>NC_086454.1:272832225-273146808 GCF_028390025.1 Pseudophryne corroboree
GTAAGCCGGCGGTCGGCCTCCCGGCGCCGGTAAGCTGGTCGCTGGGAGCCCGACCGCCGGCCAGCCGTAGTGAACCCCTCCAAAGTCTTATTTGATCTGACCACAACTCAAGTGGTCACAAATATCCGTATCCACTAAGGCTCCTACCACAAACTATTGTTCATAGTTTATACCACCTTAATAAAGTTATCAGGAGAGCTCTAGTAAGCAGTGCAGAGACTATGGGGAAGGGAATAGGAGCAATGGGGGTCATTCCGAGTTGATTGCTTGCTATCTACTTTTTGCAGCCTTGCGAATGCATAGTGGCCACCCACTAGGGAGTGTATATTTGCTGTGCAAGGGTGCGATTGCATGTGCAGCCGAGCGGTACAAAAATAGTTTGTGTAGTTTCTGAGTAGCTCAGAACTTACTCAGCCCTTGCGATAACTTCAGTCTGTCCGGTCTGGAATTGACGTCATACACCCGCCCTGCAAACGCTTGGACACGCCTGCGTTTTTCCAAACACTCCCAGAAAACAGTCAGTTGACACCCACAAACGCCTTCTTCCTGTCAATCTCCTTGTGATCGGCTGTGCGAATAGATTCTTCGTTAAATCCATCCCACAGCAACAATCTGTTTTGTACCTGTACAACGCACCTGCGCATTGTGGTGCATACGCACGCGCAGTAGTTACCTGATCACTGCGCTGCGAAAAACGGCAGCGTGCGTTCAGGTCGGAATGACCCCCATTAGCCTCTGTACTAAATGCTGAGGTCTAAAAATAGGTTTCGCATTCCTTTAAAACTGAGACATTTGCGGAAATGAACAAAAAGGAAACATAATGAACAGTCAATACAACATATATCTGTTGTGTAAGACTCATAATCCATTCAGGGGCAGATGTATTAACCTGGAGAAGGCATAAGGAAGTGATAAACCAGTGATATGTGCAAGGTGATAACGCACCAGCCAATCAGCTCCAATATGTAAATGAACAGTTAGGATCTGATTGGCTGGTGCCTTTATCACCTTGCACATATCACTGGTTTATCACTTCCTTATGCCTGCTCCAGGTTAATACATCTGCCCCTCAGTGAGAAATAACTAGTGTTGACGTAGACCGAAGAATAGTGCTGGTGTGGTATTAGCCTGCGTCGAATGTTGTTAATTTACTTTGTTATTGTTATGC
This sequence comes from Pseudophryne corroboree, assembly GCF_028390025.1. NCBI lineage: Eukaryota > Metazoa > Chordata > Amphibia > Anura > Myobatrachidae > Pseudophryne > Pseudophryne corroboree. The sequence continues at coordinate 272,833,394 of NC_086454.1, forward strand.
TACAAGGGATTAGGACATCCCGGTGGCTCCAACACCCTTGAAGTGTTTTTTTCCCTTTGTTCTTTTTTGTCGGCTTATTTTTTTTTCCACGTACTTAACATTGATTTTACCCTTCAGCTTCTCATTCATTGTGTCCATATAAATAAACAAGAAATCGCTCAATGTGGTGATACACTTGCGCTGCAGTTTTTAAAGGTTTTAGACATACATTTAATAAAATATATTCCTCCTGTGTATTTTGTTTGACTTAAAGGTTTTCTACTAAAGCGATGTACCTGTTTCACAAACACAGTGATGGTCCAGTGAAATGTAATGTTCTGTGGCATATCTCCACATGCTTTACCAGAGAGAGCAGCCTCTCAATCAGAAATGTCTAATTTCTCGAAAAATCACTTTATAGACTTATTAAGGCATTATAGAACAATTACATTGTCAGAAATGTTCTTATAATATGATATAGAGCAATTCTTGTAATTTGGCAATTGCAATGTGAAATGTGAAAATTACAATCATTGCTTCAGGACAGTAAAAACTATGTATTAAGGTAAGAATTAACTTAGAATGTATCTTAGCATATTTGGCATGTTCTTTTAAATTGTTGTTTAACTGGTAGAGGAAAAACAATCAATAGATTCAGTCACCTTAACAGTTGGCACCCGCTCAGTGAAGGAAAAAGGGTAGGTAAAGGAACCATGTGCCCCAGGCCCCACTGTCTCGGGGCCTGGCACATCCTGTCCCCTGGTCTAAGCACTCCCGGTGACAGGATGTCAGGCTCTCACCAGATTTGTGATTACAGCCTATGTGCAGTGGTGCCAAGAGATGGGGGGGGGGAGTATAAATTACCCAGGTCCAGGTCTGATAGAAGGGCCCAGGTTCCCCCCTCCTTACCTGGCAGCAGCAGCTCTTCTCCTCAGCCCAGCACACACTTCTGTGTTATGGGCTGCAGTGTGGACAGGGAGGCACTTAAAATCATTTATTTTTTATTTTTTTACTAATGTTGCATGGCCGCACCTCCTGTGATCATGCCACACCCCCTGAAAAGTACCTGGGTCCAGCCAGGATCTCTACTACCCTACCTATATGGTCAATCCATTCATTGTAGCAACATTGGACATAAGTGACACCAAACAGGTGCTTGATCAATAACCTTTTCCAAAAAGAATATCGGCAGTTGATACACTCACTTTCTCCAGCTGCTGTTTATGAGCCAGTATGGTACACTAGCCCATGAACTGGCTGCCAAATAACATTTTATCAAGTCCTTAGGTACACCGGTTCTCGTAGGTGTGAAACCCTACTGGTGTTGCCGTACACTTACTTGAGATACCCAAATATATGTGTCTCACCTCTTTGTGGTTGCTCTCCTCTGCTCCATCTATGGCATGTGCATGACATCCATGACCAGCCGGGCCCCTCAAATACTCCAATACTTAGCACAAAGTCCCTGATGGAGGCGACAAATATGGACAACATGGACAACAGGTGCAGCTCAAGAAATGTCATAATGTAAGAACAAGAAAACTTCATTTACATTCCTCCAGTGGCAGCTCTAGCGGTGGGGCTGCAACACAGTCCAAAATTCAAATAGTGAAGCCATACCAACTGCCACTCCAAATGCTGCTAAGCATCACTGTCCAGGACTCCCTGGCATTTGGTGTGGCTCCCCTATTTGAATTTTGGACTGAGCTGCAGCCCCACCACTGGAACCTCCACTGAAATTCTTCCTATCCTCCAGCACAGTAAGCATAATGGTGACAAGCTCTATTGCCTCAACTTCCTCCAGCACAATACTTGCAGTAGATGGTAAATGCTGTGTATTTTAAGCTTAATGGTTGTAACAAATCAGTTATACTGTACCATCCACTCCAAACGAACACCTCCAGCACAAATGACACAGCAGTGAAATGGTAGCACATAGCCAGTGTTGCTGGATATAGTGTTCTACAGCATGTCAGTCCTTCAAATACACCACACACATACACAATCATCCAGGGACCTTTCATCTAACATGTTGGTAACTTTATATGGACATTTGAACTTCCACTGCAGGGCTATTCTACTTAGACATATGGTTACTAAGGACTCTTCAATGGGATTTCCCTAGACATGCTGCTATTTTTACTATGGGGCACTAATCTGGGGGCTATCAACCAGGGATCTGGCATTATGCGTGGAAACACTATCACTCTCACACATGGGTGTCTCTTCACAGGAGATCTTGAAATTGCCTGAAATTATTCAAATGTTGGGTCCCACTACCTGTGATCTGGACTCTGCCTCAGCCAAGCTTTTAATAGGGTGTATGGACATAATTGACCCTGTATTTGCAAACAAAGTTCAGTGATTTTGTAGATAGGCATTTTTCCTGAACCAGCAATGGAAGCAATTCTTAGACCTGTTCTTAAATAAACTTGGATCCAAACTGCATGCCCAACTATAGACTAGTATCAAACCTTCCTTTTCTAGGAAATGTTATTGACAAAGTGGTTGCAACTCAACTGGAAACCCACCTGACAACCAATGATATTTATAATCCATTCCAGTCAGGATTCAGGAGAAGACATAGCACTGAAACAGCCCTGGTATGTGTGTTTAATGACCTTCTGATGGCAAGAGACAGAAGTGACTGTTCAATCTTAATCCTTCTGGATCTCTCAGCAGCATTTGATACTGTGAACTATGAGATTTGGACTGAGCTCCTGGAAAATTTCTGTGGACTGTATGGTACAGTACTTAACTGGTTCAAATAATTTCTCACTGGCAGGTAACATAGAGTTTAGTCTGGAATATACTCATCCTCACAGGTGCCACCACCATGTGGTATTCCACAAGGTTCTATACTATGCCCCAGGCTTCTTGCAATATAAATGCTATCACTGTGTGAAATACATCAGGCATCATGGCCTGATCTACCACTGCTATGAAGATGGTACAAAACTGTACCTGCCGTTTGCTTCAGATACTGAGAACCCAATAACAACCCTTTGTCTAGCTGAGCTCTGGTAGTGGATGTTCAGAATTATAAAACATTGATGTCGAAATCCTGACAGTCGACTTCCCAAACATAAGTATGCTGAGGCGGATTAGAGTTAGGCTGCTTGGGAGGGGAGGGGAAGGTTTCGGCACTGGGGAGGGTTAGGCTGCAGTAAGAGAGGTTTAGGCTGCAAGAAGGCAGGGTTAGTGTTAGGCTGTGGGGTGGGAAGGGAAGGTTAGAGTTGGGAGAGGGTTAGTATACTTACCTACCAGGTGTTGGGATTCTAGGCATCGGGATGCCACTGTCGGTAATTCTAATTACCGGTCTCCTATTCCCAATCCCTCTTAAGTGTGAGATATACTGGTGCAGCATACTGATATTGTACATATCCCAGTTTTTACTTTATACTCTCCCCCAATACTATCAAATGGAATGAAATGCCTGGATTACTTTGAACACCTTCCGAAACTGACTGCTGTTTTTATGAAAATCTGATGGATTGAATTTTAAGGACTTTCATTTTTTTTTTTTGGGGAATTTTATTGTATGAACATTCCAGTATTCCAGTAATTAAAATTAAACATTTTAGTTTGAAATTGCTATACAGTACTTTGTTGTTGTTCTTCATTGTACTTTTCTCTATGAGGGTGAAATCAGCTAGATCCTGGATATCCAATCATATTGTGTATAAACCTTTGCATAGATTGTGGTAGTCATTCCAATTTGTTCGCTCGCTGCCGTTTTTAGCAGAATAGCGATCAGGCTAAAAATGGGCGACTCTGCGCATGCGTATGGGCCGCAGGGCGCACGCGCTAAGTATTTTCACACAAAACTATGCAATTTTACACAGGTCCGTGCAACGCTTTTCAGTTGCTCTGCTGATCGGTGAGTGATTGACAGGAAGTGGGTATTTCTGGGCGGAAACTGAGCATTTTCCGGGAGTGTGCTAAAAAACTCAGGCGTGACAGGCAAAAACGCAGGAGTGGCAGCGTAAACGGAGGAGTGTCTGGCCGAATGCAGGGCGTGTTTGTGACGTCAAAGCAGGAACTAAACGGACTGAGGTGATCGCAATCTAGGAGTAGGTCTGGAGCTACTCAGAGACTGCAGGGAAATATTTAATAGCAGAACTGCTAATCTTTCGTTCGCAATTGTGCTAAGCTAAGATTCACTCCCAGAGGGCGGTGGCCTAGCGTGTGCATTGCTGCTAAAAGCAGCTAGCGAGCGATCAACTCGGAATGAGGGCCCGTATTTGGTACTTACTGATTGTTCCATGGTAATACAATAAGATGTGTCTGGGATACAGCTCACCATAACATTTACGTTTCCACTTCGATTGCTGTTACTTTTTAACCCTTTAGCAGATTATTATATAAATATCTTTAAAAAAAATGGGCATGCAAATACACATTCGATAGCTGGTTGTGAAATTAAATGATATTTTCCCTTTTTTTTTAATTTTCCCCTAGCCCCTGCCAATAACTAGCAATTTCATCAGGGTCTAATAACTAGATACCAAACTGTTAGCAAGAACAAACTCTGGCCAATCAACCAAATTAAGGGCTAGTTTTATCAAAGCTTGGAGAGCGATAACGTACCAACCAATCAGCTCCTTAACTGTCAATTTTCAAAGATGGAGCCCATTTATCAACGGTGTTAAAACTCATTGCGTTTGATAAATGCTGCTCCAGCCAATCAGCTCTCATTTTTTAAACACATGACAGGACCTGAACATGACAGTTAGGAGATGATTGGCAGACAGTGGCATTACAAGGGGGGTGGCCCGCACCTGGGTATTACCCTCCGAGGGATGACACCAAAGTGCCGGCTCCTGCTCAGTGATAGTAGTCTAGTGCTGCACTGTAACATTACATCCAGCAACCCGACTCCTGTCACCCTGTAGAAGCCAGCACTGCAGACATGCCAGTCTTTGGGGGCAGCCCGCATCTCCCAAACTCCGGAGTGACAAAATGGGGGTCAGAACACCTAGCCATGACTCCTTCGCAAAGCCATGCCCCCTGCACGAAGCCACACCTATTTTGCGGCCGCCGCTGCACTGGGTGTATTATAGCTGAGTGACGCCTCTGTTGTCAGGGTCACCATTTATCATACACAACTAGTTATATCATTCACAATGAGTTTTAACACTGGTTGATAAATAAGCCACTTTGCTTGTAAAATGACAGGAGCTGATTGTTTTTTCATAGGATGGAAGGACATAGGCAAACGCAGAGGGGGTTTCCGGTTGCCTAGAAACCCCCCTCCTCTTGGCAAGTGGGTCAAATTACGACAATTGCAATGGTATATAATACAATTACTAGAGCTGCCGCCACATCATGCAGTTTAAGCTGCTGCACATGTCCTGGGGTAGAAGCTTCTTCTGCTTCTGAGGCCTCAATCAGTGCACTGGACCAGAAAGTAGCTACCAGGAAGAAGAGACAGGAGCCTTACCATGAGGTGGGAGAATGTGTGCTTAGAAAGTGCAGTACTGGTTCTATTATGTTTGTGTATTTATTTACTGTGGTATGTTTAACCTTTTCCTGACCACTTACATTATCTTATTTATATTAAATATGTTTGATACAGCCTATACTATAGACCATTTATAGTGTTAAATATAACATAACTGTATTCCATGTTCCGCAGAGTGGGAGACTGTGGATTGCATTTGGAAACCCCCCTCTAGAAATCCTGCGTTTGCCACTGAAGGAGCATACAACATAAAACATTAGGCTTCTGCTGCCCAGTGGGAAGCTTTAAGGGGAGCTGGTTCTTATTTATAGCACATGTCCTTGATTAAACTACTAGTTGGGGTGAGCGAAAGTATAGGAGATAAAAGTGGTTATACCCTTTATATAATATTTAAACAGTAATTATTATTATGATTGCTGTTGTTAATATTACTATTATCCTCGCAGATTCCTACATGTAATATACATGAATAGTACAGCAAAGAATAGAAATAATATTCTCTTGTATTCCAGCTCTATTGGATTCTAGAAAAGAACATGCTGATATAAATTGTCTGCTACTGCTACCTGGAAATGTTTAAAGTGGAGCTGTCTGTGCTGTGGGTTCTTCTCTCGTCCTTACAGATAAACTGAAAGGGAATTAGAAGAAAAAAAAAAGATCTTTAATTGTCTTTCTTTGTCTTACTTCAGATGCAAATATCACACATTTAGCAATGCGTGATATTAAGTGGTAATTTTTTTTCAATGCACCTTGAATTTAATATATTAAATGTAGATATGCAGAAAATTATACCTACTTTTTTACAATTTATAAAGGCAGAACAGTGTACAAGAGGCACTTTCTCCAGTCACAAGATTATTTTGCGCACTGTTTTACTGTGCAGACCAACAATTTGCGCATGGAGTTGACACATGGCAGGATGAATCAACCTGTATTTTGTGGTCAAACCTCTGAAAATGTAATTTTCAGAGGTTTGGCTGCTTACCGCAAATGCACCACGCTTTGAAATTTGATATATTACAATGCATGTGCAGGCGAACTCCTGGGTAACTAACCTAGAAGTCCCCACAACCCAAAGGACAGCTCTCATCAGGAAGAGATCCAGTCAGGATCCCGGCTGTTGGGATCCTGGCAGTCAGAATGCCGACGCTGGAATCCCGACAATATTTGGACTGCCGAGAATGGTTCATGTTCAGGACATCCAGGATGCCGAGGGGGATTAGACCAGCGCGCGAGAGAAGTAAGGCACGGGGTGGGAGGTGGAAAGGAGGTTAGGTTTAGGCTGCAGGGAGGGCAGGGCTATCTTAACATCAGTGTAGGCCCCTGGGCAAAGCAAAGCACTAGGGCCCCACCTGTCCTGCAGCAGGAAGGGTGGGAGGTGCTATAGGATACAGCTTTGATGTCCCGCGGGCAATAGGGGGTGTTCTATCTTCCGCTCAGCATTTATGACATGGAGCAGTAATTTCTGCTAATTACTCCTTTACTTTACAGATGGTGGGAGATGGGGTGGGAGAACACTAAACTGTAGAAGGTGCATTGGGCTGAATGAAGGGGCCCCAGCACCTGACTTCCAGGGTGGTAGGGGGTGTTTAAAATGCAGGGAGGGGTGGATAGTGGGGTGGCCAGTGGGGTGGCCTTAATAGTCATCATTTATCAGTGGGAGGGCAGCTTGCTTGACTGCAGATAGCTCAAGTTCCTGGAAATAGATTTCTTAGCTTTCAATGAGATAAAAATCTAGAGAATCCCACCTTTCAGGAGGTATTGGGGACTTGGGGATCAGAGTTCAGGAGCCAGAGCAATCCACCAATGAAACTATAAAGCCGCATACTAGGTGTGAGGTGCTGAAGCAGGGACCAGCTGCTGGAAGGCTGATAGCTCTGGTTTGGGCATAGTAGAGACAAGCTGCCAGTGTCTACTGAAAGGGTAGAGTCTAGCTTTTGAAATACTGTATACCCTCAGAAAAACTCTAAGTCAGACAGAACCCGAGATACAGTATCTGGCTGGGAAGAGCAATTAACAAGCTCTAATGGTGACCACTGCTTTAAAGTCGGATATCTCTGGTTTCCCAGGGCCAATTTTAAAAAATCTGGTACTCCTAGAAAAAGGGCACCCTCAATGGCCAAATGCCTATTTAGCCCATATGAAAAGACGGGTCTAGGGAAGGGGGGGGGGGGGGTTAGGTTATGCACCACTGGGTAGGGTTTGGGTTAGGCTGAGGGGAGGGCTAGCTTTAGGTTGTGGGGAGGGTGGGTTAGGGCTAGGGGGCCAGCTCGGGAGGTAAGTATACTTACCTTCCCCTGTCAGAATTCTGACCATCGGAATGCTGCGGTCGGTATTATGACTGCCAGCATCCCAACTGCTGGCAAATCAAACCCAACCCATCAGGAGAACTGTCCTTTGCTGAAATATTCCTGCACATGGCATTAGTAAACACCAATATGTATGCGATGAGTGGTGGAATGCATCACATTTAAAATGCATTGCTTAATGCATCCCGCCCATAGAGTGCTACTGGCATAGGCTCGGAACCATGGCCCTCATTCCGAGTTGTTCGCTCGTTGCCGAGTTTCGCTATAATGCGATTAGTCGCTTACTGTGCATGCGCAAGGTTTGCAGAGCGCATGCGCTTAGTTATTTTACTCAAAAGTTAGGTATTTTACTCACGGCATAGCAAGGATTTTTCATCGTTCTGGTGATCGGAGTGTGACAGGAAGTGGGTGTTTCTGGGCGGAAACTGGCCGTTTTATGAGTGTGTGCGGAAAAACGCTGCAGTTTCTGGGAAAAACGTGGGAGGGCTGGAGAAACGGGGGAGTGTCTGGGCGAACGCTGGGTGTGTTTGTGACGTCAAACCAGGAACGAAACTGACTGAACTGATCGCAGTGGCAGAGTAAGTCCCGAGCTACTCAGAAACTGCAAAGAAATTTCTATTCGCAATTATGCGAATCTTTTGTTCGCAATTCTGCTAAGCTAAGATACACTCCCAGTAGGCGGCGGCTTAGCGTGTGCAATGCTGCTAAAAGCAGCTAGTGAGCGAACAACTCGGAATGAGGGCCCATATGTTCTTGTACAGTATGTTCATTGAGATGCTCAAGCTGCTCCCAACTTTATGGCTAAATTGGAGTGTGTACTGTATGGGCTGATTCCAATTAGGTGAATATCTGCAAATGCAAGTTTGTTTCATGAAACTGGAGATTTTGCATTATTGCGCATAGCCGAGAAATGCCAGAGCCAAATAGAAATGTCTATTGGCGGTACTCAAGGGGAGGGTGTGCAAATTTTCTACAAAATGCGATTTGGGAAAAGTGGGAAACTTACCTGGACCCTCAAAAAAGTGACAACTTCATTAGCAGAATCATGTAGAAGGCTGGTAGTGGGCCTAAGAAAAGTACATGATCCTCTTAAAAGTTGTCAATTAGCTGATTTGTGCATGTTTAATAAAAATTATAAAAAGAGAATTAATTTTGTTTAATTACAAATGAATTAAACAAAAAAAATGCAGAAAACTAAACAAAAGGGTGATTTTGGTATAATTTGAGGCCACATTAATTAAAAAAGAAAAAACGCTACAAAGCAATTATTTTTCATTGAAAAAAATGCTTTAATTACATTTGGGGTGCATGAAAAATTAACGATATTATTTTGGAGTCATTTTTTTTCCCCCAAAAATGAAATGTAATTATTGACACAAGTAAGATAATTGAAAAATTCCAAATGCCTAATTAGTCATTAGGGAGGATGTACAAAGGCTTCTTAAGCAAATCCCGACATTTTAACCTTGAATAAAGATTTTCCCTACCTATTCACACTCTCAGGGGTACGCACACAAAAAAAGAACATTTCCTCTGAAAAAAACATTTCCTCTGAAAAATCAACGAGAGTTTGGAATTTGCCATGAAAAGGGCTTGCACAAGCCAACTCACACCTTATTTGATTAATCCCTATGTGTCTTTTTGGAGAAATTCTCTGTAAACTCCAAGGTTTGGTGTGAATATTCCTCTATTTGTGCATAAAAAGGTTAAATCCTAATTACCTACATTTTGTTTCAACCACCTGTTGGTAGGTATTTGCCAAGTTAAATGTCAACACTCTCAGAATGCAGATAGTTATGATTAGGTGCCCTCCAGGTGGGTTAGGGTTAGGCTGCGGGGGAGGTTAGGGTCTAGTGCTGAAGGAGGGGAGAGTGTTAGTTTTAAGCACTAGGTGGAGGGTTAGGACTCCAGGACCTGTAAGAAAACACTGGAAATGCTGCTGACATCGGGACCTGGTAAGTGACCTCTGCCACACCAGGTAAATTAGGTCATCATTCTATCATGTCATCCATGAATGTCAACATGCTAATTATGTCATAATTTCCACCATGTTGATATTTTCATGTTGACCTTATGCAAGTCAACATATGAACTGTCATCATTACATACCACACCTCCCGGTGGTCTTTGTGGGTAACAGTATGGTGATTTGTGTCATGAAGTACCACCCATGAAGCACAATGCCATGATTGGTGAAATCATGCACTAGGAAGTGAGTAAGATGTGGGAGGGTGAGTGACTGGCTCTTCCATGAGTCTGTGGGGAATCGCCAAACTTCATGGGAGACTAGTCAAGTACTGTATGAAATGACAGAGAATAATTATTCCCAGATTGTGATCTGTGGGGTAGAGTTAGAGAATCTTGGAGAAATATGAAGTATAGAAAAATAAAGTACCAACCAATCAGCTTCTTCCTGTGCTAGATAAATGACAGAAGTTGATCAGTCGGTACTTATCTCTCGCCAACATTTCATAACTCTGCCTCCTAGACTTATTTTTTGCCATCAAAGGCTAACATTATATTTTGCTGCATAAAACTGATATGGGTTGTAAAGGAGTGGTCCCAGGTCAAAATGGCTGATAAGGATTACATTAAAAACAGTTTTTCAAACAGTGTGTGTGGGGGGGTTCTCCTATGAACTGCTGACTCCCTTCCTGTAAGCAAGACTATACATGCTGTCTCTTCTATTATGTTTGTCTGGGTTCAGATTAAGATGGGGAATTTGTACCACATCTGCCTTTTTTTTTTTTCTCAATGCAATTAATCCAGGGGATTTAGTTTCATCACCACAAGTCTGCAAAACAGAACTACCAAGATTATATTGTTTAGTTGTTTTGATAGCCATGAAGAGACATTATGACTTTTGTACAATACATGTGTTTCACATTGTATCTCTGTCCACATCTTCACACATACATCTGGTATGCAAAATGACAGCAAAAGTACTGATTTGTAACAGCCTATGGCACCAAAATACATTTATACCTATGCAACTGCTCTCTTTTTATGCTGTACATTGTACTTTAATGCTGCCTTATTTACTGCAGGCGTATGCTTTGATTTTAGATCAGGATGCTGCTGGAAAGAGAAAAATGACTGCAGCCATTATAGAGAGAGATAATAAGATCCATTCTCATGGTAATAACGTAGCAGGAGGTAATCTGCACTTTAATCCAGCTACAACAGACTCCCTGTTCATTATTTTCATGTTCTTCCTATTTGTGTGCTGCACTTGTTAGACCTTATATCATGACTGTGACTAATCGTTATCATGCAGGGCAACTAGGGGGGGGACTAAGCAAGTATACATGTATAGCCAAAGGCGACTCCATAACATAGACAGTAATGCAGGTCCAGCTTGTCAGTTATATTTAACCCTGTTCACATATTATATGTATGGTGTGTTTATTCAGGTGACAGCAATCAGTTTAGTTCATTGATGAGAGGGTGTTAACACTGCACAGCTGTGTATATGCAGAATTTATGTTGTGCTTGACTTTTCTCATCATTAAGTGTCATTTTAATAAAACTGAATTTATATAAGCTTGTAGTCGCAGATTAGTTTGGGTTGGGGCTGGGTGGCAAGCAGTGGGGATCACGGTGGTCAGTATACCGACCACAGGATCCCGGCCACAGAATGCCGGCAGGGGGGGGGGGGGGAGCGTAGCGAAGCCCCTCGCGGGCTTGCTGCACTCTCCACGCAGCAGGCTTGGTGGCTCGCTGCGCTTGTCACATGTACTATTCCCACAAGTGGAAATAGTCCCTGTTGGTCGGCATACCGACTGTAGGGCTTTTGATTGCTCAGGATCCCAGCGTCAGCATGGTGACCGTCGGGATCCTGAGCGCCGATTACATGAGCGGATCACATTAGTTTGTGTGGCCCCAGGGGCATCACTGAGATTGGTGACACATAGTGCACCAAAGTAGCCCCCCGCGCTCCGCTGTCATGCACGGCCTAAAGGGGCATGACCTTGCAGGGAAAAGGGTGTGGCTCTGCAGCACCCCCCCCATTTTCATCACTCCTAAAAGATGCTGCAAAAAGATGTTAAATAAATATTCCTTGTCAGGCACTACACAGGGTAGTCTTTCCTTAATAACTTTTAAAAGAAGAGATAGTCAGGCCCCACAACATGAAAAACAGAAAGAATGATGTAAACAGTGTTCCTTAGATATAGTAAACAAAATTAAAATCAGATGGAATGGATAAAAACATGCTATTTAATAAACAAATGATGAATACAGAAAAAACTCTGCTTGCACTGCCAGCTCCTTCTCAGTGACAGGAGCCAGGTGCAGTATGACATATGTCACAGTACAGCACACAGCTCCCAGTCACTAAGGAGGAGCTGGCATTTTAGTGTCACCAAATGGAAGGGCGACACCCAGGTGTGGTCCGCAAACCTTGCACACTCCTAGTGATGCCTCTGTGTGGCCCTTAGCTGGACTAAGTTATCTACAAACAGTGTGTTAAGGGCCTGTAAATTAATATTATGTATCCCCACGTATAGCAGTGATACAGAATGTTGTACCGCAACTATGTTTCATGTCAGTGGTGATCTGAGAGCTCCCGCAAAAACATTTAGGGCAGGGTGTACTAAGCAGTAACACAGCGGTAAAACCTGTTACCATCTCGTTGTCTTTTTCCATATGTTCTATCCTCAGCCTGCCGCACTGTCAGTTGCTTCCACATCTCCTGTTACACGGCCGCCTATGAGAGCAGGTACCTTGCCAAAGAAGTCCCGTGTAACAGGAGATGTGGAAGCAACTGAAAGCGCGGTAGGCTGAGGATAGAACATATGGGAAAAGACAACGGGCCGGTAACAGGTTTGACCGCTGTGTTATTTAGTACATCCCACCCTTAGTACCAATAACTGTCACATTTCCTCCCCTTTGGTTACTCTTTCTAACTCTGAAATCGAAGACTTCTCTCATGCTGCCCCACACTACTGGAATTATGTCCCTCATTGTATTACATTATCCCCAAGCCTACACAGCTCCAAGCAAGAGCTATATACCCAACTGTTCATAAAATCATACCAGTCCCTGCTTAACCATGTCACCACATAGTCTACATCCCCCACTCCTACCCTCCATCTCTCCCACTCTTGCTTATTGCCCTCAGGTCCCCAACACTGGTTCATTACCTTTGTCATCAGTTTGTCTCCCCCGTCCCATTCCTATGTCTCTGTTAGGACTAGAGATGAGCGGGTTCGGTTCGTCGAGATCCGAACCCCCCCGAACTTCACGTGGTATATACGGGTTCGAGGCAGCCTTGGTTCTTCCCGCCTTACTCGCAAAACCTGAACGAGGAAAAACGTCATCATCCTGATGTCGGATTCTTGCGAGATTCAGATTCCATATAAAGAGCCGTGCATCGCCGCCATTTTCACTTGTGCATTGTAGATTGAGCGGAGAGGACATGGCTACGTTCTCTGTCTGAATAGCCCAATATCAGCTAAATATCAGCTCAATATCTGTGCTCAGTATCAGTGCTGCATTGTGGTGATCAGTATATAGTAGTACAGTACAGTAGTCCATTGCTGTATCTTGCTGCTCCGTGTCAGTTCTAGTATCCTGAACAGTGCTCAATATCTGTGTTCAGTATCAGTGCTGCATTGTGGTGACCAGTATATAGCAGTACAGTACAGTATTCCATTGCTGTATCTTACTGCTCCATGTCAGTTCTAGTATCCTGAACAGTGCTCAATCTCTGTGCTCAGTATCAGTGCTGCATTGTAGTGACCAGTATATAGTAGTCCAGTAGTCCAGTGCTGTATCTTGCTGCTCTATGTCAGTTCTATTATCCTGAACAGTGCTCAATATCTGTGCTCAGTATCAGTGCTGCATTGTGGTGACCAGTATATAGTAGTACAGTATAGTAGTCCATTGCTGTATCTTGCTGCTCCATGTCAGTTCTAGTATCCTGAAAAGTGCTCAATATCTGTGCTCAGTATCAGTGCTGCATTGTGGTAACCAGTATATAGTAGTACAGTACAGTAGTCCATTGCTGTATCTTGCTGCTCCGTGTCAGTCTAGTATCCTGAACAGTGCTCAATATCTGTGCTCAGTATCAGTGCTGCATTGTGGTGACCAGTATATAGTAGTACAGTACAGTAGTCCATTGCTGTATCGTGCTGCTCCGTGTCAGTTCTAGTATCCTGAACAGTGCTCAATATCTGTGCTCAGTATCAGTGCTGCATTGTGGTGACCAGTATATAGCAGTACAGTACAGTAGTCCATTGCTGTATCTTGCTGCTCCATGTCAGTTCTAGTATCCTGAACAGTGCTCAATCTCTGTGCTCAGTATCAGTGCTGCATTGTAGTGACCAGTATATAGTAGTCCAGTAGTCCAGTGCTGTATCTTGCTGCTCTATGTCAGTTCTAGTATCCTGAACAGTGCTCAATATCTGTGCTCAGTATCAGTGCTGCATTGTGGTGACCAGTATATAGTAGTACAGTACAGTAGTCCATTGCTGTATCTTGCTGCTCCATGTCAGTTCTAGTATCCTGAACAGTGCTAAATATCTGTGCTCAGTATCAGTGCTGCATTGTAGTGACCAGTATATAATACTACAGTACAGTAGTCCAGTGCTGTTCTCACTGCCCAGTGTCAGTTCTCGTATCCTCATCAGTGCTCGGTATCACTACTCATTGTCTTGTGCTGCATTGTGGTGACTAAAAGTCCAGTGTCTTGTGCTGCATCTTGCTGCTGTAGGGTGCTGTGGTAGTGTCCAGTCACTGTGCATAGGTCATCATCATTCCAGTCACAGTGGAATCTGGTATCTATCTAGTGGTATCTAATTCCAGACATTACTGCCATCTAATTCCAGATATATTACTGGCATATAATTCCACACATTAAAAAATGGAGAACAAAAATGTGGAGGGTAAAATAGGGAAAGATCAAGATCCACTTCCACCTAGTGTTGAAGCTGCTGCCACTAGTCATGGCAGAGACAATGAAATGCCATCAACGTCATCTGCCAAGGCCGATGCCCAATGTCACTGTAGAGAGTATGTAAAATCCAAAAAACAAAAGTTCAGTAAAGTGACCCAAAAATCTAAATTAAAAGCATCTGAGGAGAAGCGTAAACTTGCCAATATGCCATTTAAGACACGGAGTGGCAAGGAACGGCTGAGGCACTGGTCTATGTTCACGGCTAGTGGTTCAGCTTCACATGAGGATGGAAGCACTCATCCTCTCGCTAGAAAAATGAAAAGAGTTAAGCTGGCAAAAGCACAGCAAAGAACTGTGCATTCTTCTAAATCACAAATCCCCAAGGAGAGTCCAATTGTGTCGGTTGCGATGCCTGACCTTCCCAACACTGGACGGGAAGAGGTGGCTCCTTCCACCATTTGCACGCCCCCTGCAAGTGCTGGAAGGAGCACCCACAGTCCAGTTCCTGATATTCAAATTGAAGATGTCACTGTTGAAGTACACCAGGATGAGGATATGGGTGTTGCTGGCGCTGAGGAGGAAATTGACAAGGAGGATTCTGATGGAGAGGTGGTTTGTTTAAGTCAGGCACCCGGGGAAACACCTGTTGTCCGTGGGATGATTAAGGCCATTGCCATGCCTGGTCAAAATACAAAAAAAATCACCTCTTCGGTGTGGAATTATTTCAACAGAAATGCGGACAACAGGTGTCAAGCCATGTGTTGCCTTTGTCAAGCTGTAATAAGTAGGGGTAAGGCTGTTAACCACCTAGGAACATCCTCCCTTATACGTCACCTGGAGTGCATTCATCAGAAGTCATTGACAAGTTCAAAAACTTTGGGTGACAGCGGAAGCAGTCCACTGACAACTAAATCCCTTCTACCTCTTGTACCCAAGCTCCTGCAAACCACACTCCCTTAGTGAAAATTTCATCCTTAGACAGGAATGCCAATAGTCCTGTAGGCCATGTCACTGGCAAGTCTGACGAGTCCTCTCCTAACTGGGATTCCTCCGATGGATCCTTGAGTATAACGCCTACTGCTGCTGGCGCTGCTGTTGTTGCTGCCGGGAGTCGATCGTCATCCCAGAGGGGAAGTCGGAAGACCACTTGTACTACTTCCAGTAAGCAATTGACTGTCCAACAGTCCTTTGCGAGGACGATGAAATATCACAGCAGTCATTCTGTTGCAAAGCGGATAACTCAGTCCTTGACAACTATGTTGGTTTTAGACGTGCGTCCGGTATCCGCCGTTAGTTCACAGGGACTTAGAGAATTGCTTCAGGAAGTGTGTCCCCGGTACCAAATACCATCTAGGTTCCACTTCTCTAGGCAGGCGATACCGAGAATGTACACAGACGTCAGAAAAAGATTCACCAGTGTCCTAAAAAATGCAGCTGTACCGAATGTCCACTTAACCACGGACATGTGGTCAAGTGGAGCAGGGCAGACTCAGGACTATATGACTGTGACAGCCAACTGGGTAGATGTATTGCCTCCCGCAGCAATAACAGCAGCGGCGGCACCAGTAGCAGTATCTCGCAAACGCCAACTCGTTCCTAGGCAGGCTACGCTTTGTATCACCGATTTCTATAAGAGGCACACAGCTGACAACCTCTTACGGAAACCGAGGAACATCATCGCAGATTGGCTTACCCCAATTGGACTCTCCTGGGGATTTGAGACATCGGACAACGCCACCATTATTGTGCGTGCATTACATGTGGGCAAATTCCAGCACATCCCATGTTTTGCACATACAATGAATTTGGTGGTGCTTCATTTTTTGAAAAACGACAGGGGCATGCAAGAGATGCTGTCGGTGGCCCGAAGAATTGTGGTCCACTTTGGGCATTCAGCCACCGCGTGCCGAAGACTGAAGCACCAGCAAACACTCCTGAACATGCCCTGCCATCAGCTGAAGCAAGAGGTGGTAACGAGGTGGAATTCCACCCTCTATATGCTTCAGAGGATGGAGGAACAGCAAAAGGCCATTCAAGCCTATACATCTGCCTACGATATAGGCAAAGGAGGGGGAATGCACCTGACTAAAATGCAGTGGAGAATGATTTCAACGTTGTGCAAGGTTCTCCAACCCTTTGAACTTGCCACACGTGAAGTCAGTTCAGACACTGCCAGCCTGAGTCAGGTCATTCCCCTCATCAGGCTTTTGCAGAAGCAGCTGGAGAGATTGAAGGAGGAGCTAAAACAGAGCGATCCTGCTAGGTATGTAGGACTTGTGGATGGAGCCCATCATTCGCTTAATGAGGATTCACGGGTGGTCAATATGTTGAAATCAGAGCACTACATTTTGGCCACTGTGCTCGATCCTAGGTTTAAAGCCTACGTTGTATCTCTCTTTCCGGCAGACACAAGTCTGCAGATGTTCAAAGACCTGCTGGTGATACAATTGTCAAGTCAAGTGGAACGTGACCTGCCAACAGCTCTTCCTTTATTTTCTCATGCCACTGGAGCTGCCAGGAAAAGGATAAAATTTCCAAAACCACCCACTGGCAGTGATGCAGGGCAGTCAGGCGCGATAGCTGACATCTGGTCCGTACTGAAGGACCTGCCAACGATTACTGACATGTCGTCTACTGTCACTGCATATGTTTCTGTCACCATTGAAAGAATGGTGGAGGATTATATGAGAGACAGCATCCAAGTAGGCACGTCAGACAGTCCGTACGTATACTGGCATGAAAAAGAGGCAATTTGGAGGCCCTTGCACAAACTGGCTTTATTAAACCTAAGTTGCCCCCCCCACCCCCCCCTGCAGTGTGCACTCCGGAAGAGTGTTTAGTGCAGCCGGTAACCTTGTCAGCGATCGGCGTAGGAGGTTACTTCCAGAAAATGTGGAGAAGATGATGTTCATCAAAATGAATTATAATCAATTCCTCCGTGGGCACATTTACCAGCAATTGCCTCCAGAAAGTACCCAAGGTCCTGTGATGTTGGATTCCAGTAGGGACGAATTAATACTCTGTGAGGAGGAGGATGTACACAGTGAAAGGGGTGAGGAATCGGATGATGAGGAGGAGGTGGACATCCTGCCTCTGTAGAGCCAGTTTGTGCAAGGAGAGATTGATTGCTTTTTTTTTTGGGTGAGGGCCCAAACCAACCAGTCATTTCAGCCACAGTCGTGTGGCAGACCCTGTCGCTACAATGATGGGTTTGTTAAAGTGTGCATGTCCTGTTTATACACCATAAGGGTGGGTGGGAGGGCCCAAGGACAATTCCATCTTGCACCTCTTTTTTTAATTTATCTTTGTATCATGTGCTGTTTGGGGACTATTTTTTTAAGTGCCATCCTGTCTGCCACTGCAGTGCCACTCCTAGATGGGCCAGGTGTTTGTGCCGCCCACTTGGGTCGCTTAGCTTAGTCATCCAGCGACCTCGGTGCACATTTTAGGACTAAAAATAATATTGTGAGATGTGAGATGTTCAGAATAGACTGGAAATGAGTGGAAATTATGGTTATTGCGGTTAATAATACTATAGGATCAAAATAACCCCCAAATTCTATGATTTAAGCTGTTTTTGAAAAAAAAACACCAGAATCCAGAACACACCCGAATCCGACAAAAATTCTTAAGGGAGGTTTTGCCAAAACGCGTACGAATCCAAAACACGACCGAGGAACCGAATCTAAAACCAAAACACAAAACCCGAAAAATGCCCGCTGCACATCTCTAGTGCACCAATAGTCCAATAGTGGTAAAAGAGAGAGTGAATGGTCTGAAAAAGGTATATATCTTCCAAAATGATTTATTTACAGTATTACAATATGGAGGTATTTATCTCATTAGTTTGTGTCAAGTTTAGTTTCCAAAGGTTGCTCCCCTTCAGAATTCCAGATGTGTCCACACTGGTCGTTGCCATGATACATTGCAGCAGCAAATACACAAGCCCAGGTGCAAATAGTCGCTCCCATGATTGCACAATGCATTTCCAATGAATTGCGGGTGCTACTATTCGCACATGCCCATAAGCAGGCAAGCCAATCATGGCAAACCAGTTGCACCCTCGAAGAGTCGTGGGTGCGATCAGCATGGGTACATCTGTAGTTAGCCAGCAGTTTTGTGTTTGTTGCAATGAAACAGCATGTGTCCTCTCTGCATCTTAGCTTGCTAAATAGGATGAATTAACCTGATCAAAAACTGCTTCTTTTGTACGTCTGGTAGTGCAGGATAGGAGGGACTATATCCTTGAGGCAAATAGACAACTGAGTAATAAGGAGTTCTATAGACAATTAGTAAGTGATCCTACACTTGACTTCTTGAAAGAATTACAACATATATTGGATGAGGCCCTGGTGGATGGAGTTATCTCCAAGGATGAATTTATTTTATTGTTAATTAGACACCCCACAGTTCCTATATACTATCACCTCCCTAAAATACACAAGTCACTACATTCACCTCCTGGGCGTCCCATTATTTCTGGTATTAGTTCATTAACTTCTAATTTATCCCTTTATGTTGATTCTTTTCTCCAACCCCGTGTCTCGACTCTGAGATCACATATTAAGGACACTACTCACTTCTTACAACTGTTGCAAGGTTTTGTCTGGAAAGAAACATATGCCTTTATGACTCTTGATGTACAAAGTTTGTATACTAATATCCCACATGACCTTGGTTGTGATGCAATAGCAAAGAGATTAAAGGCTGATGCTGATCTCACAGCGAGACACAGGCAATTCTTGTTGGATGCTATTTCTTTTATTTTGCAGCACAATTATTTTTTATTCCTCAACACATTTTACTTACAGGTGATGGGAACGGCCATGGGGACCAGATTTGCGCCGAGCTACGCCAACCTATACATGGATGTATTTGAAGACATCCACGTGTGGGGCAGGGGCTTTGGCGCGAGTCTGGTCCTCTATGGCCGTTATATAGATGATCTGTTTATTATTTGGGGTGGGGACTCCACTTCAGCACAACATTTTGTTTCCAGTCTTAATTTCAACCACTTTAATCTCAAATTCACTCACTCCTTACACCCGTACACTATTAACTTCCTGGACATAACTTTAGAAGCCAGGGAAGGTAGCATCCATACCTCAAATTATCATAAGGAGGTCGCTACTAACTCCTACCTGCACTACCGGAGCGCCCACTATCCTCCGTTGAAAAGAAACATTCCCAGAGGACAGTTTTTGCGCTTGAGGCGTAACTGTACTGACAGGATGAAGTATCTCGAGCAAGCTGAATCCATGTTAGAAGCATTTATCTCGAGAGGTTACCCAGGGTCCCCTTTAAGGAGAACCATGAGAGAAGTGGCCGACTTAGATAGGGACACCTTATTTCGACCAAAAGAACTAGGTAGCATTAATATAGTTGGCACTAGTTTTGCTAACGATCAACAGGAGAATATAGCCTTTATATTCACATACAATAGGGACAGTATGCAAATCAAGAAAATCATCTGTAAGAATTTTGGTATATTAAACCAAGATCCCATACTTAGGGGAAATATACCATCTAGACCCAAGTTTATTTTTAAGAAAAACCGTTCGTTTAAAAACATCCTTGCCCCCAGCTATCTAAGAGAAATACCCACAACTATACAAGGCGATGCCATACAAGATATATGGTTACCATCTAGACCAAAAGGTTTTTATCGCTGTGGGGCTATAAGATGTACCACATGTAAACATATTCCTAGAAGAACTTTAAATATTTCTATTGATAAAGAAGAAAAATATACATTAGCCAGTTTTATGAACTGTGATACAAGCTATATAATTTATCTTCTCACATGTGGTTGCAATCAAAGGTATGTGGGACGTACCACCAGAAGTATTAAAGTTCGGTTTATGGAGCACCGTCGAAATATTATAAATAAATTTCCCACGCATAGTGTCTCCAGGCATTTTAGAGATAAACCTGGTGGTGACCCGAGTTCTCTTGGTTTAATAGCAATTGAACATATTACAATGACTAAAACAGGTGGTGATCGATACAAAAATCTTTGCAAACAGGAACTTTACTGGATGTATAGATTAGATACCATCTATCCATCTGGATTAAATGAGATGGTCGAAATTAATCCAGTATTGTGATCCTAAAATTTCCCTCTTGGTTGTCTCCTCCCACTCTTTCTTTATATGTATTGTATACATTAAGTACAAGTATATTATTGTCTTAAGATATCTTTGGGTTTTTTCAAATTGACTAACTAATATTCATCTATATATATAATTATATATGGGATCTATATTTGGACAAGTATTTGATAGGTTATGAGGTATATGTATAGTCCTTGTGTATATTGGTGATTTATTAATTTAATATGCCTTTTTTATAAATTATTATTATTGGGCTACTACTATACCTTCCTATTAGAGTATATGTGTTGATATACTATACAAAATTATTTATTTATTTATTTTTTAAAGACTAGTGGTCTCATATGAAATAGTGAGATCGATTTGTTATATTTATTGTTGTGAACTATAATTATTAGCTGTCCTGGAGACACTTGGTAATGGGTGTCACCATGGAAACCTATTATATTTGATGTACACCTTGGAGCAATTTTTTGGAAATGGAGAGATGACGCCGCGCCTGGATACTGGTGCCGCGTTGCTATGGTTTCGTGCCGCGTCGTCCTGAATATTGGTGCCGTGTTGCTATGGTTTCGTGACCGGGCACAGTGAAATGACGTAACAGCGTCACCATGGCAGCCGATATTCACAAGGCGGACGCGGATGGATGACGCGGCGGGAGCGGCGCCCCGTCCGCATCATTCTTGGTATACATTTGGGGAGCAGGGAGATGACGCGGCGCCTGGATGCTGGTGCCGCGCCGTCACAATGCCGCGCCCGGGCACAGCGAAATGACGCATTAAGCGTCACTATAGCAACCGGGACTCACAAAAGTGTTTGGGGATGCGAAGGGATGACGCGGCGGGAGCGGCGCCCCGTCCACATCATCCTCTTTATATGTTCGGGTATCTCATTGGATATAACCCGAACTACTATTATTATAATCAGCTGTGACTTACTCCTTGGTGGATGTCAGGGGAAGGGGGATGTCCTCCAATTTATTGTGATCTCTTCAATATATGGAACACATTCCTAACTCCCTACCTATTTCAATAGTGTACCAGCCATGGATTAAGAGCCCAGATTTTCTTTATTACCCAAATCAAAAAATGTAAATGATTGTGAGAAAGGTCATGTGATCGGATTTCTAAAAATTTAGATCTTATATTTTATTAAAAATGGTTTATATGATAGATATTTATGCATATTTTTGTATTATTAATTATTCCAACTCCTATGTCTGTCATTATTTGGTCATATAATGCTATTAGGCAGTCACAATCAATCACATATGCTAATGAGCAACCATGTTGGTAGAGTATATAAACCCTCATCGGCAGGACTATCAGCACCTTGAAAAAGTTGCTTGTATGCAACGAAACGCG
The DNA here is from genome assembly GCF_028390025.1 of Pseudophryne corroboree. Taxonomy (NCBI): domain Eukaryota; kingdom Metazoa; phylum Chordata; class Amphibia; order Anura; family Myobatrachidae; genus Pseudophryne; species Pseudophryne corroboree. The sequence goes on from NC_086454.1 coordinate 272,855,521, forward strand.
TTGGTGAGACCTGCCTGACAGTGTTTATTTCCCAGCCCTTGGAAAGATTGGACCTGGACCAAGCCCCCGCTGACTTTCCACTATTTGGAACCTCAAAGATTTTCCTATCACACCGTGGAGTATTACTACCCGCCGAGGAACAGCTATCTTGCGGAAGCAGATTCACCTAATTACCTCGAGAGATGCTGGTGGTAACTATAACTCACAGATAGGACATTGGGCCCTATAACTCAAGGGGACTTTTATAGGAACAGGTTCCTTGCATCATCAACTTTCCATTAAGAATTCCTAATACTGGGAGTAACACCATTATTGACTACTCATTTGATTTTATGTGGCAGTTGCCACTTATGTGCACTTTATTCAATTTTTAACATGCTCAAAGTATTTTTTAATAAATTGTGATTTCTTTGTGACTTACTTTGCATTTATGACCAATAGGCGCTGTATTTATTTGCTTGCTAATATTGTTTGGGGGTCTGACCAACCCTTCTTCTTGTTCAGCTGCTGTGGTGAACCACCCATCTAGCGCCTGGGAGTAGTAATACCCTAGGGTATTTATTTTCCTTCTTTTATACGTGCTTGTCATACATCCATCTTGGAATAAAGATCTTTAGAAGATATTGTAAATGCTGGTTTACGTACAGGACTAAAAGCAACACTTTAAAAAGACATTTCATACACTTTAAATGAAGCCACTGCGGCCACTATACTTAATTCACAACCTACGTACTTGTTACACCTTTAGCGTACAGAGTCCCGTACCATGTACGGAGTTTGCGTACAAACGCCGCGCTGGCTGTACAAAGTACACACAGCGCGTACACACCCAATGTTACACAGTGAACCCTTCACAGTTATGCATGCGATAGTAATACACTTTAAACCTTAGCAGGGAAAGGAAGACACGACACCAAATTGTATTTAAATGGCTGGGTTCCGACACCACAGCCTATTATTTCTGAAAGGGGGTTAAAATCACAAAGCAATACAATACAATAGAATAATGGCTACAGTCAATGGTACATACTTTTGGTTTCGACTGTGCTTCCCGGTCTGGTCCTCAGTCATCAAGGGTGATGACCTTCAGAGACTGTGATAGTGACCTGGCATGCAGCTGGCTCTTTATACAGTAGATCAAAACATAATACAATAGACACTGTGTGCTCTTCTTCCATTGGTTTGGGGGTGGGACATATCCTGTGCACCGGGGATCATTGGTCAGCTCAAGAAGTGGGCGATGGCTAGGACTTGAGATGTGGTTTCTGTTGTTTGCATCTGAGTTCCCACCCCATGACCAGTTAAACCCATCACATTAATCATACATAAATCTGGTATTATTAATAACTTAATGTGGTAATATATAATAATATTCTTATTCCCACCAGATTAATGTTTACGTGACTCTGAACAATATGATCCCACACATGATATGATTATTTATTTCCATCCTCAAGATATACATATATATATATATATATATACATACATACACACACACACACATACTCCTGTATTACAATTTGATAGGAATTATATATATATATATATATATATATACATATATATATATATATATATATATATTTATATATATATACATATATATGTATATATATATATATATATATATATATATATACAAACACATACATCTCCAAGAGTTTAGACTATGAATGTTAGTATCTCAGATTTCTAAATGTCTGGTTTGTATTTTTGTTAGCTATTGCTAATTGAGTTTCTATCAGCCTGGGTTTTTCTGGGTATTGTCTCTTTGTTTGTTTTGTCTTCAGGTGAGACAATGACAATCCAGTTCTTATTGCTTTAAATAGAAACTCGGCTACCCTAGTAAACAAAGGTGTTTGCCTTCTTCATAGAATTTCAAAGCTTAGTGTAAATAACGCCATTGTATTTTAGTCTCTGGGAGTTTTAATTTATGTGTGACTGATCTTCATGCTATTTAGAAAAGGAAGCAGACAGTGTGGAATTTATGCATTATATAGATTAAATTTATGATATGTCTTTGCGGCTTTTCCATGCGAGTAAAAAATTCCACTGTAATTACTCATACCATGCTCTAATGCGCAGAACCGCGGGAGCGACCATACGCAATTTGCAAATATGTGCATGCACAGCCGAATACGTACGCACACGGAGGCCATCTATGTGGTGTTTGTACGTAATGTGTGTGTTGTAATATTTTCTGACTTTGACAGTCCACCCTTTGACAGTCATCAATAACTGCCACTAACTCATCAATAAACAGGAAAAAAATATTACCTATACAATATATTCAAAAGCTTGGATGATCGGGGAAGAGTTGTAGGTGGAAAATGTATGACCTAGTGGGATAGTAAAAAGCATGTAATTATGAATCCATGTCTGAGAGGCATGTATCATAGTGCCGTATATGTTCTAGATAAGCTTCGAGGTATTGCGAAGTATACATTAAATCCTTCTCATCCCATATAAATGGTCTGTAAACACTACCGAGCTCTTTTTGGCTTCTTGATCCAACAATTGGGGTGCACATTTTTGTTGATGATACAAGGAGGGGGAAACATATGTGAGTGCTAGTATATGTGGATATCACCTGTCGACTATGTGTACCATTAGCTGGAGGTTGCAGAGATGAAGATAAGACACATATATAAAAACATTCACATAAACATTTTGGGTAGGGCTGACGTCTTTTCCAGTTGGATGTATCTGGGCAGAGGGGGAGACAAAGAAAAATGGGTGAAAGAAACAGGCCATGAAATTAATTTGCAATCCTTATCATAACACTGTCTCTATGGATGAGTCATAAATTAAATCTGCTGCTATAACAGTGCCCTCGCTCCTTAGACTCATCAAATTTGTGCCGTGCTTGCGCCGCATTAGAATTTGAACACACCTAAATATTGAACCAATAATTATGACGACTCCCAGGATACAAAGGAGAAACTTCCCCACACTCATAATAACATTCTGAGCCCACTCTTCTAAACCTGAGAACCATTTGCGTGGGTTCAACCATGAGACCCAGCCGGTCAGTTTATTACTCACAGTCGCTAAGGTAAGGTTGTGCTTCCTCCTGAACTCCCACTTCAACTGCAAGATATCATCTTTTGATCGATAATCTCCATTGGGTCGTCAGTGCTGTTTGTAATATAAGTACAGAACTTCACACCATATTGAGTTGCCAGGGTAACACAGCTGTCATGGCTGTGACATAATTAAGGACCATTCTGTGCTGAATCAGTTACTTCTTGTAAGCTTGTAACTCCCTTCCCGTATACCTGAAGGTGTCGTCATACATCTCAGTGATATTATCTATCAAGTTCGCTAGCGCATGGATATACCTATAATTTATAGTTCCTCTGGCAGTACGGGTAATGCCTAATGTGAGAAGGAACTGAATCACGGTGGATTCATGGATCAAATCAGAGGCTGCGTGCTCTGCCCTATCTATGAGGTGTCTCTTGATGATGTGTTCATAGTGAGTATGAGTATAAGGAGCCTGAGCACTGCGGTGAACGTCTTTCATTTTATCATGGGTTATGGTCATGACCTCTGGTAGTACTCTCCCAATATAACACAATCCCTCTGAGCTCGGGGCAAGCCACTTGTACGCCTTCCTCCCACATATGAAATAGGCATCATCTGGGAGAACATAGGGGACAAAATATGACATCACCATATTACAAATTTTCCAAGTAAAGAAACCAATCCCTAGTTCTCCCATCTGCTCAGTACAAGTATCGGGCTGGATGATATGAGCACAATACCCTGATGATACTTTTCCAACCCACATGGTCTTGCTTCCACGGGTATACCTATACCGGAAATACCTCCCACTGTTGGCTATTTGGCGTACAAGTTCAGAGTCTATGGGTATCCTATCAGCTCTGTGTGAAAAGGTCATTGGTTATTCCACGTCACTTCCCAATTTCCCGGTTTTCGGTAATTGGAAATATTAAAACACAATAAGGACCTGTCTACATGATACTGGTGGAGCTTCAAATTAGGGGGCCTAGAGCTATTGAGCTTCTTGTCCACCGGTCTCCCACCCCGCAATTCGAGTACCTCATCTATTGCTAAAGGGTATGCTACTAATCCTGTCTTACTCTGACCTTAAGGTACTTGTTAGCACACCCAGCATTCTGTCTGGTTTAAGACCTTACCCACTAGTGAGTGGTAATCACTCAACGGATGTCGGTCCATGTCGATATTAAGGTTGGACTGACATCTCTGGATGCACCCATCCTCTACTATATTCTCACAATTCCTACAAATACAATATTCATCAGACAATAACCCCTCACAGTGCCTCCGAGCTCCCTGACTACATGAGCGCTTACTGATGCCAGCCTTTACTAAAGTGATGTGCTGCTCCTGAGATCTTACAAATTCATACTCGCCATCAGAACCCATTCCAGATCCCCGCTCGACCTCTCTGGGACCCTCACCAAAACAAACTGTCCTGAACAAAACCAGAATTACTAACAGAACCCGAACGCAGTCTCTTGTGATCGATCCATTTTGTTAGGGGAAAGGAGGAAAATAAGAAGGAGAAATGAAAGGAAAATTCAGGGGGAGGTGAAAAAAGAAAAATGGTGCGACAACCGTTCTAGATCTTGTTACTCTCTGTGTTCAGATGCCCTTCAACAGTCCTGCCTCTCAACTTTCCCTGAACAAACACTCCAGTGATACGAGATTCTCTATACTCTGCTCTTTGTCACTGTTCTCTCCGGGTCAGCGACCTTCTTGCAGTGGGACAAGTGGACCCAAGTCTCTCTTTCGGCGACCTTCAGTGCTGTCGTGCTGGTTAACAAGACTTGGTATGGTCCTTCCCACCTGTCTATGAGGCAACCTGAGCGTAAGAAATTTCGAATCATCACATAATCCCCAGGTTCAATGTCATGACAATTACTGTTCGGTAGGCCAGGGATCACCAGCTTTAAATTTCTTTGTTGATTTCTCAGCTGCTGGCTCATCCCAACCAAATATTTCACAGTCACTTCATTATTGTATTTCAAATCATCCTGGGGGTCTATCATTACATGAGGTTGTCGACCAAAAAGAATTTCAAAGGGTGATAAGTTAAGGGGAGACCTGGGAGTGGTTCTGATGCTGTACAACACTAGTGGCAAAGCTTCTGGCCACAGCAATCCAGTTTCAGCCATTAATTTGCTCAGCTTGTTCTTAATAGTGCTGTTCACTCTCTCTACCTTTGCACTTGCCTGTGGATGGTACGGAGTATGCAGCTTGCTATTAATTCCCATCAGTTTGCACATGACCTGAAAGACTTCACCTGTAAAATGGGTACCCCTGTCACTTTCAATTATTCTAGAGATACCATATCTACACACAAATTCCTGCACAATTTTCTTTGCCGTGAACGTAGCAGTATTTGTGGCAGCAGGGAACGCTTCTACCCAGTTGGAAAATACATCAATACAAACTAACACATATTTCAAATTCCTACAGGGTGGTAACTGTATGAAGTCGATTCGTATTACCTGAAAAGGTCTGTCTGTAGGAGGGATATGAGATGGCTCTGTTGGTATTGTCTTTCCAATATTCTTCCTCAAGCAAGCAAAACATGTCTCTCTTACCTGCATGAGAAAAGAATCCTGGCGCACACCAGTAGGCTCTCATCAGCCTGCACATACCCTCTTTGCCTAGATGAGTCAGACCGTGTGCCACCTCAGCTAGACTTGGAAAGTATGCTCTGGGGGCTACTGGCTTACCGTGTCCACCTGCCCACAGTACTGAGGACTTCTGGCCATACCCCTTTGCCCTCCAGACTGCCTTTTCCTTTAGGGATCACAAATTTTGCACATTAAATTTACTATCGTGTGTTATCAGTTGTGTGAAGTAAACCGTCTCTGGATGAGAGAAGAGAGAAGAAAAAAATAGTATATTAAGAAAAGAAAAATGTCAGGTTTGGCATTCACCAACAGGCTGTCACACCATCATGCATATCAGTGTCTATACACAGTCACCCTTCACCAGTATTCTCATTTTCCACCCTTTGAGCATGACCAGGCACACTGCATTAATACTGGTGTCCTTATGCTGTTGAGATATACTGGTTTTGGGTAGAGCTCTGAAAGACCGATTAGGCATGTGGCGTTTGAACTGTAATCGGGTCCATGTGTTGTACCCTCCTGTCGGTGAACGTAAGAAATGAGGCGGAAACTTTGAAGGAAAATCACATAGAGGTTAGTAACAGATAAGTTTGTAGAGGCAAAGAGGATTTTATAAAATTTGACAACTGGATTGGGCACTATGGGGAAGTGATTCTCTACTGTCTATACCCTTTAAAAAAATTCTGTGTGTCTTATCTCTACTGGGACTATCCCAGCCATCAATCCAGTGTCCTGTCCATCCTAAGTTCATAGGGAACCCGGTATCTGTGAGTTAATTTTCTCTACCTGTGATGGACATGCATCTAGAACAGTGAAATGTAACATTAGTAAGTTGCATTTATTCTGTTCTTCCCATTAATCGAATCTGTGTTTTCTATATGGCTCGTGATTCCTTACTATATGTTCCTTGATCCCGTCTATGTGTTTAATACTGTGGCTTGTTTTCTCTGTCTAGGGGTCTATCTTGACTATGTGTTCTACTCTATCTACAATCTCTGACTAAATGCCCTTCCTTCCTACAAGTGTAACATATCCTAGGTCTTTTCCTACTATCTGGGCTTTGGGGTTTAGGTTGATGAGACTTTGCTGCAAGAGCCTGTAGACTTATTGTCATCAGCTTCTCCTCCTGTTGCTTTCTACGCCTAGCAATATTCTTATGATGTTCAATTGCGCATGCTCTAAGACAAGCTACTGTGGCCCCTCTCCAATTAGGCAAAGATGCTTGTACCCTGTCCCGACCTGCCTTATTGAGTCCGTCCATTAGCACAGAGACAGCCACTTCCCTGTAATTTGCATTGTTCCCTGTATCTGATACCCCAATGTATCTATCCATTATTTGCAGGGCCCGATGGAAATATTCAGATGCCATTTCATTTTCCCCCTGTTTTATGGAGAAAATTCTTCTCCACTTAACAGTAATGGGGAAACACAACTCTAGTTGCTTATTAATTCGTTCTATATTCTCCTGATTATTTCCATCAGTCATAGGACTATCCGACTCTAACTTACAATCAGTGATAAAAAAAATTTGGGTGTCAATATTAGGGGGTAGGCACGCTTTTAAAAGTATCCGCCAATCTTTATTAACTGGTTCATAAGCATTACCCAGATCTCTGATAAACTTTTGACATCTGGCTAAATACTACCGGGGATTGGGGAATTCTGAAATGATTGACCGCAGCTCAGCTCTGGACCACGGGCAATACATTGCATTATTCCTGGTGAGGATTACTCCTTGACTATCGGTTCCCCAATTGGGAGTTACTATTTCCAAGACAGGATGTAATCCTACCATTCCGTTTCTAATCTGTTTACTGTAGGGTGTTGTTGCCTCTGTGCAATGACCCGTCTCACACTTACCGGTAGCTGTGACCTCACCAGTTCTTTCAGTGGGGAACACTGGTACTGCTCTAACTGGATGGACAGGCCCCACCTTACTTTCCTGCAGAGCGACTGCCTGAATAAGAGCTGTGATATGGCTAGATCCTTCATCTTCCTGTGACCTATGACCTTGAAAAAACTTCAAAACAGGATACAACTTGCAAAGGTTAAGGTTAATACATTGCTCTTGCATATTACTATCATTTACAGATGTACCATTGATTGTAGCCATCTTATTCCCTTCGACCTGTGTCGGTAATGGTGGGTTCGTGTCTCCATTCCTGCTAAGTTTGGAACCTGCTTTACGAGTTTGTTCCCTTTGCATCTCCCCCTCTTGCTGCCATAAATTTAAAACAATCATTATGTCTAATCCTTTGTTTTCTGGATTTAAGAAGACATATTTTACGGCTTACATTCTGCAGTGCCTCGGGTTCAAAGCTGCCCACGTTAGGGAATGGTACCCTATCTTTGTCAGTCATACGTAACCATTCATTGCAAAAAAATTCTGTGTGTGAACCATATTTTTCACACATGATGAACCTTGCTGAGCCTTTCGGCCACATTTCTGCCTGAACCCTGCCTAAACGTCTCTCACTTGAGCAACTGGCTCCCATATTTGTGGGTCTCTTTTAATAACAAAAAAAATTCCCACAAACACCAAAATACTCAATGTAAGTATACGGTGGAAGTATCTCCGAGCGCCTTCCACTCGCTCTCCACCCACGTTGGCCAGTACTACGATAAACTGTTGATAGCGAAGGCAATGTACCCAATTTAGGGCTCCTATCAGACCTTACAACACCGTAATTTATTTCGGTGGAAGTTCTGTTTGGAAGATTTTCCTGAGAGAGGCAGAGAAAAATTCCTTTTCGGTATCTTTCAACTGGAATAGTTTGTAGGGTGAAAAACAGAGAAATTAGATAACTATCCTTCACCCTTTCCAGTGAAGCCCACCAGGGAGATTTCCCGACGTTGTCAAAGAAAAACCCCTTTTGTCTATGCAATCACGTCTGTGTATGCTCTCCCACAGCGCATATGACACAATGGTATCACATTGTGCTGTGCAGAACACACGGACATGCGATGCAAAAGCACAGCCTATAGATACTAGTTATCCATATGCACTACGATTGCTGTAATTTTAAATATTAAGATTACAAGGATCACAGCATACAGAATACTTAGTTCTTCTTATAGACCTAATTATCAGCAAAGTGCAAACGTGTACTAACAGAATATTGTGAATGCATTGCAGATGAATAAACAGTAGAACAAGAAAAGAGTAGTGTATTACATTTACTTAATGCAGAACTATTGAAATTATTATCAAACTGAAACAACAAAAAATTGAAATATAAATGTAAAGGGTAATCACACATTTAATCTTTTTGATTATTTGCATTCAAAATATTCTAACAATGAAAATTTTTATTTCTCAGAAATGTCCAGAAAAAGTTTGTAATATACACTGTCTTATATTTGATAGTTAATGTTAGCACGATCCATTTAAGAAATTAATACATAGACATGTGATACAATAAGCATGGTCCTGTAAGAAGTGAATATACTGTAGATCACAGGTTTTCAAACTTGGTCCTCAGGACCCAACACAGTGCATGTTTTGCAGGTCTAGTTACAGAATCACAAGTGACATAACTCCACCTGTGGACCTTTTAAAATGTGTCAGTGATTAATTAATACACCTGTGCACCTGCTGGGTTACCCGCAAACATGCCCTGTGTGAGGTCCTAAGGACTGAGTTTGAGAACCACTGCTGTAGATGATTACAGATGGTCAGTCTATCTATAGCTCAGTGATTATTACAAAGAACCATTGGCGTAGGTTTATTGGTGTCATTTATTGATCATGGAAATAAAACAAATCCATGAGTCTGACTCTAGCTCAGTTTGTATACACTGTGAGGACATTTTTTTGGCAGTTTTGAGCTAAGTGAGCTTAGTGAATTGGCTGTATGCAAAACTGATGTTAAAAATGCCTGTTTCTAGATTAGAAATTTCCATTTAGAAAATATACCTTTAACAGATAATTATTTCCCCATTCCCCCATATACATTAAAACAGTTTAGTTGGAGAATCACATCTTGGAACAGTGGAACATCTCAAAAAGAAACCAAAAAAACAAACAACATGATTTTAGGAAATTCTGAATTATTGCCCTCCTGTTTATATCTATTTGCTCCCAAAAAACTACACAGAGAGCTCCCTTCTGGAGGATAACATATAAATTACATTAATTCCACTAAACCGCTATAATTGTCTGCACATCTCCTATATGTTAAGGGCCCTACACATTTAACAATCCGCCTCCAAGCTGCCCGACGGCGGATACGGCCGACGGGCGACCCGGCGGCGGGGGGGCAGTGACGGGGGGAGTGAAGTTTACTTCACTCCCCCCGTCACACGGTATCACTGACCTGGTTTGGAAGTGTTGTGGACTCAGGGTTTCTTCCGGTGACCGGGAAGAGGAACCGCTACTGGGTCGCAGTAGAGATGGCCGGATGTAGGTCTTCCTCATACAGGATTAGGACGGTAGGCAGGAGGCACGGGTGGATGCTTGAAGGTTTCCTGAAAGACAAGACTTGTAAAGGTGCTGGTGAATTGGTGGAGAGTACCAAAAGCTTACTGTGAACGATGTTGAGGTGCTGGAGGCACTGAAATGCTAGAGGTACTGAGGTGTTTGAAGGCGCTGAGGCGCTTAGAGACGTTGAGGTGCTTGGAGGCATGATGGTGCTGGAGGCAAAGAGGTGCTGGAGGCACGGAGGTGCTGGAGGCACGGAGGTGCTGAGTGCTGAGGCACGGAGGTGCTGAGGCACGGAGGTGCTGAGTGCTGAGGCACGGAGGTGCTGAGTGCTGAGGCACGGAGGTGCTGGAGGCACGGAGACACGGGACGCTGGAAGCACGGAATGCTGGAAGCACAGGATGCTGGAAGCACAGGATGCTGGAAGCACAGGAGCTCTGAAGGTCACAGGTACGGTAGTAGCGATGATACTCAGGCGCCGGAGCTCTGCCCGGCGTCTGGATTTGTACTTCCCGCCAGACCCTGATTGGAGAGGCGCTAATGACGTCACCCGTCCCTGGAGACGTCGGACGCGCCCGCGACGTCCAACCTATGGACGCTGGACGGAGCGCCGGGCGACAGAAACCGCCAGCGGGGACGGCCGCCCGGGCAGCCAGCAGCCTCGGAGGGACAAGCCCGCCGGCCGCGGCGGGGTCATGACACACGGCTCCATAGAAGTGCAGGCAAATATGGACGAGATCGTCCATATTGGCCTGCATGCACAGCCGACGGGACACCAGCGATGAAGGCGCGTGGGGCATTGCATCGTTCATCGCTGGAGCCTCCACACTCAAAGATATGACATCTCGTTCATTAATGTTACTCTGTGCCTCATTTCCTAAATTTGGGCGGAGTCACAGTGCTGGGCGGAGTCAGGGCAGGATGTACTGACTTCTCCCACTGCGCTATCTGGCTTAACGCATCCCGCCCCCTGAGTCATAGAGTCACAGAACGTCCAAATATATAGGAGAGGTGGCTGGATGCAGACCATGATCCTTTTACTTTCTGGTGAGTAGTTGATGCACCTAAGACGCAGAGGTCGCGCTCCCTGCCTGACTACATGCTGCTGCGTCTATTTCCATTCTGAACCAAACACACGCCCCTCTCGCACCCGCCCCTCCCCCACCCATGGCACCCCTGCTCCCGCACCTCCCCAACCCACGGCAACCCAACACCTGCCTCCTCCCCCACCCGTTGCACCCCCGCACTCACCCCTCCCCACCCCCGCCCCTCCCCCACCACTTCCCCACACGTGGCACCCCCCGCACCCACCCCTCCCCCACCCGCGGCACCACAGCACCCACCCCTCCCTCACCCATGACACCTCCAGACTCCCTTCTCAAACCGCGGCACCCCCGCAACCACCACTCTATCACCCGCAGCACCTATGGACCCCATCCGTGGCACCCCCGTACCTGCCACTCCCCCACCGGTGTAAACCCCACTCCTCCCCCACCCGCTGCGTCTCCTGACCACTACCCCACTCACAGCATCCCCGCACCCACCCCTCCATAACCCCTCCTCCATTCACAACAGCCCCACACCAGACCTGCCCCCACCCACGGCACCGCCACCCCTCCACCACCCGCAGCACCTCCAGAACCCATGCCCCATCCATGTCTCCCACTTCTCCACACCTCCACCACCCGTAACACCTCCCAACCACCTCCCCCATCCACAGCACACTCTCTGCATCCACCCCTCCACCACCCGCCCCTCTCCCACCCACAGCACCTCCTGCCCCCCTCCCCCATCCACGGCCCACCCACAGCAACCCCTCCCCCACCCACAGCATCTAAAGACCCCATCCGCGGCACCCTGCAACCACCCCTCCCCCACCCGCAGCACCTCTGCAACCACTCTCCTAATCCCATCCCACCCTGCCCTGCCCCTCCCCTAAATGCACCCCCCCTGCTCCCGCTCCTCTCCAATGGACAGCACCACGAGTCCCCTTCCTTCATCCATGGCTCCCACGCACCCACCCCCACTAACAGCATCTACAAACCCCCATCACCCACCCCTCCCCCATCCGCAGCACCTCTGGACCCCCTCCCCTATATGCACCCCCTCTGCACTCGCCACTTCCCCACTCGCAGCACCTCTGGACCCCATCTGCACCACCTCTGCAACTGACCCTCCCCCACCCGCAGCACAAACACATTTGGTGTGACCACCCTTTGCCTTCAAGACGGCATCAATTCTTCTAGGTATACTTGCACACAGTTTTTAAAGGAACTTGGCAGGGAGAACTAACCACCGACCTTCTGTAGATGTAGGCTTATGGTGCCCATACACTTATGAGATTATCGGTACTAGCCTTCGATTTCGACCACATCTGTGAGAGAAATCGAAGGATTGTATGCACATTTTAGTACCTTTCGGCGCGATGTGCGGGCACGCCGGTCGAATATCGCGTCTCAAGATATTATGTGCTGCACATAATATTTATCTAATCGCAGTGCGATCGCATGTGTTTCTAGAAACACATGCTATATATCGCACTGCGATGTGCGATGGGCACCCGCCGGGAGCGGCCAGAGGCCGCTCCCACTAGGCGGTGACATGCCCATCACGTGATTACCATGCGATCTATCGCATGATCGCATGGTAATCTTCTTGGCAGTTCAGGTGCGATTTAATCGCACCTGAACTGCCGGTGCGATGCCCCGCGATGTCGCGTTGCGGGGCATCGCACAAGTGTATGGGCACCATTACTCAGATCCTCCTGTCTCTTCATTTAATCCCAGACAGACTGGATGATGTTGAGATTAGGGCTCTGTGGGGGACATACAGTCAGGTCCATAAATATTGGGACATAGACACAGTTCTCATATTTTGGGCTCTATACACCACCACAATGGATTTGAAATTAAACAAACAAGATGTACTTTAATTTCAGACTTTCCGCTTTAATTTGAGGGTATTTACATCCAAATCAGGTGAACGGTGTAGGAATTACAACGGTTTCTATATGTGCCTCCCACTTTTTAAGGGACCAAAAGTAATGGGACAAACTAAACAATCCTAAATCAAACTTTCATTTTTTAATACTTTGTTGCAAATACTTTGCAGTCAATTACAGCCTGAAGTCTGGAACTCATAGTCATCACCAGACGCTGGGTTTCATCCCTAGTGATGCTCTGCCAGGCCTCTACTGCAAATGTCTTCAGTTCCTGCTTGTTCTTGGGGCATTTTCCCTTCAGTTTTGTCTTCATCAAGTGAAATGCATGCTCAATCAGATTCAGGTCAGGTGACTGACTTGGCCATTGCATAACATTCCACTTATTAGCCTTTAAAACTCTTTGGTTGCTTTTGCAGTATGCTTCGGGTCATTGTCCATCTGCACTGTGAAGCGCCGTCCAATGAGTTCTGAAGCATTTGACTTAATATGAGCATATCATTTTGCCCGAAAAACTTCAGAATTCATCCTGCTGCTTTTGTCAGCAGTCACATTATCAATAAATACAAGGGAACCAGTTCCATTGGCAGCCAGACATGCCCACGCCATGACACTACCACCACCATGCTTCACTGATGAGGTGGTATGTTTTGGATCATGAGCAGTTCCTTTCCTTCTCAATACTCTTCTCTTCCCATCACTCTGGTACAAGTTGAGCTTTGTGTCATCTGTCCATAGGATGTTGTTCCAGAACTGTAAAGGCTTTTTTAGATGTTGTTTTGCTAACTCTAATCTGGTCTTCCTGTTTTTGTGGCTCACCAATGTTTTACATCTTGTGGTGAACCCTCTATATTCACTCTTGTGAAGTCTTCTCTTGATTGTTGACTTTGACATATATACACCTACCTCCTGGAGATTGTTCTTGATCTGGGCAACTGTTGTGAAGGGGTTTTTCTTCACCAGGGTAATAATTCTTCTGTCATCCACCACAGTTGTTTTCCATTGTCTTCCAGGTCTTTTGGTGTTGCTGAGCTCTCTGGTGCATTCTTTCTTTTTAAGAATGTTCCAAACAGTTGATTTGGCCACACTTAATATTTTTGCTATCTCTCTGATGGGTTTGTTTTGATTTTTCAGCCTAATGATGGCTTGCTTCACTGATAGTGGCAGCTCTTTGGATCTCATATTTAGAGTCGACAGCAACAGATTCCAAATGCAAATGTCACACCTGGAATCTACTCCAGACCTTTTACCTGCTTAATTGATGATGAAATAATGAGGGAATAGACCACTCCTGTCCATGTAATAGCTTTTGAGTCGATTGCCCCATTACTTTTGGTCCCTTAAAAAGTGGGAGGCACATATAGAAACCGTTGTAATTCCTACACCGTTCACCCGATTTGGATGTAAATACCCTCAAATAAAAGCGGAAAGTCTGCAGTTAAAGCACATCTTGTTTGTTTCACTTCAAATCCATTGTGGTGGTGTATAGAGCCCAAAATATGAGAATTGTGTCGATGTCCCAATATTTATGGACCTGACTGTATCATCACTTCCAGGACTTCTTGCTCGTCTTCCACCACTTGGGCTCTTTGTTGTATATATGTTTCTATGTAGAATAAATGGCAGTTCATAGTGTGGTTATATGATCGCACTGCAGAAAAATTCAGCTGTGAATAGCTCCTTGATTGGCCATCTGCACCTTTTTTGAAGCAGAACTCAATATTTACATGGGTGTAATACAAGGGGCTGGTGGTCAGGATGAGGGCGGTCACATAACCGACACTGGCATCCAGACAATAAGAATGCTGTCAGGGGACGGGGTAATTATTTTGGATTTAAAAAAATTACATGATATTAGCTGTTTTTAGTGATTTTTATCAATAATTATACATTTCTTTAGCAATTTTTAACCAAATCAAAATACAAACTATACTGTATGTAACATTATAACGTCCTCCAGTTAATTTTATACCAAATTACAATGAGCAGGTCCAGGGGTATATCTAGATATTATCTAGTCCCCAAGGCACAAGTTTGTAAGATCCCCCATGTATCACCCAATGGAAAATGTATATAACACCTGTAACTCTGACAGAGAAGGTAGCCTCTCTCAGCTCTGGGTCCCCATAGCAGCATCCTCCCTGCACCCATGGCAGCTACATCTTTGCACTTACTTCCCCCCCTCTTAACCTTCCCTACCTACAGCCTAACCCTACCCCTCCCACAGATTAGCCCTAACCCTCCTCCTACTATTTAACCCTAACCTCCCCTCCTGCAGCGTAACCCCACTGACGTATCATTTTCATGGTTTTCTGCGCCTGCGCAATAGAGAATCACTGGGAAAATGGCCACCGCGCCATTTTCCCGGTGATCTGCACATGCACAGTACAGTCTGAGCCCTCTAGTGCTCAGACTCTCCAGCGCTGCCGGCAGAGAGGAGGGGGCCGGAACGGAGGAGGCGGCACACGGCCTCCTCCTCTCATAAAGCACCCCCGCCTAACCCTCCCCCTCATACTTACGGCCGGGATTGTGAACGGTGTCGGATTCAGATGCCAGTGTCTTGTCCACCGGCATCCTGATTGTCGGGATGCCAACTACATCCCCTCCTTTTGATAGGTTAAAATAACAATGAAAAAGGCTGTTTGACATTTTTACCTAAATTAAATCATTTAATTTTAGAGGTTTGCAAGCTGCAGCATTCTCCAACATGATCCAACATGAGGCACTGTAGTATTGTATGTAAAAGAAATGACCTACACTGAAAAAATGTCACGTTTGCATATCAAAGTTCCTATTATGAATTGTTTTGGGTCAATGCTTAAACGAGATTCTATTTAAAAGATTGGAAAAAATGAGCATTCCCCGTCTAAGGTTAATGCAGACCACTTTGGATGTTAACGAAAGGATGTAGAGAAAGTTTTTCATTGAACCTGACGGCTTAGATTTCATATTTGACAAGTTGCAAATTCAGCTTTAAAAACTAATTCAATATCCGTAGCTCCACAAAAAATACAACCAGTCTCAAACAGTATAGCAGAGGTGTCACAAGTCTTTTATATATAGATAAAACATCCAGCCTTGCATTACAAAGTTACCAATGATTTCAAACAGCAAATCAGTAGGCGGAATTGGTAGAAATAATGATTTAATCAGCAATTATGGTAGGTTAGTTGAATCATAAGAAGTGTGTTTTGTATGTATTTTCCCCATTAAAAAAGAATGTTATCCAAAAATAAAATAATTGATAATTATGCTGAGCTTGCTGGAGTTCTCACAGAGACTTCAAGCCTCTTGGGCTCATACATAAACTTGTCCTGTGCAAATTACATTTCCCATAAACCTGTTCCCCTGATTAGAAGATACTTATTGCAGATTATCCTTGTAGAGTGTTTTTTTAAACAGCTCCATAGCGCTTCTCCCTTTCAGGGAGGCTGCCTCTGACTCTATAGTATGCTGACCATAACATTACACCTTACATTGATAAGATCTTCTGTCTGTTTGCATATTTAAAAATGCAAAATCCAGTAGTTACATAATTTGGCTGGGATTTTAATAGTACAAACCAGAAGTCTGTTCTGCTTAAAAAAAAACGTATTTATGTAGGAAATATAGGCCTGATTCATGCTTGTAAGGGACGATGCAGCTGTGCAATTCTGTATCTTTACAATTCCAATGCAGCAGGAAGTGTCTGTAGGAGATACACGTTTCCTGTTTACATTAGCGAGGATCTAAGTGCTGCCTCTGAGGATGAAGCCTTGGATCACCGCTGCAACCATCTCAATGGTTTTAGGCACCGGCTAGCCACGTAAGCTGAAGTTTACACAGGCTGGCTGTTTGATCCGGACACCTGGGTCCAGGAAGTCTGCATCCAATGATGCAGACCTTGGACCTGTCATGCCATCAAAACAGGGGCAACATGCCCACATATTGAAGAACAGTGCTGTCCCTGCTCTGCCTTCCAAACAGCGCAGCATGTCAGTTATGCTGCGGCTGACAGGGGGCAGCGTAAGCCACAGTCTGCACATGTACAGAACAGGTCCTGTGCCTGCAGAGATCCCCAAACATCATATTTGTACTCAAACCATCAGGTTTACGTACCAATATGAATCGGACCCTATGTGTGTACAGGCTTGATTATGTAGCAGAGTTTCTGTACACACCAGCAGATGACTTACAACTATGAATAGACCAGTTATTTAAAAGTGGTGTGGTTTTAGTGAAGAGTAAAGCAGGTACAGCTGTACTCACTGTTATATACACTGGTAAATGGAGAAGATCTTGAGGGGAGCGAGGTGTCATACAGCTCATCAGATGGTGAGTATATGTAGGTACTGGGCAGTGCCGGCAACAAAAACCATGGGGCCCAATACACCCAGTATTTTTTGTCCCTGGCCGAGCTCTCACAGTGTGAGTTAATCAGATGTGGTTGGAGTATCTTCTTTTACTGTAAAGTACCGATTATCAGAACTTTTTGCATGTGCAGGAATGGGTCCTACGATGAAGGAGCAGAACGGCAGCAGACTGTCAGTGATTGACAGTCTGCTATTGTCTGGGGGATGGGAAGGGGGTGGCAACGGCCTTGGTTTATGAAATGGGAGACAGTCACCGCCGTTTAGGGGGAGGGAAAAGACCAGGGATTTCCATCGTAGGACCGAGATTTCCTGGCCTCTGCGACAGGCGGCTTGTGCAGAACCATGTGTGCTGCAAGCCACCTGTTGGTGGGTAAAGATCCAATGCTGTGTCCTAGGAGGCAGGTGACATCACTACTGCAGCAGGTGGCATCTACTTGTAATATATGCCTCCTGCTGCATTGCCATACTGCATACTGCATTGCCTGCTGCATTGCTGCTTCCAAAAAAGCAGCCTCCGTCTCCTTTTTCTATGTCTTCTGGCTGCCCGCCATGGCTCCTCTTCTGTCTTTCAATGGTGGTATGCTGTGTGATATCATGACATCACATGTGCTGCGTGGTAATAAGCAACCATGAAATAAAGCTACATCGGGTCCCCAGACAGACCCTCTAGCTGCTGGGACCTGCTTATCATGCATCAGTGCAGGTAGCAGTCAGAGCTAGCAGTGGGCCCCCTAGAACCACAGGGCCTAGTACATCCTACCAGATAGCAGTGAAGAAAGTTGGAATAGGGTCTTAAACAGCAGGTAAACACAGGTCACACTGGAGCTAAGTAGAAGACTACTGTCTACATTGTGGTACTCTGACACAGTTCCAAGATGGCTATGCTCAGTAGTAGCCTCGGTGGCCATCTTGGTACAGGGACTGAGGCTTCCCAGGAGGAGCAGCAACATGGAGTCTGTGCAGTAACACACTCTATCTTCAACAATTTAAACAGTTCCTCTTGTAATTGAAACAGAGTAAAATATATTAACAGTCCTGTAGCCCAAATACAGAATTTGTTATATTCCTCTAATGATCTAGCTATAAAATATACATAAATAAACCGGTTAAATGATACATATGCAAAAAAAGTTGTAAAATCAAGTTTTCATTTATGAATTACAATACTACGGACTTTTTTTTTTTTATAAATTACAACAATTTATACATTTATAATAAAAGTTCTAAGTTTCAATTGTGTTGGAAAGTACACTGGCAAAACAAAACAAATAGAAATGACTGAATGTATTATCTCAACGGTTTCAAGCGCATCAATAAATTTCCACTTCTAGTGGAGACTCTCAGCTATATTCAAATGTATATTGAGTGGAAAGAAACTCTTTGATAGTTGTTGCTTGGATGTTTGTCTAGGAAGTAGGAACACAGTGAATAGCAAAATTATTAACTTTGCACTTCAAAATGTATACCGCTGTGTTTTAAGTGTACATTTTATAAGTCACACGTGTTTTTCTGAGCTTCTCTTCTTGCTGAATAAAAGAACTCTGCTCAAAAGTTATTACATGTTGAAGAGGAATTATATTGGCAACCAAATTATTTAGCACAAATGACCAGAAGCTCCACAGCAAAGCAGTCAGCCTGATGAGTGGGTGTGAGCCAATCACATACAACTCACATCTACTTCATGTTGAAGCTGGAGAGTGCTACTGCACACACTCAATATTGGTGCCTGCAGGGAAGCTTCAATCCCTAACCAAGATGGCCACCATTGCATGCACAGCGCCATCTTGTTGGTGTGTTAGAGCACCACAGTTGTAAATGGACATGTTTCACTTAGCTCCAGAGAGACCCTGCTATTAATTCTGGTACCACTTGCATCCTGCACCAATACCTACATACAGCCACCGACTGCAATGAGTACGGATGTACAAATCACATTGTTTCTGAATAAACCACCCCACTGGTTAATTACTGGGCTGTTCATTGACTCATCTGCATCCGCTGGTGTGTACATCTATTCTACTATATCACTGCCAGTTGTACATACATATTCCAACACTGTATGAAAGCTTAGTCAGGACTGCTGTATCCCCGCTAAACTGTACAGGCGCCAGTGGCTATTGAAGTTTAATTAATTAGGCTTTGCAGCCATTGGCAGCATAGAGGGAAGATTTACATAGAGGGCCTTATTCAGTAGCATTCACTACTAGTTGTACCGAGAGGGGGAGAGAGGGTACTAATAACCCAGACCCAGGTCTCATGGAGGGACAGAGCGAGGGCCCCCACTCCTTACCTGGCAGCAGCAGCTGCAGCTCTTCTCCTCAGCCTAGCACACGCTGCTGTGTACCTATGCCTAGCCAGGCTCTCTACTGCCCTTTTCACTACTGAGATTTCCAATTTTTGGGCCAGTGCGCACCCACAGGCCCCGTTCTGCGCATGTGCGACCCGGGAGATGTGAACGCCACTGCCTGACTGACAGGCAGAGGCGTTCATGGGGCAGTCGTGGGCGACAATGCGGCGTTGCGTGGACGAGGTGTCGAAAATGGGGATGGGTCTGGGCCATTTTCAGGGAGGCCGCATGACGTCACATGTGGCCGATGAAAAGCAAAATATGGCAGCGGTGCACATGCCTTTGCAGCTAGGCTGCGCCTTCAGGGGGCTTTGTTTTGCTGGACCAGTGATGCGATCGCAATTGAATTGTGATTGCATCACTATCAGCCATTTGCATGCTGGGGGGCCTTGCTCTAAGCTAGGCAGCCCCAAACATGCGATCGCAAGCAGTTGCAGTTTTGTTAATTTAAGCAAAACTGCATCTGAGGCTGAATAGGGTCTAGAATAAGTTAGTGTAGTGATACAGTAACTAACAGTTTATGCAATAGCGGTACAATATGAGTTACCACTGCAATTCACTAAGGGAACTCCCTACTGTGAAAGCAGGAAAAGACATGAAAGCCCCTGTGGAAGCATAATACACTAGTATTAGGCTTAGTGAAATTCTAAAGCAACAGTCAGTTGCTTATGGAAAGGGGATTACTATTCTATACATACAATAAATATCCACTGTTGCCGAATTTCTGCTGCTTATTATAATTGGGGAGCTGACCCCTTTCAGACATCTGCAAAAGCTCTATGTGATTTATTAATGCGAGCTTGTATTATAGAATTGTTACTTTTCACTACATATCACATAATTTCAGTGCGATAAGTTCAAAGCAGCAATTCATTAATACTTACCCTACTGACAAAGAGATCCAAAATGCCGGCGCTTCTGCGATAATGGTAAGAAGTGCAGAACTTTCCGATACCGCATTCTCAGCCTTGGACCTAACAGCGCATGCACCAGAAATGAGCAGCAGGCTAGCAAGTCAGCAGTGGTGGGGAACAGATTAGCCAGTGACAGCTGCCATTGCCCTGGCTGGAGGCTGCAGACAGTCATTTGCACAGGGGCTGCTGCTGGCCATGCAATGAAGAGGACCGGCCTGGTGTCCACTAGCAGCATGGAGGGGAAGATGTCTCCGTGCAGCACCATCACCAGCATCAGCACTGGCAGCGGGGGCAGCAGGTGTGCAGTGATCAGCTAGGGTGGGGAGAAGAGTGTAGCTGAGAGTGTCGGCGGTGGGGGGTGTTGCTGTGCAGTGAGCGGCTAGGGGGCAGAGTGCGGGTGTCAGCGACAGCAATGGGACTGGGGGTGCTGGTAGCAGCTGTGGGACAGAGTGTGGCTGCTGGTGTTGGCGGTGGGGGGCTGGGGTGCAGGGAGCAGCTGGGGGTCAGAGTGCAGGTGTTGGCAGCATCGGAAGAGTGAGTGCAGTCAGCATTGGCAGCCTCGGGTAACTGCAGTGCTGGGGAAAAACATCTCTTCTTTCCTGTCTATTAGCACCGGCCACCTCTGATTGGCTGGTGACAGTGTAGGGGTCATAGAGAAGAGGGAGGAGGCGGGGAGGCAGCAGTCCTTTACTGCTCTTCTCCCCTCACCGGCCTCCTTACATCATCCTGAGGTGACAAATTTGTTTAGAGAAGCGGAAAGCTCTCCCCATACTATTGTATGGGGAAGCAATTCTACATTGATCTGGGGTACGACTGGAGAAATCTGAGATTTCTCCATGGTAACCCTTTCTTTAAATTGGAGGAAGCAATGAAAAGCTCATTTATCACTACTCCATGAATAGACCCCTATGTCCCTCCACGCTAGGGTCATAGCTGCTTGAGTATCCACTTTGAGTTTTCCACCAGTCACCTGGGACAACAGCATCCACTAATTCGTCTTACGGATGAATCAAAAGTCTCAGTGGCTACCCGAGGTGTACCTTGATTGACATCCTCTCCGTCAATAACTTTGCAAATAAAACGCTGGCTTGAGCTGGTGTTATAAAACTGTGATTAGCTACTGTAGGCTTATCACAGTTCTTGGAATCAATGCCACGCTGGGATGCCCTTTAATCGTAAGACCAAATGAAAAATAATTTATCTGTATGCGGTAACGTATTACGTAAATTGTACGAAGTCTTCATTGTACTGCACTGGGCATGTTTATGTGAGTTATGTGGCCATATACTGTATGCTGTGCATAGACAAAGCACGACTACATGAAATACTATATACTATAGTCAGGTAAGTGCCTGCTTAAACAAGTAAAGGGGTTCAGCTGGGTGGCTATATTTTGTACAAATCATTAGGTTGAGCAATTTTGTATACTCGTCAGATGGAGCTTGGTTGAATACTGGGTATCAGGATGGCTATTGTACAATTGATATCAGATGGAGCAGTTTTGTGGGAGATACTGTAGTAAAAACAAAGGTATGAAAATGTATAAGGTTGTGTATTGGAGATGGTAGAGGAAGGGCCCATTGCCATTAAAGGATGTAGACTGGATGCCTTAAATAGATGGGAAACTCCTGTTAGTGATTGTTATTGGCAGATGCCTATAAGGGTAGGTGGGCAGCAGATGTGAGCAAGGAAGTTAGCCCATATGTTGAATCCAACCCAGAGTAGGTTTTATTGAATATAAATTATATAATGTTTGTGATAGAAGATAAACAGCAGTCAATGCCATAAGGTATCAATCTCTCTTGGGCCAAGTACAGTATAGCATTGTGGTGCTCAAATAACATAGTGAAAGACTTGTGCACATTATTCACCAAGATTTTGGCGGATCGATTACAAACGATTCTCCCCTGCGCTCTAACTACTCATCAACTTGGTTTTGTTCGTAATACACACTCGGTAAAAAGAATTCGGGCTGCTGTTGCTGCAGTCATAGCCTCTGCTCATTCGCCCCATTCCAGGAATATACTCCTCAGCCTAGACACCACTAAGGCCTTCGATACGGTACTGTGGCCCCATCTATTCAGGGTCTTGGAACGGAGACTCTTCCACCAAGACTTTGTTAATATTATTCGTTACTTATATGACTCTCCTTCCACTTCCCTCTTACTGAATGGCTATACCAGTGATCCGGTAGTTATGCATCGTGGCACACGACAGGGATGTCCCTTGTCACCCTTATTGTTCAATTTGGCCATAGATCCCCTCCATCGTTTGCTATTGACTGACACTCAGTTTCATGGCATTCAGATAGGTCGTAGGGAGCTAAAGCTTACTGCATTCGCTGACGATCTACTGCTGTATGTTTCCGATCCGGGGACTTCCTTGACTCATATATTCAATCTACTGCAGGTGTATGGACATATTTCTGGCTTCAATGTCAACTGGTCGAAATCAGTGGCACTACGACTGGGGAGTGGTGCGTTTTTGAGACATGGGGTGGGGGGTTTACCACTGACATGGAGCTCAGATCAACTCACCTGTCTGGGGATTCAAATATCGAGACAACCGGAGCGACTTTACACCCTAAACTTTATCTCGGCTATCAGAAAAATTGAGGCAGAACTTGACTCCTGGAAATCTCTGCCTTTATCGTACATGGGGAGAGCGAATTTGATAAAGATGATATCATTCCCCCGTCTGATGTACTTAATACAGGCCATGCCACATGTGCTCCTACCCAAAGATGTTCAACGCATCAATTTTCTTTTTCGACGCTTTATTTGGCAGGGAAGAAAACCACGTATAGCGTTGATTAAATTACAGCAAACCACGGAGAATGGGGGAATTAATTTCCCTAATGTTCTTTGGTATTCCCAAGCCGCTCAACTACGATATTTGCATGACTGGGTGCACAATGACAACAACTACACGAACACTGACTTAGATAGAGAATTTTTACAAGGGGGGGACCTGGTCACCTTTTTACATTTGCATGCTCGGGAGGTGTCTGGGGAGTGGAGGAGGAATCCACTACTGTGGAACGTTAAAAAACTATGGACTGATATGCGTAATAAACTAGATTTGAACTCCCACAAATCACTGTATCTTCCGTTCATGGCTAATCCAGACTTCCAGGAGGGTAGGGCGCATTATCCATTCAACATCTGGCGGATGGGGGGTATCTCCAAAATAGCTCATTTGGTGGATTCGCAAAGCTTGAGGCCGCTCACATTCCAGGAAGCCACTGCTAGACATCCAGTTCTACTGGCCTATCCTGTGGCCTTTCTGCTAGCCCAACATTATGTTTCTACTACTATTGGCTGTTTATTACCTATGGATTGGAACAATCCGATAGATAAACTACTGCAACAAGCCCCTAGAGTTAGGAAGGCAATATCAATGGCATATGGATACTTTAGGACTGTTCTAGACTACTCTACGGGACAGGGAGGTATCCGGTCCTGGACGGAATGTCTCCCGGGGATCGAGACGACTGACTTGCTTACGGCCCATGTAAAAGCTTGTAAACTGTTTCCCTCTTCTAGATATAAAGAAATGTCTCTCAATATTTTGCACAGGACTTATCTATCGCCTCATAGACGGTATCTCATAGGGCTAGCTGACACAGATGCTTGTTGGAAGTGTGGTTCTCCCCAGGCAGACCTATATCACTGCCTGTGGACATGCCGTCTGATTAGACAGTTCTGGATAAGGATAAGGAACTACTTAACGACTAACCTAGTGAATTATTGGAGTTTGTGCCCACAATGGGCGCTTTTCGGTATATTCTCCCCGGACCTACGTCTCTCTCAGGGAAGTAGAAAGCTACTGCTAGCAGTTAGTATAGCAGCCAGAAAGGCTATTCTGCAAGTATGGATTGCCAGGGATCAACCTACACTTTCGTTGTTTAAGGCCAAATTATTTTATCTCTTTCGGATGGAATGGATAGGATGTTTGCTAGACAAAGATACTAAGATACAGAGATTATTTGAAGTATGGGAAAGCTATATGACGACCTTGTCGACAGCAGTCAGGACACAGCTCCATTACTCTTTCTCTAATACAGAATGGTTTTTGACTAGAATGATTGCGGGGGATCCGCCGATTGTGCTATTGGAATGAATGCCATTTTCTGCTCGGTAGAAGACTGTGAGAAAGTTGGCATACGGACATGGGGTATCCTTCTTTTTTTTTTTTTTTGTTATCCTCACTTGCACGCGTCTGGGGCAGCTGACTAGACCAGCTCTTGATCTAATGTTTACTGAAGCATAGAGAGACATGTTCCATATAAGTGTAATATGGTTGTTTGTATTGTGTTTAAAATGTTTCTTGATTGGGAACTTGGTTGTATTGTTATTTACTCCCCTTTCGCTTTTTCCTATTTGATATAGGTTTGACCTACTGTGAAAATTTATGTATGTATTACATATATTGCTTCAATAAAAATATGTTTAAAAAAAAAAGAAAGACTTGTGCATATACTTTTATAGAGGCATGTAAACTAGTCCTTCACCTGGCGTCTAGACAGTCTGACGTTTAAGTTTGATGAACAATATTTACTCAGACATGATGTTACTTAGACAAATATGTCATGCACAATAACACAGTTTAGAGACAGCACACAGCGATTAACCATTTTGCTACACGTCAACATCTGTGGCATATTATCACTGACCACTTATTTTCGCTTGTTTTACTTCCTGGTTTTCAAAAATTTCTTGGTAATGGGTTGCTAGAGTAGACTCAATTGTTTCCTGAGGCATATGTCAAGGTTTTGATATGTATGATGTGTATACAATTCATGTAGAATTTTTAATAGCCTGAGGCAGAATTATAAGAAAAATGACTTGCTGATCTCCTTACTGATGCAATGTGATTATATTACATTCCCTAGTCTCACATATTGATGACATAAATGACATCCTCATTTCATATTATGTTGAAATAAAATGCTTCCAAACACAAACATGAAAGTTGATATTACAGGTCGACATTATTAGATACTGTAGTTAAAATTTGCCATCCTTTCATTGAAAGTGACAGTGTAATCATTAGCATTCTATGTGTGCCGCCAATAGTACAAGGCTTTCAAATGATAATAACTGTCTTGCAGTACTTACAATCAAGGTAGATTTGAACATGTCTGCCCTGCAAGGTAAACCACATAGTTTCAATTGCAAAAGGAAGTCCTTGCAGATTAGCATCCTGCGTAAGTGTACGGCTCCTGGAATGTCTGCAGCATCACTTTACTGTATTTAACGGTAAGCTTCTTTATCTAAAAGCCTTTTATGTAGTAAAAAAAAAGTCACTAAAATTTAACTAGTATAGGCACTTTTATATTCAAATCATTAGTGGGCATTTTTACGGGAACTGGTGGACAGGAAAAATACTCTGTAACCAGATATTTCACAAAGAATTATAATAAATGACAGCTGGAGATAGTTTGTGAACATTCTTTTTTCTCTGCATTTTTAAGCTGTAAAAGGTTTGGGTGGCCTGTTTTTCAACTTATGCCCCTAGCTATTACAAATCTTTCTTAGATTCACTTTTCAGCAAAGTGCACCTGCATTTCTGAACTGAGCTAGAACAGCACATCAGCACAGATTTAAAGCTACACATGCTGTACATTGCATATATGTAAAAAAATAGGTTGCCCAAGGGTGCTCAGGCGCTATGGGTATGAGATGCTATGCCAAGCAGCGGCCTCAAAAATATACGGGAAGCCACTCCCACAAAGATAATCAAAAAAGCAGAATGGAGGCTGCGCTAAATTTGTTCAATTTGACAACAATGATGATGTATCTAATATCACAATTTAATAATAAAGAGTTGATACACTAAAATTTTAAGGTAATACACCATAAAATGCATGCACCAATGGTAAAAGGTTAAAAAAGCACATATAGTACAATAAATGAATAAAGGGTTACCCAAACCGCCAGGAGTTTCCTCCCCTCCCTTTCAGTATCACTGGGGGGATTGGGATGGGGGGTTTCCTCTCAATACATTCACAGATTGGACCTAATTACAGGTTGAACTCGTAAACATTTGGCAACAACATTGAATTCATAATTTTGTATTTTGAGTTGCATTGCATATGTCTTAAGACATGGTTTCTCAAACCCGTTCCTCAGGACTCCACACAGTGCATGTTTTGCAGTTCTCCTCACAGAAACACAGGTTAAATATTTAGCACCATTTGTGGATCTTTTAAACTGTGTCAGTCAGCAATGTTTACAACTATGCACCTGCTAAATGACCTGGAAAACATCAGCTGTTTTGACCGAATTTAGGAACCTGTGTATTAAGACATGTTCATCTCACTACAAAGTACAATATAACATGTGTAGCCGCATACTACATGCAGTACACCAGTCACAATTATAAACTTGTCATGGATGGGAATGTGCTTATGATTGGTCAGCACAAGGATGGATTCCTTAGGTCAGGCATGTCCAAACTGCGGCCCTCCAGCTGTTGAGAAACTACACATCCCAGCATGCCCTGACACAGCTTTAGCATTCTCTGACAGCAAAACTCTGTCAGGGCATGCTGGGATATGTAGTTTCACAACAGCTGGAGGGCCGCAGTTTGGACATGCCTGCCTAAAGGTGGGTACACACGAGTAGATATATCTGCAGATCAATTGATCTGCAGATATATCTATGGACGGATCGGGCAGTGTGCTGTGCATACACACTGCCCGATCCATCGGGGACTGACGTCATGAACTGGGCAAGAGTGTATACACGCCCGCCCAGTTCAGCTGTCAATCACCGCCGGCCGCCGCAGCATGTGTACGGGCGGTCGGCTGACCGCTCCGTACACACACAGCAACGCGCCAATATATCGGTAGATATATTGGCCGTCGGCTGTGCTGCGCGGCCGATGCGATACGTCTGTGAACGACGGAGTTCACAGACGTATCGGCCTTATACACTGGCCGACGGTCCCGCGATATATCGGCCGTTCAAGAGAACGGTCGATATATCGACCAGTGTGTACGGGCCTTTAGGTAAATCGTGTTTACAAATAAAAGGTTCTACCCACACCCACAGAAAACCAGCCCATGCTGCTCTTCAATGGTGCTATCTGAATAACACTGATGAAGTGTTGGAGATAATTTGAAATATTAGTTTATTGTCACTTAGCATCTGCTGTATAATTTTATGTATTAAAATGCAGAGAAGAAATAAAATTGAGAGCTTACATGATGACAGTACCTGAGGGAAATACAGTGACCTACGTTTTCATGTAATTTGATGTACGGGTTGTAAACAGCGCAATTTACCAATGACAAAACTGCTCATCAATGTGCCTGAAAGAAAACATCAAGTCTAAAACTGAATTTGGTAGCATGCAAGCTTTCCCGTGTATCATTCAGTGGTAATTAGTTTTAAAAAAGAAAAGAAAAAGATGTGGTTCTGACAGGCAACATAATACAAACCTGCCTGTGACAGTATCTGAACTCTCTCACCTGTCAGAACTGAAATCGAATTAAAAAAAAAAAGACAATGTTCCCTCCACTACATTGGTAACAGGCCATCTATAAATGGTGCATCACTCTCTCCCTCACATGCAATGGTGCCCGGCCCATATCTGTGTGACACAGATAGGTGTGGTGAGGTCAATGGTTGAGGAGGCACTGGCCTGGTATCAGAGCCAGATTTACACACATGTATGATTTGGTGGTGAGTTTTGACTATACAAATGATTAGAATAATGCAAAGATGATGTGGATATTACAAAGATGATACTTATAAGTTTTAAATATCTTCCTTGTATTATTCTAATCATTTTATAGTCAAAACTCTGGAGTGTACTGGAGTATGACAGATAAGGCTCTGCCTCCCCTGCCTATCCTGACCGCATATCGCTGGTGTGACAAATTGGTCAAACTTTGGTGGAAGACGTGTGGGGCAGGGCCACTTTAGACTTTGCGTAAAACACACATTGCATCCATTATAGATATGCCACATACTGGTCCTCTGAAAGTGTGGGGGGTTAGGGGTGGGGGTTGACGGTGCACCTACAAAGTGCCTACACTTAGAGAGCACCAGCTCAATGATGAGTGCAGGGGCGGATTGGCCACAGGGCTCACCAGGAAGATTCCTGGTAGGCTGACATGTCTGCGGGTTCTGGGGGTAATTCCAAGTTGATCGCAGCAGGAATTTTTTTAGCAATTGGGGAAAACCATGTGCACTGCAGGGGAGGCAGATATAACATGTGCAGAGAGAGATAGATTTGGGTGTGGTGAGTTCAATCTGAACTCTAAATTGCAGTGTAAAAATAAAGCAGCCAGTATTTACCCTGCACAGAAACAAAATAACCCACCCAAATCTAACTCTCTCTGCAAATGTTATATCTGCCCCCCCCTGCAGTGCACATGGTTTTGCCCAACTGCTAAAAAATTTCCTGCTGCGATCAACTTGGAATTACCCCCTCTGTTTTGTGTGTTGTCGTGTGACCCCACCCCCCACATGACAGGCAGCCCACCACACTCAGTACACTGCATTGTCCCCATTCATTCAGTTATTCCATCCATCTCTGCAGTACAGCAATTGTGCCATCCAGTGATATATGTTATTCCTCTTGTGCTTCCCATGTTGGGCCACTTCTACAGAATTTCACAGGGGCCACTTTTAGTTCCAAATCTGCCCCAGGTCTGCTGTCAAAGACGCAAGGAAGTCCGCAATTACGTACAATCAGGATCTATGAGAAGGGAACCCCCCCTCGTCAGATTGCACCCCCATTGGGGCTGCTTCCATAAATTTCCCGGGCTGGTTTTCCATTCCAATCCGCCCCTGGATGAGTGGCACTGGGCCCCTCTTAGTACCTCTGCCCATTGAGTACCAGGGTAATATTGTCAAAAGTAGTGCATGCAAGAAGTTGTGATACTACAAGTGCCAGCACACACTGACAGCCCATGTGTGTTCTTGCATGGGCATACGTACATACAAGCACTATAAATGGTGACCTACAGTATCATAAAATAATGAGTGTTGCCCCCTTTATAAATTCATATTGCCCCGATTATAAAATAATACTTTCATAGTGCCTGCCTTATAAAAGAAAAAAATAGTCTTGTCTTGTTATAAACAATGCCTTGTACACGATTGCCCCATAAAAACACGTCCCAGTTCATCCGCTTCCCGCATGGTTGCTGAACTCAGACCTCATTACATCCAGCCCAATATATTTGTATTGCTTCCATTAATATTGCCTCACAATTATTAGTATATATTCGAGATCCTTTATAAACATATGATTTCTGTTCTCATTCTTGTCTAATGTAATCGAATGTGAAAGAAAGATGTTAATCCATTAAACCACAGTGCAATCTCTTGTAAGCAGGGCCGGCAACAGAATATATATATATATATATATATATATATATATTTATATTTATACAGTACATTCAATCAGGTCATTCAGACCAATAGAGGGCACTCACCAATCTTATAAAAATCCAATGTAGTCTTTATTGAGTCATCACTATCCTTTAACAGACCCGAACACTGCACAGCAGGTACCATGCAGCCCTCACACCCCACCAGAAGAGGCAGGAGCAGGGCATAGGAATCCTGGTTAGTGGAGCTGCAGCCATCTCCCGTAACTGCCTGCAACAGAGCTGGACCCAGAAGAGCAGGTGCACACTTGCGCCGCACAGTCACTGTGCGTGAGAGGCTCCTGTCACTCTGAGGCTACGCCCACACTGCCTGCTGCTTGCTGCCCTATTTGGAAAAGACAGCTCACAACCCTGCTGGGCACTAAGTGGCATACCCTTGGTGCCCCTCTAATCCTTGGGGCCCGCTACAGATGACCCCTTTGACCGGCCCTGCTTGTAAGGCATCATTTTTGAACCAAGTAAGTTTGTCAAAATTATTAGAGGCATATGACTGGGTAATAAAATGTCCCGTCCATACCATTCACTGACACCCAAAACAATGCATCCTTTACCTTTCAAAAATTTGATGCCAACTGATAGCACTGTGGTTGTTAATACTGCACTGTGGGGGTGATTCAGACATGATTGTAGATGTGCTAGGGCTATTCCACCCCACATCTCAGGCCCTACCCCCCACCCTGCACGGGTGCCAAAACATCACACAGCGGCAATGCTATTACGCCCGCCAAGTAGCTACCTACCTGCGCAGCCTACTGCGCCGCCAGGCGGCAACCCGCCGTGTTCCGGGTCGCAGCAGCTGCATATGATGTCACCTGTTTCTATAAAAATACGTATAGGGCGGGATGTAATAAAGTCCAAGTACACCTGCCGGGCAGGATGCCGGCCAAACTCGTGCTTTTTTTTAAAGGGGCAATAATTTACAAGGAATGGTTATGTATTGTGAATGGGTTGGGCCCACATCGCCACACTGCACTCGCCGCGCTGCGGGCTCGGTGGTGAGCTGTGCTCGCTACAGGTTCTGATCCTACTCTATGGGTGAGTGGGAATAGTCCCTTCTAGCCGGCATGCCAACTGTCCGTATTGTGACTGTTCTGGATGCATGGTGAGTTATTGTAACCGTCGGTCACATAACTACATCCCATTGTAAATGATTGCCCCTTTAAAAAAAGTCTTAGTTTGGCCAGCACCCAGCACGGCGGGCGAACTCGGACTCCATTACATCCCGACCCATGTACATTCAGCTTGGCATTCCACACAACACAACAGGCTTACATTAATCATAGTGATTAAACAGGAAACATTGTAACAGTGTCATAATGGTGCCTTGCAAGCTAACAGACATACGCTTGTGGTGCCATTGCATAAAATGTTGGCTGTCACTTGTTCAAGCTATTAACTAGACTGGACCAAAATAAAACCCAAAGCAGAGAGGACATGTCAAGCATTCTATAAATTGTATGGTTTGGAAATCGATTAAAACTGACAGCGGAGGAGCCTCTGAATTGGTGAACAGCCTGATTATACCTCATTCCTTATTCCCTATTGACTTTGGTTATACCATACCTTTCTATTTTCCCGGGAAATAAATTAAAAGTCAGAAGTAATTTGCTTGATGGAGGATACAGGTGGAATTTAGCATGGAGGGAAATTTGCACACCACAGAATCTATTTTAACCCCTTTGTAGGAGATAGCTTTTTTTTCCATTGTTGACGACTCGGTGGCATCTAGAATAGGATACTGATTAAATAGAAGCAGTGAGAAATTGAGGTCTTGTTCTAACAGCCAGAGGATCAAGGCCCTAATCTTATTTTACAGAACAGTGAGATGAATTTAGGATGCCAACGAGGAGATAAGCAAATCTTTGCTCTAGCAACAGAAATCTGTTGTAGGTGGGACACGTTCCTCTTCCCTGTGCAATTACTCAGTCGCTGATTACACATGCACACGTTTAAAAGGAAGGAAAACTTTCAGTTAAAACAAAGTTTATAAAAGAAACTATGCTGTAAATTAACAGATCCCAATTACCGTAACACAAGAAGAAGAAGAATAGAAAAAAACTGTTTACTCTGTCATTTTAGGCGATTAGTTGATCCTTTATATTTTCACTGAGTCATTTATTTTCATTGCCAACAAATGTCATATTGCTCCGCTTGACAGACTACTGAATATAAATATTAAACAGCATTTAAAGGGTAGATTTACATACTTTGGTAATGCTGCTAACCTTCAAGAGTGATGTTTTGTACCAATGCTAGACAAACACACAGATTATTTTATGACAGGGGTATAAATATACATATGATGACATGCAGTATGGAGTGGGCGGAAGGAGGGCACTGTAATTATATTCCTATGATATATGTTAAGTTGAGGTAGATACATATATCTCTATCCATTGCGGCCAACTTGCCATGGAAAAAAAGTGAACACATGCTTAGCTTTTATTGTGCAATAAATTGAAAATAGATCATCTTGGAAAGGTTAGAAAATAAGTGATAACCTGTCATTTGCAAGCTGGTTTCTCATTAGCCAACCAATTCTCTATGGGGGTCATTCAGAGTTGTTATCAAACCAAAAAAGATAGCAATTGGGCAAAACCATGATGTAACATGTGCAGAG
This sequence comes from Pseudophryne corroboree, assembly GCF_028390025.1. Taxonomy (NCBI): domain Eukaryota; kingdom Metazoa; phylum Chordata; class Amphibia; order Anura; family Myobatrachidae; genus Pseudophryne; species Pseudophryne corroboree. The sequence continues at coordinate 272,888,156 of NC_086454.1, forward strand.
CGCGTTAGATTTGGGTGTGGTGTGTTCAAACTGAAATCTAAATTGCAGTGTAAAAATAAAGCAGCCAGTGTTTACCCTGCAAAGAAACAATATAACCCACCCAAATCTAACACTTTCTGCACATGTTACATCTGCCCCACCAGCAGTGCAAAATAGTTTTACCCAATTGCTATCTTTTTTAGTTTGCTAACAACTCTGAATAACCCCCTATGTCACCAGTATTTCTGTATTGTCTTTGCTCTGAAGTTTCTGATGGGGGAACATGGGATTCTTGGTAGCTGGGAATCCTCCAAAAGCAGAGAGCATTGTCCGAATTATGCCATTTTAAAAATTACCATTTATTGAATGGGTCAGCAAAACAATACACAGCGGGATAAAAACAGTGAGATGAGTGACCATAATTTCCAGTTGCACTCAAAGACCTGGGAGAGTACAGATAGCCAGGGTCAGAGTTACTGACTATCATTGAGAGTAAACTCGAGAGAAGGATAGCACAGCGTTGAGAACCAAGAGCATGGAGGTAGCGGGCTCATTAGAGTTTACAGCCTATAGGGGTATAATGTTAGATGAACTGAGAAAATGGGATGGAGAAATGGTGTAGAAGCTAAGAATGTGAGAAAGGTTGGTGAGCTTTAATAATCTGTGCCTTTTAAGGGCACATTTGAATCCATGCAGGCTGATAGGGCAGGGAAGTGATTTCCAAAGGTGGGGTGTAGTATAGCAGAAGTCTTGCATGTAGGAGTGTGAGGTGGTAATCAGTTAGGAGGCAAAGCACCAACCAGAAGAAGGGCATATGCAGTGAGACAGAGGAGTGTGGTTGGAAACGAGTTTGTATGTGTCGGTGGAGAAGGACAATTGTGTGCCTCTTAAATTGGATTTTGTAAGGAAAGAGTAGAAAGTGAAGAATTTGAAGGATTGATCAAATCAGAGTGATGAGATTGTATGGGAGGGAAAAGGTACCCTGGAGTCATAGAGTTAACACATTGTTGGGACTTCAGGAAGAGGTAGAAGATATAAAATTTTGAGAGAGGGTAGAGGATAATATGTCAAAGTAGCAGAAGTAGTTTTGTGTATAATCAGCATAAATGTGGTATTGTAGAAAAAAGAAGTTGAGCAAATTATCAAGTTAGGAGGTGTACAGAAAAAAGAGCAGGGGACCAGGGACAGAGCTTTTGGGTACACCAGCATGATTTTGAAGAGTAGGGGAGGTAGAGTTGGTGGTAGAGACAGAAAAGGAATATTCAAAAAGGTAGGGGGACAGTCATAAGATGCAGAGTAATGATGCCCAAGAGCGTATAGGGTTTGAAGGAGACAGATGTTGATGACTGGTCAAGGAGGAGGAGAATCGATAATGAACCCATATATTTTGCTGTGTAATGATCTTGGCAAATGGAAATTCTGTGGATTTAAGGGAGCAGAAGTCAGATTAAAGTGGGTCAAAGATGGAGTGCGCAGAAAGGAAGGTGGACAAGCCATAATAATTGTGTATAAGAAATTTATGACTACCAGAAGGGTTAGCCTTTTCATTCCAACCATGTATTTATAACAAAGTAGGCAAGTCTATGGCAGGATCTATTGATGTCATATTTTGTGTATATAATATGCAGTGATGTGCAGTGAGTAGAGGCAGAGCCTTACCTGTCATAATCCAGTATATTCCAGATTTTCTACTATAAAAATTAATTGAATAATACAAAGACAACATTTAACTTATAAATATCATCTTTCTATTATTCTAATCATTTTTATAGTTAAAACTTACCGTATGCACCTGGTCTATAGGGTAGCACAGGTTAAACCAGTGGTTCCCTACATAGTCCTCAAGGCACCCCAACAGTCCAAGTTTAAAAGACATCCATGCTAACCCACATGTAAATTAATTAGTACTGTACCTCAGGCAGTTTGACTATAACATCTGTGAACAAGCATGGATATCCTTAAAATCTGGACTGCAAGGCTGCCTTGAGGAACATGTTTAGGTACCACTTGGTTATACTGCTGAACCTTTGTATAATGCCCACATGAACCTTCGGGTTCATATACAGTATGGTGTGTGTGTGTGTGTGTGTGTGTGTGTGTGTGTGTGTGTGTGTGTGTGTGTAAATCTGTCTCTGATACTAGCCAGTGCCTCCCCAGCCATTGACCTCACTACACGTCACTGAATATATGCATATCAAAAACCAGTTGCTGCTCCTGTGATAGTTATTATCCTTTATTTATATGGCGCCGCAGGGTGTATCAGCAGTCAAAATGCTCAAGTAAGCTGCAGGATGTCACAAAACTAGGGCAATGTGCCATTGCAGGCAGTGAGGAGATGGTATACTGTAAGTGAGGGAAGAGGGCCCTGATTGTGGGTGCTTACAGTCTAAAAGGGAGGGTTTCCATTCTCATATACTTATTACATTTAGCAATGGTCACTAGTGATGAGCGGGTTCGGATCCTCGGAATCCGACCCGCCCGAACTTCACCTTTTTTTTACACGGGTCCGAGCGACTCGGATCCTCCCGCCTTGCTCGGTTAACCTGAGCGCACCCGAATGTCATCATCCCGCTGTCGGATTCTCGCGAGACTCGGATTCTATATAAGGAGCCGCGCGTCGCCGCCATTTTCACACGTGCATTGAGATTGATAGGGAGAGGACGTGGCTGGCGTCCTCTCCGAGTCCGTTGTATTATATTAGAACTTAGTTAGTTATAATTGTGGGGAGGATTGGGGACGGGGAGCAGCTGTTAGGGAGTACAGTGCAGGGTTTTGAGTTTAATCCGTTGTTTCTCTGCCTGAAAAAAAACGCTCCACCATATCTGTGCTCACTCAGTGTGCTGCACTGCTGCATGATATATCTGTGCTGAGTGCACTGCTCACACTGCCTAATTGTGGGGACTGGGGAGCAGTTATAGCAGGAGTACAGTGCACAGTTTTGCTGACCACCAGTCCAGTATACGTTTGTCTGCCTGAAAAACACTGTGGTGTTTTTTTTTTTCTTTCTTCATGCTAGTTTGTTTAGCAGTCTGCTGACACTGCAGTGTCCACCAGGTCCGTTATACAGTATATTATATATATAATTAAGCACTAAGCAGCAGTACGGTAGGCCACGGCTGTACCTACCTCTGTGTCGACTCGTCACTCGTCGTCCATAAGTATAAGTAATACTATCCATCCATCTACATTGTATACCTGTGGTGTTTTTTTTTTTCTTCATACTAGTTTAGCAGTCTGCTGCTGACACTGTCCACCAGGTCCGTTATACAGTATATTATATTTATATATAAGCACTAAGCAGCAGTACGGTAGGCCACGGCTGTACCTACCTCTGTGTCGTCACTCGTCCATAAGTATAAGTAATACTATACTATCCATCCATCTACATCAGGCTTTTTCAACCAGTGTGCCGTGGCACACTAGTGTGCCGCGACCAGTTGCAAGGTGTGCCGCGGAGCCAGAGCAGCTTCCCGCACCTTCACAGTGAACTGATGGCCCGGGCTCTTCTTAGAGGATCATTCATGCTCCGGCTGTGACCTGTGCCTTGATGACGCGGCGGTGTGATATCATAGGTCACAGCCGCCGCATCTCACATCTTACAGTTCCCACCTGCGTCCACAGCTTTCCTTGCCCACCCACATCCACACCTGCCCGATCGCCCGCTGCTCAGTATTCACAGCACTTCACTATGAACAATCCCCGCCACTGAGGAACAGCTGACCCCGGTAGGGGCTAATATTAGTTATGTTATTTCTCCTGTGGGCAGCAGTAGGATTTATGTGGGGAACAATGTAAATAATTCATGTGGGGAGCAATAGGATTTATTTGGGGAGCAACATGATTTATATGGGGAGCAATGTGATTGTTTTTTCTGTGTAGGCCAATGTATGTGTGGATTTTTTATTACTGTGAGGGCCAATGTGTGTTTTTTTGGGGGGTTTTCTGTGGGGAACGAATGGTGTGCCTTGGCAATTCAAAAATATTGTTTGGTGTGCCGCGAGTAAAAAAGGTTGAAAATCACTGATCTACATTGTATACCTGTGGTGTTTTTTTTTTTCTTTCTTCATACTAGTTTAGCAGTCTGCTGACACTGTCCACCAGGTCCGTTATACACACAGTATATTATATTTATATATAAGCACTAAGCAGCAGTACGGTAGGCCACGGCTGTACCTACCTCTGTGTCATCACTCGTCGTCCATAAGTATAAGTAATACTATACTATCCATCCATCTACATTGTATACCTGTGGTGTTTTTTTTTTTTTTCTTTCTTCATACTAGTTTAGCAGTCTGCTGCTGACACTGTCCACCAGGTCCGTTATACAGTATATTATATTTATATATAAGCACTAAGCAGCAGTACGGTAGGCCACGGCTGTACCTACCTCTGTGTCGTCACTCGTCGTCCATAAGTATAAGTAATACTATACTATCCATCCATCTACATTGTATACCTGTGGTGTTTTTTTTTTCTTTCTTCATACTAGTTTAGCAGTCTGCTGCTGACACTGTCCACCAGGTCCGTTATACAGTATATTATATTTATATATAAGCACTAAGCAGCAGTACGGTAGGCCACGGCTGTACCTACCTCTGTGTCGTCACTCGTCATCCATAAGTATAAGTAATACTATACTATCCATCCATCTACATTGTATACCTGTGGTGTTTTTTTTTTTCTTTCTTCATACTAGTTTAGCAGTCTGCTGCTGACACTGTCCACCAGGTCCGTTATACAGTATATTATATTTATATATAAGCACTAAGCAGCAGTACGGTAGGCCACGGCTGTACCTACCTCTGTGTCGTCACTCGTCCATAAGTATAAGTAATACTATACTATCCATCCATCTACATCAGGCTTTTTCAACCAGTGTGCCGTGGCACACTAGTGTGCCGCGACCAGTTGCAAGGTGTGCCGCGGAGCCAGAGCAGCTTCCTGCACCTTCACAGTGAACTGATGGCCCGGGCTCTTCTTAGAGGATCATTCATGCTCCGGCTGTGACCTGTGCCTTGATGACGCGGCGGTGTGATATCATAGGTCACAGCCGCCGCATCTCACATCTTACAGTTCCCACCTGCGTCCACAGCTTTCCTTGCCCACCCACATCCACACCTGCCCGATCGCCCGCTGCTCAGTATTCACAGCCCTTCACTATGAACAATCCCCGCCACTGAGGAACAGCTGACCCCGGTAGGGGCTAATATTAGTTATGTTATTTCTCCTGTGGGCAGCAGTAGGATTTATGTGGGGAACAATGTAAATAATTCATGTGGGGAGCAATAGGATTTATTTGGGGAGCAACATGATTTATATGGGGAGCAATGTGATTGTTTTTTCTGTGTAGGCCAATGTATGTGTGGATTTTTTATTACTGTGAGGGCCAATGTGTGTTTTTTTGGGGGGTTTTCTGTGGGGAACGAATGGTGTGCCTTGGCAATTCAAAAATATTGTTTGGTGTGCCGCGAGTAAAAAAAGGTTGAAAATCACTGATCTACATTGTATACCTGTGGTGTTTTTTTTTTCTTTCTTCATACTAGTTTAACAGTCTGCTGACACTGTCCACCAGGTCCGTTATACACACAGTATATTATATTTATATATAAGCACTAAGCAGCAGTACGGTAGGCCACGGCTGTACCTACCTCTGTGTCGTCACTCGTCGTCCATAAGTATAAGTAATACTATACTATCCATCCATCTACATTGTATACCTGTGGTGTTTTTTTTTTTCTTTCTTCATACTAGTTTAGCAGTCTGCTGCTGACACTGTCCACCAGGTCCGTTATACAGTATATTATATTTATATATAAGCACTAAGCAGCAGTACGGTAGGCCACGGCTGTACCTACCTCTGTGTCGTCACTCGTCGTCCATAAGTATAAGTAATACTATACTATCCATCCATCTACATTGTATACCTGTGGTGGCTTTTAGTTGTGCGCAAAATATGGAGAACAAAAATGTGGAGGTTAAAAAAATAGGGAAAGATCAAGATCCACTTCCACCTCGTGCTGAAGCTGCTGCCACTAGTCATGGCCGAGACGATGAAATGCCATCAACGTCGTCTGCCAAGGCCGATGCCCAATGTCATAGTACAGAGCATGTAAAATCCAAAACACAAAAGATCAGTAAAAAAATGACCCAAAAATCAAAATTAAAAGCGTCTGAGGAGAAGCGTAAACTTGCCAATATGCCATTTACGACACGGAGTGGCAAGGAACGGCTGAGGCCCTGGCCTATGTTCATGGCTAGTGGTTCAGCTTCACATGAGGATGGAAGCACTCATCCTCTCGCTAGAAAAAAGAAAAGACTTGCGGCAAAAGCACAGCAAAGAACTGTGCGTTCTTCGAAATCACAAATCCCAAAGGAGAGTCCAATTGTGTCGGTTGCGATGCCTGACCTTCCCAACACTGGACGGGAAGAGCTTGCGCCTTCCACCATTTGCACGCCCCCTGCAAGTGTTGAAAGGAGCACCCGCAGTCCAGTTCCTGATAATGAAATTGGAGATGTCAGTGTTGAAGTACACCAGGATGAGGATATGGGTGTTGCTGGCGCTGGGGAGGAAATTGACAAGGAGGATTCTGATGGTGAGGTGGTTTGTTTAAGTCAGGCACCCGGGGAGACACCTGTTGTCCGTGGGAGAAATATGGCCATTGACATGCCTGGTGAAAATACCAAAAAAATCAGCTCTTCAGTGTGGAAGTATTTCAACAGAAATGCGGATAACAGGTGTCAAGCCGTGTGTTGCCTTTGTCAAGCTGTAATAAGTAGGGGTAAGGACGTTATCCACCTCGGAACATCCTCCCTTATACGTCACCTGCAGCGCATTCATAATAAGTCAGTGACAAGTTCAAAAACTTTGGGCGACAGCGGAAGCAGTCCACTGACCAGTAAATCCCTTCCTCTTGTAACCAAGCTCGCGCAAACCACACCACCAACTTCCTCAGTGTCAATTTCCTCCTTATCCAGGAAAGCCAATAGTCCTGCAGGCCATGTCACTGGCAAGTCTGACGAGTCCACTCCTGCCTGGGATTCCTCTGATGCATCCTTGAGTGTAACGCCTAATGCTGCTGGCGCTGCTGTTGTTGCTGCTGGGAGTCGATCGTCATCCCAGAGGGGAAGTCGGAAGACCACTTGTACTACTTCCAGTAAGCAATTGACTGTCCAACAGTCCTTTGCGAGGAAGATGAAATATCACAGCAGTCATCCTGTTGCAAAGCGGATAACTGAGGCCTTGACAACTATGTTGGTGTTAGACGTGAGTCCGGTATCCGCCGTTAGTTCACAGGGAACTAGACAATTTCTTGAGGTAGAGTGCCCCCGTTACCAAATACCATCTAGGTTCCACTTCTCTAGGCAGGCGATACCGAGAATGTACACGGACGTCAGAAAAAGACTCACCAGTGTCCTACAAAATGCAGTTGTACCCAATGTCCACTTAACCACGGACATGTGGACAAATGGAGCAGGGCAGACTCAGGACTACATGACTGTGACAGCCCACTGGGTAGATGTATTGCCTCCCGCTGCAAGAACAGCAGCGGCGGAACCAGTAGCAGCATCTCGCAAATGCCAACACGTTCCTAGGCAGGCTACGCTTTGTATCACCGCTTTCCAGAAGAGGCACACAGCTGACAACCTCTTAGGAAAACTGAGGAAGATCATCGCAGAATGGCTTACCCCAATTGGACTCTCCTGTGGATTTGTGACATCGGACAACGCCAGCAATATTGTGCGTGCATTACATCTGGGCAAATTCCAGCACGTCCCATGTTTTGCACATACATTGAATTTGGTGGTGCAGAATTATTTAAAAAACGACAGGGGCGTGCAAGAGATGCTGTCTGTGGCCCGAAGAATTGCGGGCCACTTTTGGCATTCAGCCACTGCGTACAGAAGACTGGAGCACCACCAAACAATCCTGAACCTGCCCTGCCATCATCTGAAGCAAGAGGTGGTAATGAGGTGGAATTCAACCCTCTATATGCTTCAGAGGATGGAGGAGCAGCAAAAGGCCATTCAAGCCTATACATCTGTCCATGATATAGGCAAAGGAGGTGGAATGCACCTGTCTCAAGCGCAGTGGAGAATGATTTCAACGTTGTGCAAGGTTCTGCAACCTTTTGAACTTGCCACACGTGAAGTCAGTTCAGACACTGCCAGCCTGAGTCAGGTCATTCCCCTCATCAGGCTTTTGCAGAAGAAGCTGGAGGCATTTAAGGAGGAGCTAAAACAGAGCGATTCCGCTAGGCATGTGGGAGTTGTGGATGGAGCCCTTCATTCGCTTAACCAGGATTCACGTGTGGTCAATCTGTTGAAATCAGAGCACTACATTTTGGCCACCGTGCTCGATCCTAGATTTAAAACCTACCTTGGATCTCTCTTTACGGCAGACACAAGTCTGCAGAGGTTCAAAGACCTGCTGGTGAGAAAATTGTCAAGTCAAGCGGAACGCGACCCGTCAACATCTCCTCCTTCACATTCTCCCGCAACTGGGGGTGCGAGGAAAAGGCTACGAATTCCGAGCCCAACCGCTGGCGGTGATGCAGGGCAGTCTGGAGCGACTGCTGATGCTGACATCTGGTCCGGACTGAAGGACCTGCCAACGATTACTGACAAGTCGTCTACTGTCACTGCATATGATTCTCTCACCATTGAAAGAATGGTGGAGGATTATATGAGTGACCGCATCCAAGTAGGCACGTCAGACAGTCCGTACGTATACTGGCAGGAAAAAGAGGCAATTTGGAGGCCCTTGCACAAACTGGCTTTATTCTACCTAAGTTGCCCTCCCTCCAGTGTGTACTCCGAAAGAGTGTTTAGTGCCGCCGCTCACCTTGTCAGCAATCGGTGTACGGGGTTACTTCCAGAAAATGTGGAGAAGATGATGTTCATTAAAATGAATTATAATCAATTCCTCCATGGAGACATTCACCAGCAGCAATTGCCTCCAGAAAGTACACGAGGACCTGAGATGGTGGATTCCAGTGGGGACGAATTAATAATCTGTGAGGAGGGGGATGTACACAGTGAAAGGGGTGATGAATCGGACGATGATGATGAGGTGGACATCTTGCCTCCGTAGAGCCAGTTTGTGCAAGGAGAGATTGATTGCTTCTTTTTTGGTGGGGGCCCAAACCAACCAGTCATTTCAGTCACAGTCATGTGGCAGACCCTGTCACTGAAATGATGGGTTCGTTAAAGTGTGCATGTCCTGTTTTTACAACATAAGGGTGGGTGGGAGGGCCCAAGGACAATTCCATCTTGCACCTCTTTTTTCTTTCATTTTTCTTTGCGTCATGCGCTTAGTCACACAGCTACCTCATTGCGCCTCTTTTTTTCTTTGCGTCATGTGCTGTTTGGGGAGTATTTTTTTGAAGGGCCATCCTGCGTGATACTGCAGTGCCACTCCTAGATGGACCAGGTGTTTGTGTCGGCCACTAGGGTCGCTTAGCTTAGCCATCCAGCGACCTCGGTGCAAATTTTAGGACTAAAAATAATATTGTGAGGTGTGAGGTGTTCAGAATAGACTGAAAATTAGTGGAAATTATGGTTATTGAGGTTAATAATACTATGGGATCAAAATGACCCCCAAATTTTATGATTTAAGCTGTTTTTTAGGGTCTTTTGAAAAAAACACCCGAATCCAAAACACACCCGAATCCGACAAAAAAAATTCGGTGAGGTTTTGCCAAAACGCGTCAGAACCCAAAACACGGCCACGGAACCGAACCCAAAACCAAAACACAAAACCCAAAAAATTTCAGGTGCACATCACTAATGGTCACTAATGCGTAGGAACAGTAGGTGCGGGGGTGCAGCTGCTATGGGGCCCAGGCCATCTCCTGGGCCCAGCCCGCCCCATGCACACACACTGACCTTGTCTTCTCCTGTGCCCCATGGCTTCTCTTTGGCAGTGTGCTGCTGCATGCACATCTGCTGCCGGTGTTAGTGCTGGCTCTGTCTCTCTGTTCACGCTGGTGCTGGCAGGAGGCTTGGCATTGTTTAGCCTGACTAATCCTGGCATCAATGGGGATGGAGTCATGGAGCTGGCCAGGACACTGACAGCAGATTTGCAGCAACGCACTGCTAGAGGAGAGGCCACAGGCAGAGGAGGTCAGTACCACACAGCAGTAAGCTGTGGGGGGGGGGGGGTGCAGGAGTCTGGGGGATATGATGATATGCAGAGGAAGAATGGAAAATGTTGATTCAGGTACCCTCTGCCTATTGCCTGCACGTTATGCAGCATCTGACACCACTATCTTGACCCCCTATCACTTATCTGCAGTATCAACAAGCATTTTATTAAGCTACTGTGGTTTACAGCTCTGACAGCCTAGAAACAACAGCTGCCTCTAGACTGGGATCGTGGCTTCCTACAAGCCAAGAAGCCTTACTAGCAGGAGTTAAGGTGTGGGGAGGAAGGGGGGGGGGGGCGGGACGAGGTGAAACTGAGTTCCACCACCTGTAATGGTAGGGGGAACAAGTTCCACCTCCTCCATTGCCTTGCAGAGTGTTTCCAATAGAAAGCCCGCCCCATCACCTTCATCGATCTATGGTGCAGGTGGCGCTAGTGTTACTGATGAGTGTCAGCCACCTCCCCTTCCTCAAGTCCTGGTTGCTTCATGTTCCTCCTGCATCTACAGCCCACCCCTCTTGGTACTCACACATTGTGTCTGTTGGACAGCATTCATCCCCTCCTAAGTTTCCAGTGGCTTCCTTTTCCAGCACGGTGTATGTGATATCATGCTGTCACCACTGCTGAAGTGAAAAAGAGCCATGAAGAGGAGCAGGCTCTGTGCATCTTGAAGACAAGGTGAGAGGGGGCTGGAGGGACAAGAGAGGTAGGGAAGCTGCTGGCTGGTTACAGAGCATGGAGCTCCTGGAGGGACACAGGCGATGAGCTGCTGGTAAATGAGTTCCACCACCTCCCCAGGACCACTTTAAGCCCTGCTTACTAGTCTCCTGTTTTATGGAGTCCTATCACAGAGGCAGAATTATACCACTTTCAGACAGAAATGTCTGAAAGTCTCAGCAAGTAGTTTTGCCGGTCCCTACCTGACCCCCCTCTCACACAGGCAAGTAAATTACCGGGTCAAGAATTTCTACCTGGTAATTTGCAGATCAACACAGGTATTTTGTCTGTGTGAAAGGTTCAACCCAGGTTGAAATTCCCGGGACTCCAACCCTGGTGAATTCCTGGGTCGAAGTCCTGAGAATTTCAATCCGGGTTGACACATTCACACAGAAAAAAGCCAGGAATTTGCCTTTCTGTGTGAAAGGGGTATTGTTAGCTTCTACTGCTCAGGATTTGCAGTCCTACAGTTTGCACCGGACAGAGAATATTGCCACATCATTTGTCTCTCACTAATGTTGCAGGTAAATATTAGTCTATCCCAATACAATTGTATATTGCATGCTGATACAGGCTTTGTGTGTCTTTATGTTGGGTCTTGTTATTAATATTAAATGTTTTCAATTTATATACAGGTTGAGTCTCCCATGTACAAAAATTCTGAAATAGTGACCCCTTTGCTTTCTGGTGGTTTATTGTACACAAACGTTGTTACTAACCTTCAGACTGTGTATATGAGGGGTTATTAAGGTTTGTTAGCAAACCAGAAAAAGTAAGCAAGTGGGCAAAGCCATGTTGCACTGCAGGTTAGGAAGATGTAACATGTGCAGAGAGAATTATAAAATAAAAACATAAGTTATTGCACTAACAACTCTTGTTCACCAGAATAGTGAACATGAGCACTTGAGTCAATATGTGGCTTGCATTCCATTTTGAAGTAAAAGAACTTCATTTGGCCCAGGTTGAATACTATGGTGGCTGTTACAATACTAGTGTTATTACCTGGAGGCCAACGGCCAGAATAGAGATACACAAGCTAGATTGTTCTGAAGTTCAAGACTATTGCAGGAAATGAGCATGCAAAATACTTAAGCAACAGTTTAAACCAGAAGATGCATTTTGTAGGCCCAAACAGGATTCAAGATGGATTATCTTGATGCAGTACTGGCCCTCTTGGATAAGGGGAAATCTAAGGGCAAGGTCTCAAAACAAAGCAGCCTTTGGTGGCTGGATGTAAGAATATCAGGCATCTCTATTAACGGATACAGGATTTAAGATGGATTCTCTTGATGCAATACTGGTCATCTTGGATAAGGGTAAACTCAAGGGCAAGTTCTTAAAACACAGTGACTTCTTCTAGCCATAGGCAAGATTATCTCTAAAAATATCATTCACCAAAATTCAGCTGTAGGCAAGTAGAATCATCATTACTGGAATATGTTGTGGTAGTTGGTAAATATGCATGTATACAGTGACTGAGGTAGAAATGTAGAAATGTATTATAAATATGTACAGTACTATATGTGTATATATGGTGGTAGTAAGCTGGAATTTTAAGTGATGTTTTACTTGTTTCAGCATTGGGTCCCATATATTCCTTCAGATCGCACAGAGGGCATGCTGGGAGAATTCTACTTGCTGTTGCATGTACAGTAGCACAAAAAGTAAACTAGCTAGATTTAAAGTTGAGTCCTCTCAACTCTCTCCATAATTTTTAATTTGTACCCTTTTAAATAAAATAAGGACATGCATCTGTGTCTACTATGTGGAAATTAGCTGCATTTGTGTAATTAAATGTGCTGCAAAGTAAAAAGTCTATTTCCCATCCTGATTAAATTAAATCCACTCACTTGAACAAAAAAAAACATATTTGTTTCTCTGTATACAGAGAAAGAGCTGTCACAAAGTAGGGAGAATTTCATATCCAAAAATGTTCAACAGCAAGTTTCTACATTTCTATACTTTATGATTGGTCAACTTTATTATTGCATTGCAGTGCAACACTATTACTAAATTACTTTTCAAACTATAAAGCATAATCCGCTTCTCAGATGTGGATGGGATGTGATAAAATCGTCCAAATTCACAAAGTCTTATTTGAATACATTGCAGAGATGTATCAAATATTGCATGCAGGGACAGAGCTTGTGAGAAAGCTCTGTCCACATGAATCCTCTTCCCTGCGCTTCTCAGGGTCATTTTTGCAAAAAATACCCTGAAACTGTGTCTGTGCATGCACCGCCGCCTACAAATGTATGCGTGCTCCATGCTCTGTTAATTTACTAGCCTGTTGCCAGGAACCGCTGATAGGTGAGCTGTTCGGTGATCCTGTCATCTGATCCCATGCTCCTGCTCTATGATCCCAATCATCTGATCTGTGCAGAAAACTGAGATGCTGGACAGGACTTATCAGTTCACTTTACAGATCAGATAGCTGGGGTTACAGAGCATAGCAATCAGATTTTTGGATCGCTCACGATCAGCGATCCCTAGGAGCAGCGATGGCTGCATGTGTGGCTGATAAGCACATAATATGTGCTGGCTGTGTAACCGGGATCGTCAGCGGTGCTGTTAATAACAGACGTTGTGCAGAACCTGGGACTCAGTCAGCAAGCATTAGAATTCACTCTCCTTCTAAGCCCACCCCAGCCTCGTATTACAGGAGTCTTTACATACCCCCCTCCCCCATCCGGACTAGGCAGTCCACCCTGCAGACCAGGGGCTGCAGCTTCCACTGCCTGGGAGGTTTTTTTTTGTCTGTGATCAGCCTTTGGTCTTTCAGACACACATAGCTGATCACAGAAGCCTACCCTATGCTCTGCTTTCCATGCCAGTAGGAAAGGCTGAGCAGGAGTATGAGATGATGGGGGGGCCGGGGGGGGGGGGGGGTTGAACTATCCGCTTATTTATTAAAAGTCTGCTTTGCCTGTTAGACATCCTGAAAACATCCTGAAAAGTTATGTCCGCTGGTATATGGTCCCGGCACGCCTGATAAGAATCTTTTCCTCCACTTCAGAAGTTCAGATCTGTGCTGGAGAGGATGTGGACAGGAAGGCATCTTGCTCCATATTTTCTGGGCATATCCTAGGCTAGTCCCGATTTGGACGGTTACCCGGGAGCTTATCTCTCAAATCATAGGCTTTAGCGTACCGACAACCCCATCCTTTTTTCTGTTGCCCTGGCATATCCCAGGAATAACCAGACCCATTCAAAAGCTTATTTGGCACATTGTAAATGCGATGAAGTGCAAGACTGCTCTACAGTGGAAGTCTCAATCTCTTCCCTCTATGGCTGCTATAACTACTGCAATATGGGATACCTATCAAATGTATTTTCTACCCAGTTAGTAGACAATGAATCATTTTCCTTCTCGGTCACCTGGTTTCCCCTGGCTAACATACCATAGTGTGTCTCCCCCCTACCCCCTACCCCCCACCCCTCCCCAACCACACACACCTTTGACTTTTGGTTTCTGACTTACACCTATGTACCCACTAATTGTAGATATTTATATTTTGGATTGTTTCTGTGACATATAATGTAATTATTGGGTATCTGTAGAACTATGGTTCTTTTGTCTGAAGATGTGCATTTCCCGTTCAAAGACCTTTGCTATTGGTACTAATTATAATAACATACTGATCAAAATATGAACAAAATCCCCATGTGTTTATTTGCTAGATACATACAGATTTGTAGTATATTATTGTTAGCACAGATAGCAAAAATATTTCTGTTTTGTGTGTGTGTGTGTGTGTGTGTGTGTGTGTGTGTGTATATATATATATATATATATATATATAGCATTACTACTGCCACACAGCTGGTACCATGTACAATATGGGTAAAGTCGAGCATGAGCATATTTCTTTCCTGTTAGGGATCATTTAAATTAGCTCTCCCCCAGCGAGTCAGTGCAAGTAATTGCAGCGAATGTATGTGCCACACTTACAAGGCTACGGATTCGCTGATTTTTGTACACAGTCCAACAACTCTGTACAAATATCAGCGAGATCGGTGCAAGAGAAGGTGTCATCACCTCTCACCCCTTTCCCAGCTAATTGAATTAGCCCATTTTAGAAGCAGTGCATGCCGCAAATTACTGATGTTTAGTGCTTTGTGCATGTGCCTTACCTATACTACACATGTGCAGTATGGATCTGCGACTTTGGTAGCACTACGGCATCAGACTGCCAGTGATTGATAGTCTGATGCCATTTGAGGGCACGGATGGGGCAGTGACGACCTCCGTTTTCCAAAATTGAGTTGTGTTGCCGCCGTTCTTAGGGAGGGACTAGACTAGGAGCTGCGTCTGAGGACATAGATTTCCAAGAATCTTCATAGTAGATGCGATGGGCGATAGGATCACAGGTGTTCCGATGTTGCGTCCTTTGATGCAGCTGGGATCAGTATTGCATGCAATAGCTATCACACCTTACGCTACATTACCATATTAGAGCTATTGCTGTTGCTTCCATGTAAGCTTCAGTGATAGGACCTCAGTCCACCTAAAAAGTCAGACCCTATGTAAAGAACTGTCATTATCTCAAAGCTTCCATGTTTGAGGCAATTTTACTCCTGTTTATGAATAGCCCATCATATATGAGAAAGCTTTCTGACTGCCAGCACATGTATATGTAGCAAGTAAACGGAAATAAATAGAAAGCATTTAGTAAGAAAATAGTAGGGGCCATTAAAAAGTGAGATTTGTTCCTTGGTACCACAATAATGTACAGTAAATATGTAATCAGGCATTAATTAGAGTGATAATTATCAAACCTTTGGCAAACTGCAGCTCCAAGAGGGACTTTACTGAAATAAATCCCCCAAACCTGGTACAAGAAAAATAAAAAGTTTTTGAAGAGCTGTTTGTAAAAATTTTTTTTTAGTAATGTTCATTAACATACATAAAACATATAATACAAAATACACTGTTTAATCAATATCATCACCACAATAATGTAATGAATAACATCTCCCCTTGTTAAAAGTCAATAATCCTCCAATAAGATTAGTACAACTATAAACGAAGATTTCATATTCACTAATCTTGCACTTAGAATCTTGTTAGTGCAATTCTATGCAACAAACAAAAGCTGTCTCCAAAACCCAATCAATTTACAGTATATTGAGTGGCATGCTCCACAATACTTTGCAACAGATTAGTTGGTTAGTTGCAAACTTGTAGCAATCAAATCACGCCTCCATAATATCTGATATTTAGCTGTGTTGAAACAAAAACTGTTAGTTTTCCATGTAGTACTTTGTACTGATGTGTCCTGCTTGGTATGTGGCTACTTTATCTCCTCATTATTTTATTTAGTCAGCATAGCTACTGTAGTACACATAAAGCTGGATACACACTATAAGAGGTTATGGATCAACAGCTCGACCTAAAAAAGGACAACAGTGTATAGGTTGACTCCAAAAGGTCGACATGGTAAAAATGTCAATACAGAAAAGGTCAACAGAGGAAAAGGTTGACATGAGTTTTTTTAATAAAAATTGGTGTCTTCTCCAAAAAAAGAACCGGGAACCCCAATTAGAGCACCATGCTGCACTCTGCACAGGTTACTATTCCCAATCGTAGTCCACATGGATGGTAAAGTATGAAAAAGTTGAATGGAGTCCACTTGACTGCTGATGGTATCTCTCTTTTTGTGGGGCTTTCTTTCATCTTCTTGACAGTTTATTGGTTTAGATTTGAGGTCTACAATTACAAAAAGGGGGAATAGGGGACTCTTGCTACACTGGCTCTGCCTTAGATAGTGTTCCATAGTGATACTATGTTTTTACATTTTTTGTAATGGATGTTGCCCCTTCCGTTTTGGGCGTTATGTTAAATAAAAACTTTTTTTTAACTTTACACTTTTTTTGTGGATTTTATACCACCCCCTTTTCTCCTTCTGCCTATATATATTAAAATTGGGTGGAATGAAATCAGTGTGGAATCATCCATTGGAGATTTAAAGTGAAAGATACCTTGATATGCTTTGAAATCCTCTACAGTATTTACAATATTGTGAGTGGAGTATTCTTGCTGAACCTTTTTTAACCAATTAATATACAAAAGATACCTTGATGTGCCTGTAACCTGCCATATTGATAGTGAGTGGGGTACGCTGATTGTTGATAGTGAGTGGGGTAACAAAACCCAAGCTCAAGTATAAAGTGGGATTGATACCTTATAAATAGTCACAAAAAAAACCTTGATATATCTAACCTTATATTTTGGATTGTAAGTCGGGGTGCGCCTCTAATGTCATCCATTTTTTTAACCCTTATGTGCTGGCTGTGGATGCACAGTCCTACACATTGTTGTTACTTTCTATTTTTACATGCTCATGATATCCACGTGCTGGAGGATTCCTCTAAATATCGCTCCTTTGAGAGGGTCAGCTGAAAAATTCAGAACCAAAGATACCTTTACCTGCTTTGCTTCATCCACATCATTGTGAGTGGGGTACGCTTTCTGGCCCTCATTCCGAGTTGATCGCTCGCTAGCTGCTTTTAGCAGCAATGCACATGCTAGGCCGCCGCCCTCTGGGAGTGTATCTTAGCTTAGCAGAAGTGCGAACAAAAGGTTAGCAGAACTGCTTGAAAATCTTTTCTTGCAATTTCTGAGTAGCTCCAGACCTACTCCTACCTTGCGATCACCTCAGTCAGTTTAGTTCCTGCTTTGACGTCACAAACACGCCCTGCGTTCGGCCAGCCACTCCCCTGTTTCCCCAGGCACTCCTGCGTTTTACCCTGACACGCCTGTGTTTTTTAGCACACTCCCGGAAAACGGCCAGTTACCACCCAGAAACACCCACTTCCTGTCAATCACTCACAGATCAACACAGTGACAGAAAAGCGTCGTTCGACCTTGTGTAAAACTGCATAGTTTTGTGTGAAAGTACTTCACGTGTGCGTACTGTGGCCCATACGCATGCGCCGAAATGACGAATTTTGAACTAATCGCTGCGCTGCGACCGAAAACAGCTAGCGATCAACTCGGAATGAGGGCCTCTGACTTTTCATCATAGAAGCTAAAGATACCTTTATGGGCTTTGTTCATCCAACAACCATGGTGAGTGGGGTACGCTCTCATTAAAGCATACAACCAACAAACACCAATTTATGATCACTATTTGAACACAGTTTGATTATAAAGAAACATTGTTTTACACGTTACAACGTGTATTCAATAGCTGTCAGAAGCTGCCTTCTTATCGGAAAGACGGCAGCTTCTGACAGATTTCAAAAAGTGCAGTTTTTTTCCAACAAGTGGGGAATTCCAGACTTGTCGGATAACATGGGGACCGGCGTAATAGCTGCCGATTCGCATGCTTCTGTTGGAAACAGGGCCAAATCCGACAGGTTTTGGCCCCCTTTCCAACAATCTCAATCCGACTTTAGAAAATGATGGATTGAGGTGAGACGGGGAGTGATGCGGCAGCTTCGGAGGAGCGGGCAGTGGCTACAGGGAGCAGTGCGGCGGCTGAGGGGAGTGGGGATGAGAGGTTCCTTGAAGGACGTCCCCTGGCCAGGCACCTCTCTCCCTGCAGTGTGGCGCTGGGCGGCCGTGATGTGCGGCTCCAGCAGCTCCCTGTGTTTTTACACACGGGGAGCTGCTGACAGACGCATGGACATCGGCCAAATCCGACAGTCGGATTAGGCTCAAATCCAACAGTCGGATTTGGCCATTCTATTGAACAGGGGTTGTCGGATCCATTCCAACAAATGCATGTCAGAATGGATCCGACTCTTATTGAATATACCCCTAAATATTTGAGTTCTGGTGCACTCCTATCACACAAAATATTATCTACTTGCTATATCTACAACCACAAAAGAAAGAAAAACATTTAATGGACTGCAATATTGTAATTTAAAACTGTATTACACATTTGTTTGTATTTCTTTGTTTTACACACATTACGCCATTTCAACCTGGAATCAAACATGGGATGAAAACATAAAGGATAGACGCCAAATCAATTTTCTCTGAAAAAGGAATGTATCATATATCACATATTTTTTTTATACATTTTTGTTCTTAAGCTTCTAGGGTTGTGCACCTTCCTTCTTTTGATTTTGTTTTAGATTTGAGGTCATTTTGGTAGCAGGGTGGCAGTTCGTTGTTGAGTGAACTGGTAGAATCTATTTGGTGCACAGCAGGTACAGTACATGCCCAGTGGTGCTGTTGTCTGTTAGCCTCTAGTCTAGAGGCCAGTGTCTCCGTCTTACCAGATGTGTCTCACTATATAGGCATAGATATGGAGGAGGGCTTGCCATTTAGCTGTGCACCTTTTTGGAGGAGATGGTTGATTACACCCCTCTTTGATGTTTTAAGGCAGAATCTTTAATTTCATCTAGTTAGCATATTGAACGTCCTGCCCCATTTTCCCTTGCCTCCAAATATTTTTTTGCAAATATGATCAATAAAATTGATGACCTATTTAATGCCTATTACTGTTGTCTGTGCTTTTTGTTGTAGTACTAAGTTCTTAAGATTAACAGTTTATTATATTTAAGGTGTTTTTGGTAAGGTTTCAAAGCCGATTTTGGTCCAGATTCAGACTTATTCACTGGTGTGGTGCAGCACTCCTCAGGAATCTGCAACTGCGCATGGTCCGTTCTGTGCATGTGCAGAATGGGCTTTGCGATGTCATCCATAGTTCCTCTCAGCCGCTGCCTGATTGACAGGCAGAGGTGCTGAGGGGCTGAGGCAGAGGGATGCCTGTTTCCTAGAAATGAGAGCGTATCACCAGCGTATTTTGGGAGGGGAGAGCCAAGGGTCTACATTGCAGCATGCAGACTTCCTGGCCTTGCAGCCCACCCTTCCATTGGCCAGCTGCGCAAGCTGAGGCTTACTCAGCTGACCGACTTCATGGAACATCGTGACCGATGGTCGCGATTTTGGATCCCAGTTTGCATCAGTTGCAGTACTGGGATCGCAGTTACATGCAGGAGGCGTCTCTTCTACTGAGATATCATCTGCATGTTCCTTCTAGAAATCAGATGGAAATTCAGTGCTGCTTGCATTCCACATTGAACTCCCATCCATGTCAGGCTCTTTGGCTGTAAGTAATTAACTTGCAATAAACGGGTCAAAGCAAAGTAGATTACTACTAGGGTTATAGCAAGCCAGCACCTATAGTATGTTATAAACCCTAGATTTTTGTAGAAGCAGATTCTATCCCTAGAGACACATAAATTCTTATTGCAGGAAACACTCCTATGTCTGACAGTAATAGGGAGAACAAAATGGTTTTGTAAAATTGCAAAGAATAGCTGCTTCCAGAGGTTTACCCATCTTTCTTGTTTAAAGGATGCTTTAACTATTACATCAGCATGTTCCTATTTTAAAGATATACAGTGTTCTAATCTCATCGCCCAGTTGTGTCTCTTAACATTCCCTGTCCCCAAAATAGAGTTTCGAGGACTAGTAATAGTTTTACCTCACTGTTTGTCATTGCTAAATAGCACTGTCTCCTGCACAATGAGTGTCATTTTTCAAGTGACATAGCATACACCATCTAGTGGGAAGCATTGCTGTGAGATTCTGGATGTATGATGACATTGCTAAAAAAAAAATATATCAGTATTGTTATCCCTGACACAGAGATTGATGCCCAGTGCTGTACAGTAAGTAACATATCACTTTACTAACATCCATAAGTATAAACATAAGATCTCAAACAATACGTTACAAATGTATTGTATCTTTCTTTTCTGTTAAAAAAAGGTCTTACTGTACAGTACCTCTTTTGGGGTATTTTTCTGTGCTATTCTGCCAAACAACATAGGCCTAAAAAGTTGTATTATGCCGGTTTGTGAATGACAAATGTGGTGCAAAATACAATGTATTTTTTGGGGTAGTACAGTTATTTTCAAACGTGTACTGGTCATACATTTTATCCCTGATTAAAATGTGTGAAACAGAGATGGAATGGTGTTAATATTATTGAAAGAAATTGACTTTCAAATATACAGTATATACAGTAATCATTATAAGATCATTATTTTACTTTCATTTTTATTTTATTATACAATCTGGAAATGTTGCATTTTAATAAGTAGGACACATTTAGAAATTACAAGATTCTATAAAAGGCCCTCTTGCTGTGATTTGAGTGCCTTTTGACTCCAGTCACGCTGCTGTGTGCTGTGCTCTGCTGTGTCTATCCACAAGTGGTTGTGCTGTGTCCATCAAGTAGCTGTGCTGTGTCTATCAAGTGGCTGTGCTGTGTCCATACACAAGTGACTCTGTTGTGTCCATCCACAAATGGCTATGTTGTGTCCACCAAGTGACTTTGCGGTGTCCATCAAGTGGCTGTGCTGTGTTCATGCACAAGTGGCCTTGCTATGTCCATCAAGTGGCTGTGCTGTGTCCATCCACAAGTGTCTCTGCTCTGTCCAGCCACAAGTAGCTGTGCTGTGTTCATCAAGTAGCTGTGCTGTGTCCTCCACAAGTGGCTCTTCTGTGTTCATCAAGTAGCTGTGCTGTGTTCATCAAGTGGCTGTGCTGTGTCCATCCACAAGTGGCTGTGTCCATCTCCAAGTGTCTTTGCCTTGTCCTCCAAGTGACTTTGCTGTGTCCATGCATGAGTGGCTTTGCTGTGTCCATCAAGTGGCTGTGCTGTGTCCATGCAAAAGTGGCTGTGCTGTGTTCATCAAGTGGCTGTGTTCATCCACAAATGGCTCTTCTGTGTTCATCAAGTGGCTGTGCTGTGTCCATCAAGTGGCTGTATCCATCCACAAGTGGTTTTGCTGTGTCCATCCACAAGTGGCTTTGCTGTGTTCATCCACAAGTGGCTGTGCTGTGTCCACCAAGTGGCTTTGCTGTGTCCACCAAGTGGCTGTGCTGTATCCATGCACAAGTGGCTGTGCTGTGTCCATCAAGTGGCTGTACTGTGTCTATCCATAAGTGGCTGTGCTGTGTCTATCAAGTAGCTGTGCCATGTCCATTCACAAGTGGCTGTGCTGTGTCCATCCACTCCTTGTCCCTGTGTCAATCCACAAGTGGCTGTGTCCAGTCCCCTTAGTCAAATTATTCTGTCACACAGAATAATTACATGCGGTGCAGCACTGACTCCGCAGGCCAAATCCCACTGCATTCATATATGAGCAGTGTGAATCCATAGTGTCAGTTGTGAAAAAAGTAAAAAAAAGTTAATAAAAGTAAAAAATAAAAATAAAAACATTTTGATGGGGTCCCCACACACTGATGTATTTATAATGGGTGCAATGTGTGTGGTGCACACAGGCCCCGGGGGCCAGGCGGGCAGACACTGCTCACCTTGCACCCATTATTTTTAATACTCACAATGCAACAGCACTGCAGAAATCACTGGGAAAATGGCACAGCACCATTTTCCACGCGATCTGTGCATGTGTTCTAGGCGCCGGGACAGCGCTCAGGTCCCCTGGTGCCCAGAAATACAACACTGCCAGCAAGAGATAAGGGGGCCCAAATGGATCCTGCACACAGGCCTCCTTCTCTCTAGAAATGCCCTTGTCTCCTCCCCAATGCTTCTAGACAGCTCTCCTTAGCAGTTGTTATTGTTATGCCCCATAGTAAGACCTTAGTTTATTTTATGAACCATAGTGGTGCCCTAGTTCAGAGGCGGAACTACCGGCAGTGCAAGCAGTGCACTGCACTGGGGCCCGCCTCTGTCCAGGGGCCCAAGCATGTAATGAGTCAAACTGACTCATTACATGCCGCTGTGCGCTGCGGGCAACCGCTGCCCGCAGCGCACAGCCGCCCGCAGATGAGAGGAGAGGAGCAGCGGCACGGATGTAGGACGGGGAAGGAGGAGGAGGGAGGCGGAGAAGGGAGCCGCAGCAGCGCTTTGTTACTGGTGGAGGCGCTGCTGCTGCTGCCCCTCTGCTTCCCTATAGGCTGTCTTCCGAGAACAGCCTATAGGGAAGCAGAGGGGCAGCAGCAGCAGCGCCTCCACCAGTAACAAAGCGCTGCTGCGGCTCCCTCCTTCACCTCCGTCCACCACCTCCTCTGCTGCCCGGGAATCGTCTCTGACGCTGCACCGAGGAGCCTGAGGCGGAGAGGGTAAGTATAATTCTTCTTTCTTTCTTTCTCTTTCTTTTTCTTTCCTTCTTTCTTGCTTGTGCCTGGCTGCCTGCCGCAATGTGTAAAAAGGGGGGACTACCTGCCGCAATGTGTAAAAAGGGGGGACTACCTGCCGCAATGTGTAAAATGGGGGGACTGCCTGCCGCAATGTGTAAAAAGGGGGGACTGCCTGCCGCAATGTGTAAAAAGGGGGGACTGCCTGCCGCAATGTGTAAAAAGGGGGGACTGCCTGCCGCAATGTGTAAAAAGGGGGGACTGCCTGCCGCAATGTGTAAAAAGGGGGGACTGCCTGCCACCATGTGTAAAAAGGGGGAATCAGCCTGCCGCAATGTGCAAAAATGGGGGACTGCCTGCCGCTATGTGTAAAAAGGGGTAATCTGCCCGACGCAATGTGTAAAAATGGGGGACTGCCTGCCGCTATGTGTAAAAAGGGGAATCTGCCTGCCGTAATGTGTAAAAAAGGGGGACTGCCTGACGCTATGTGTAAAAATGGGGAATCTGCCTGCTGCTATGTGTAAAAAGGAGGAATCTGCCTGCCGTAATGTGTAAATATGGGGACGCTGTCTGCCGTAATGTGTAACAAGGGCACGCTGTCTGCCGTAATGTGTAAAAAGGGCACGCTGTCTGCCGTAATGTGTAACAAGGGCACGCGGTCTGCCGTTATGTGTAAAAAGGGTAATCTGCCCGACGCTATGTGTAAAAATGGGGAATCTGCCTGCTGTAATGTGTAAAAAAGGGGGACTGCCTGACGCTATGTGTAAAAATGGGGAATCTGCCTGCTGCTATGTGTAAAAAGGAGGAATCTGCCTGCCGTAATGTGTAAAAATGGGCACGCTGTCTGCCGTAATGTGTAACAAGGGCACGCTGTCTGCCGTAATGTGTAAAAAGGGCACGCTGTCTGCCGTAATGTGTAACAAGGGCACGCGGTCTGCCGTTATGTGTAAAAAGGGTACGCTGTCTGCCGTTATGTGTAAAAAGGGCACGCTGTCTGCTGTAATGTGTAAAAAGAGGAATCTGTTCGCTGTAAGGTGTAAAAGGGTCTCTACCTGGTGTAGTGGTGCTACTGTGCGGCGTAATTTGAATAATGGAGACTACTGTGTTGGTATTATTTTGTGGCCACACTCCTTCCCCACGAAGCCACGCCACTATCTATTTTTGCGCGCGCCTACGGCGCGCACTGCCCCTGGGGTGGACTTGGATGGGGGGGGGGGGCCCCAAAGCATTTTGTCGCACCTGGGCCCACCGCTTGCTTGTTCCGCCACTGCCCTAGTTCACATTATGTCACACTGTAGGGCAGTCAGTACACATTAGGCAACACAGTTCACATTATGACATACAGTTCCCCAGTTCATATTATGTCACATTATAGTGTCCCCAGTTTATATTATGCCACACTATAGTGCGGTGCCTCAACTTCATATTGTGCCACATTACAGTGCTCCAGCTCATATTATGTAACATTATAATGCCCACCAGTTAATTTTACACCACAAGCTTACTTGAGGTAATCCACAATGTTGACCTGTATGAACCTTGTGGGTTATCTCAATTAAGCTTGCAGTTAGCTACAGAATGCCACAGTTTCCACCATAGAGAGCAATGGGATTTTTCTACCATTGATCTGTGTGGGGGAAAATTTCACTAACAGTCCAGCCACACTAAGCCAATCAATGAGGAACTCCTCAGGAGGCCCAAGCTTATTGGCTGGCAGGACTCCTAGTGACAGCAGTCACCCAGCTTGGTTCACGTGATTTATTTATTTTTAACTACTTTGATGCCTACTTTGGAACAAAGAGGACCAATTTAAACTGTAATAGATGAGTATTTATTTTTTAACAAGTTACAGTAAATTCTAATGAACAAGAGGAAGTGAATGGCTACAGGGTATGTAGGTAGGTATGTGTGAGTGTATGTATATGAGCAACAGGGTATGTAGGTAAGTATATGCAAGAGAGTTTAATAAACTTTTACGTTTTATGGTTTGTGTGTATTATCTTTTTTTTTACATTTCTTTTACAGAGGGAATACAGGTACCAGGGGGACCTTAATGCCCCGCATGCTGGTACCTGTGGCTCTACAAGTACCAGCATGTGGGGTAGGCTTGATGGGACCTGTAGTTGCACCTTTAAAAGACAATGGGGGTCATTCTGAGTTGATTGCTAGCAGAAATTGTTCGCTGCGCAGCGATGATGCAAAAAAACGGCACTTTTGCGCATGCGTATGTGGTGCAATGCGCATGCGCAACGTACTTTCACAACGGACGATGTAGGTTTACACAAGGTGTAGCAATGCTTTTCAGTCGCACTGCTGGCCGCAGAGTGATTGACATGAAGTGGGCGTTTCTGGGTGTCAACTGACCATTTTCAGGGAGTGTTAGAAAAAACGTAGGCGTGGCAGGAAAAATGCAGGCGTGGCTGGCCAAACGCAGGGCGTGTTTGTGACATCAAATCCGGAACTGAACAGTCTGAAGTGATCGCAAACTAGGAGTAGGTCTGGAGATACTCTGAAACTGCACAATTTTTTTTTGTAACCGCTCTGCGATCCTTTCATTCGCACTTCTGATTAGGCTAAAACACACTCCCAGTGGGAGGCGGCATACAGTGCTTTGCCTCTTGAAGAAGCCGCCTGGGCTGCGGAGAAACGCGTTGAGGGTACAGAGAGGAAGGGTCACTGAGACTACCAAGTGCTCACAGGAGAAATACACCAGCTTATATTCAAATTGGCTGTCTGTAACCAGTTGCCAGTAATCAGCCCACCTGTGATGAGACTGGACTTTTCATTCCTTCTTGTATTGGTAATACCACATATCCTGCTCTGCTGAGCATAGATCTTTCCAAGCCGGGGATGATGCACGGCGGCCCAGTACACTAATACTGCGCCGCACTGAAGGGAACAGCTTTCACTTGAGCGTGCCGCCGACAGATGTCTCACCCGTGCAAAGGGTGATAGAGAGCGGCTTCCTACAATTCACCTTGCGCAGGAAAGCAATTACAGTGACTCAGTGAGTAATAGAAACCGTACGGTCTTTCATTATAAATATCTATCCAGTCCATGGAAAAGTTTACATCAATTTATGGTCACAGATGCTGAATACATCAGCCGGAGGACATATCCTTATTTGAACTGTGAGATACGGAACAACTATTAGAGTCTAATCATATTCTATTGAAAGTCTCTCCTTGTAAAATCCAGTGACCCTCTCTTATATGTTTTTATTTAGGCATGTATTATGCTAATATCTGAGGTGCAATATACCCAAGTTTTATGTGGTACCTAATATTGTGGTCTATTATTAGTATTTTTTAATTTATGTGTATTTTTTGTTTTCTCTGATGCTAGCTAAATAAATTGTTTTTAATATACTTGGTAGCATTATTGGAGTTAAGCGCCAGCCTGGTGTTTGTTTTTAATTGTCTTATTGCTGATGAGGCTGGCTACCTCCTCACCAGGTGGCTGCTGATTCCAATTGTCATTCACACGGATCTGTCCAGCGCCAACAAACCTTATTTTCTGTCTGGAGGCGGCATAGCGTTTGCACGGCTGCTAAAAACTGCTAGCGAGCGAACAACTCGGAATGACCCCCAATATTTCTTACTTTTTACACTTTAATGCTTTCAACTCATCAGCCACCACCCAGGGCTGTCGAGGATAGCCTGTGTTATTTCAACCAGGACTGGCTTAAAGAGCCTGGGGATAGTTATGCTTCTGAGGGAACCCCATGTCATTTTTCATTTAATTTGTAACTTTTTATTAACTGTTACAGATGGAAGCATGCACGGATCTCAGTGATCTGTGCATACTTCTGTCCAACTCACCTTTAAAAGGCTGGTCTATTTATAGGCAAGTTTTTGGTCAGGTTTTGGGTGCATGCTATTACTTTGGCCTAGTTTGATGTCTTCCTATGGCAAACATCTGGATTTCATTTGCGGGATTGCGAGAAATATGCAAGTTTTCATGTTCCAACATCCTTTTACATTGGTCGGGTTTACAAAATGTATGAGATTAGCACTAAACTCTCACATTTTGCAAACTTTAACCCTATGCCATTTAGCCCTTGGAGTATGATTTTCATGAGATTCCACTACAACTTGTCATCCCTATTTCGTTGTACCTATACAGAGTATTCCTTGAAGCTGTAGTGAGGTAAATATAAAAAAGATGTGTTACACACACAAGCACACACTTATCACTGCCAAACTCCAAGTTGCACAATTAATTGTCCCAAATTAGGCATCAGTGGATCACATACACATGTGGGTATTAGGCCAGTGGTATATCTTTAATGGGAGCATGGTGTGTGGGCCTACTCCGCACACCCTTCATCCATTTTCAATACCTCAACAGAGTCGCAGGTTGGTCAGAAACTTCGCTGCACAAATCACCATGTTCTCGGAGTATGTGCTGGGCTGCAGAGTGGCCAGGAAAGGCACTTGAAACACAGTTTTTACTGTATTTTTTTCCTAAGGTACAAGGCCACGCCTCCTAAAATTAGGCCACACCCCCTGAACAGTACCTGGAACAAACCAGGCTCTCTACTGCACTGGTCATCTGTTAATACGTCCCTGCATTAGGTAACTGGGTCCTTGGCCACTGTTGTTTTTGCCCACTGATTACAATGAGCCTGTCTGGGAGGGAGTCTTAGAAACAAGCTGCTAAATTTTCAGTATTACATTCATTACCAGGGAGGTGAAGTGTTGTGAGCACACAGCCATTTATCTCTGCCGTATTTCCATTTCTTGCTGGCTGAGGCGTTCGTGTAAGCTTTTCTTGGCAGGGTGCGAGAATTTACTTTTCTGCAGATGCTGCCAAAAAAGTGCCTATTTCCCCCTTGTAGTGTTTTAAGAAATATACCTGTTAATATCACAATGAACTGCCTTTGTATTTCTGTACCTCAGTAAGCACTGGATCTAATGGCAAGTACAGAAACAAAGCCATTTGTCCCAGTCAGAGCGTCTAACACACTGGTTGAAGTCACAATACTGTATTACCTGCATATTTCTATATCTACAGTAGAAAAGTAATGGCACTTTGGACACATACATAAAACAGTTGTGCTTTGCTGCAGTCAGCGTGCTGTAGTGAGGATAAGAAATGTTCAAGATACAATGTCAAATAATAATGCAGGCAGACAGTGCAATAGTAGTATGTAGCACACACAGGGGTTGATGTATCAAGCAGTGAATAGTAGAGAAGAAGGCCAGTGGTGATATTTCCCAAAGCAACCTAACAGATTTGAGGAAGCATTTATCAAGTACATATTATTAAATGATAGGTACATATGTGCTCCCCTCATTCAGTTTGCTGTCTGCATATACTTTGCAGGTGCGATTATTCTCCCCATTGTGTGACTGAGCCACTGGAGCATGAGAACCATGCAATCCTATGGATCATGGGCAGGGACAGATTAAGTCTTGGGGTTGCCCGGGGAACTTAAAACAGGGGGCCCTGATGGAAGGTGGGGGATGTAGATTAAATTATGCATACCAACATGTCCTTCATTCTGTGCCTCTCAGCCTCCCCCCTTCCCTCCGTGTCTCTCAGCCTCCCCCCTTCACTCCGTGTCTCTCAGCCTCCCACCTTTATGCCTCTCCCCCTTCATTCTGTGCCTCTCAGCATCCCACCCTTCACTCTGTGCCTCAGTATATTCCTCCTGACTGGCCCCCTCTCTTTCCCCTGAAAAGCAGGTTCAGCTGCAGCAGTTTACAGTACTTACATTAGTCACTGATTGAAGTGACAGTACCGCTGTAGTATTGGCTGGCACATGAGGAGAGAGAGCGCAGGTGTGCAGGGTTTCATCACATCACATTGTGTTAGGAACGCAGCCGGGAGGAGGGTTACATGACATCATCAGTGTTCCCAAGGATTAACCTGTCCCAGGCGTCCGTATGGCGCCGGCAGCCAGTAAAGTCATTTATATTTTTATATATATATATATATATATATATATATATATATATATATATACACACAAATTCTGCTCCGGCACTTGGCTCTGCCCCTGCTATGGGACTGACTTGCTCAGGTGCCTTCCTCCAGGGGTACAAACCCTTTGCATAGAACCAGCAGGAAATAACGAGGTGGCACTCGGAGTCTTGTAAAGCAACAAAACGTGTAATGGTGCAGATCAACGTTTCGGGGTTTCCCCCTTCGTCAGGATTAGTGCAA
The DNA here is from genome assembly GCF_028390025.1 of Pseudophryne corroboree. Lineage (NCBI taxonomy): Eukaryota > Metazoa > Chordata > Amphibia > Anura > Myobatrachidae > Pseudophryne > Pseudophryne corroboree. Next base: position 272,917,237 of record NC_086454.1, read on the forward strand.
TGTAACATACAGTGTGTTTAAATACAACTTACCCCCTCTACAGAGCATCCCCTCTGGCCGGTGTTGCTGGCCGCGCCGTCCCGGTCTTCAGACTGACGTCACCAGTGTCTCACAGGAAGTGACATGCCGGCGCCGGGAGGCGCGTCCATAGCAACCCAGCTTAACAACCAAACATAGATACATAAAAATATTGTGAAACACTGCCGCGAAGAACATCATATAAGACACGGCTTAGTGACAAACCACAATATAAGCTGCAATATATTAGCTGTTAAAACAAAAATGTTAAAAGTGTTTCTTAAATACTGAGAGTGACTTAATCTGTGCAAAAATATTGTATCTTCATTCAGAATAAAATACACATACTTAAAGCTAAACCCCTGCTTGATACCAAGGTGCCTCCATTTTTCACCCCTACTGCATGATCCTGGACTGTTAAAATAGAATAACAATATTCTTCCCTTTCTTTATCTCTATACTTAAATATACAGTTCCAGGCAAGTTCGCCCCCTATACGTACTGGGGGCATGCATTGCCTGTACTATCCACCCCAAGGGACACATGATGCTATTTCTACTACGTGCTTAGGGGGACTGGCAGTGTAAAGATTAAATCACGATTTTAACCCCCTACCGCCTATGATGTTAAATAAAATTAATTAGACCAAGGTTGTCATTTAGGCCTGCAGGTCTAAGGGTATTTAACCTGTGAATCCCGGCGCCGGCATGTCACTTCCTGTGAGACACTGGTAACGTCAGTCTGAAGACCGGGACGGCGCGGCCAGCGACACCGGCCAGAGGGGATGCTCTGTAGAGGGGGTAAGTTGTATTTAAACACACTGTATGCTACATTGCACTAATCCTGACGAAGGGGGAAACCCCGAAATGTTGATCTGCACCATTATACGTTTTGTTGCTTTACAAGACTCAGAGTGCCGCCTCGTTATTTCCTGCTAGATATATATATATATATATATATATCACACGGCGGTTGACCAATTAATGGTACTAAAGTGTGAGACAGCTTCCAGCTCTTTTTTAACAGAGTATCTAAATATACATCAGGCGGTATAATCAATTTTTAAATGGAGTGCAAATCCCCATCGTACAGGTCAGCAACCAAGTAGTGAATCGGACATATCAGATTATGTATTGCATCACAGCATTAATCTTCTATAGTTCATTTTCACATTGTAACTGGTAAAGACTCTGCTGTAAGAGAAACTCTATTTTCTCTGTGATATGCAGCTGTCAGTGCAGTTGGTAATTACATAACAAAACACCAAACAAGCAACACAAGTTGTGCAGAAATGTGCTCAAGTAATATTTCTTAATAACTGCTGAAACTCATTGGAAAATAGAAAAAGGAAATCATGTTAGGTATTCAGAGCAAGATTAGAGGAGGCATTTCAAAGGACATACTTGTAGATATTTATCTAATATATCCTGCGGATAATCATATAAAAATACACATAAGACCAAGGCTAAACTGATTATGTTTTAGTAATGGAAGTGTAATTTTCTTTTGTTCCAACTACAGAAATGGTTAGTGTTTTTAGTTTTATTTTTCTTGCTAAAATGATATGATTATCATAAAGGCCAATAAAACAAGTTTGAAAGCTGCAATAAACTTTTTTTTAACATTTTTGCTATCTATACCATTTTGGATGAAAGCACAGACAGCTATCTGATATTGGCGGTACAATGGGGGTGATTCCGAGTTGTTCGCTCGCTAGCTGCTTTTAGCAGCATTGCACACGCTAAGCAGCCGCCCTCTGGGAGTGTATCTTAGCATAGCAGAATAGCGAACGAAAGATTCGCTAATTTTCTCGTACCGATTACCCCGCAGTTTCTGAGTAGCTCCAGACTTACTCTGCCATTGCGACCAGCTCAGTCCTTTTCGTTCCTGGTGTGACGTCACAAACACACCCAGCGTACACCCAGCCACTACCCCGTTTCTCCAGCCACTCCCGCGTTTTTCTCTGAAACGCCTGCGTTTTTCCGCACACTCCCAGAAAATGGCCAGTTTCCGCCCAGAAACACCCACTTCCTGTCAATCACACTACGATCAGCAGAACGATGAAAAAACTTTGTTACGCCGTGAGTAAAATACCAAACTTTTGTGCTAATTTACTTAGCGCAGGCGCGCTGCGTACATTGCGCATGCGCAGTTTGTGACTAATCGCTCCGTAGCGAAAATAAAATAACGAGCGAACAACTCGAATGACCCCCAATGTACAAAGGACAGGCAGATGTTGTGTAACAGTTTTGAAATATACATATACAGTATACTGTTCTGCCACTATAATTTGACTTAGCTGAAACAGCTGCCTCTGCCTCTGGTGATGGCACCCAATATTTTCTATATTTTTGAGGAAACCCAATTGCTCATCAGGGCTATACGTAAAGGTTGGCCATGATGATACTTACCAGGAACTGGTTGAGGAGGGGTTGTCATCCAGCTCAGCCAACCACAAAATTTAACCCATTGGGTTCCCATAATTTACTGTAACTGCCCAACATCAGGAAAGGCTCTCTGCATGTTATTTCAGCCTTGCCTATTGAATAACAATTTATTTTATTTTTAAAGTCCTGGAGTCACAAAAATATTTTTAACAGCACTGTGATGCTCCAATAACACAACATCAGGCCTGGCATACACCGGCCCCTAAATAGAGCCAATAAAACAACATCCACCTGCAGTCTAAATAGTTTAGTCTTTAAGTTTGTGAATATTTACTTATACATGTGATATAAATCAGACATGCACAATAAAGCTAGGTACACACTAGATGATGTGTGTACCTAGTGATATCAGCGGCATCAGTAGATGGTGGCGGGGCTGCCATCAACAAGTGCATATACACTTGCTGATGCTGGCAGTGATAAACAACGGTGAGGTGGGGAGTGGGGGCCATGCTGCATTCAGCAGCATGGCTCTAGATGGTGATATTGCTGGATTGACCAGCATTTATGTCTAACAGATGATGTCGCTGATGACATGCGGGAGCATGCATAGTCAGCAACACAGGGGGTAATTCAGAGTTGATCGCAGCAGCAAATTTGTTATTAGTTGGGCAAAACCATGTGCACTGCAGGTGTGGCAGATATAACATTTGCAGAGAGAGAGTTAGATTTGGGTGGGTTATTTTGTTTCTGTGCAGGGTAAATACTGGCTGCTTTATTTTTACACTGCAATTTAAATTTCAGTTTGAACACACCCCACCCAAATTTAACTCTCTCTGCACATGTTATATCTGCCTCTCCTGCAGCGCACATGGTTTTGCCCAACTACTAACAATTTTGCTGATGCAATCAACTCTGAATTAGACCCTTAGTGCATACACACTAGACGATATCGTGAAACAATGTGTAGGAATCGGGCAAATCGTTCACTATATCTTCTAGTGTGTCTAGTATGTCAGTTCTAAGACAGGTTGCTGCGTTTGGAATGGGGATGCACTTTCTGCACAATTGTATGTTGATACCCTTAATCTTAACACGTATTATTTAGTTTTCACTCACCAGTATCATTCACATTGTATTAACTTCCTGGATGTGTCTCTGCAAGCTAGAGGTGGTAAAATATATACTATGAATTATGCCAAAGAAGTCGACACCAACGCATACCTACACTAGTCCAGTGCACATTATTCCCCCTGGAAGAAGAGCATTCCCCAAGGACAGCTTATACGCCTTAGACGGAATTGCTCTGATTTGGAGTCTTTTGAAACCGAAGCACTGGAGATGCTTGAGTCTTTCTAACAGAGGCGCTATCCAGAAGCCCTTCTAAAAAAGGACAGGAACACATTATTATCTCATAAGAAAGAGAGTAACAATGCTATCGCTGAGGGGGGTACACACGAGTAATCTGTGCTTAAAATCTAAGCAATCTAGTCAGATTGCTTAGATTTTAAGCTTGGATCTCTCCGTGAGTACCCCCCTTAACTCATTGTTACTCTCTTTCTTATGAGATAATAATGTGTTCCTGTCCTTTTTTAGAAGGGCTTCTGGATAGCCCCTCTGTTCGAAAGACTCAAGCATCTCCAGTGCTTCGGTTTCAAAAGACTCCAAATCAGAGCAATCAATCAGATTCTACTTCTCATTTACCTAGCACCTTCTAAAAGGTAATACCTGGAATCTGATTGGTTGTTATTGGCAACATCCCATCTTAAATAGAACTCCCATCTTAGTAAATTTACCCCTATGTTTCTATGTTACGTATGTTAAAGTATGTTAATTGCTAAAGTTGTTTTGTTCAGATGATACATATTCAAAGTAACCGATTGACACATAGGTGCCTAAAAACAACATACAAAGTTAGTTATATTATAAAAAAACTTATGTAAACTCAATATAACCATTTTTTTTTTTACATATTGATTTACTGGGCTATATCTTTATATATATTTTGGATATTGTTGTGCCATTTAGAATTAGCTTCAACTATGCCCTAAACCAGGGATGGGGAACCTTTGGCCCTCCAGATGTTGTTGAACTATACAAACCAGCATGCCTTGCTACCATTTTGCTATTTGGCCATGCTAAAACTGTTGCAGGACATGCTGGGATGTCTAGTTCAACAACAGCTGGAGGGCCGAAGGTTCCCCACCCCTGCCCTAAACCAATAATGCTACAGTAATTCAACAATATACTGTACCATAGACAAGCAATTTGTTTCTAGCTACAGTATGAAATGTCCAGACCCTAAAAAAGCCCATCACAAAAATGTCTTTACAGCCCTTATGACTTTTTTTATTTTTATTTACCAGTTAGGAGCTTACAATCTATATTCCTGACCACATGTACACGCACACACATTCACCCTAGGGTTAATTTTGTTGGGAGCCAATTAACCTACCAGTATATTGCTGGATTGTGGGAGGAAACCGGAGTACCTGGAGGAAACCCACGCAAGTACGGGGAGAACATACAAACTCCACACAGGGTCATAATGGGAATCAAACCCATGACCTCAGTGCTGTGAGGCAGTAATGCTAACCATTACACCATCCTTACTGCCCAACTTATAGCTCAAATGGTCTTCTGCCTTTATTTACCTGGCTGCAATGTACAGTAACAACCATTCATATTACTAAATGATGTTGGTTCCATAAGATACTGTATACCATGCTCTTAGATGTGTTGTACAAGAAACATATAGTAAGGCTGCCTTACTCCCGAACAGCTAGCTTTTTCTAAACAACTTTATTGGCAAACTGTCCATCTGCTGACTAGCTGCCAGTTACCACAAATCTCTAGACTTGTTTGACATGACTTAACTCTATGTATATAAATTTATTGTAACTCATTAACTTGATCTACTCAACATAATTAAATCCTAACATTGGTAAACTTTCTATTTGGATTTAAATTGGATTTGTCAAGTTACATCAACAGGGAGACATTGTTAATTTCCCTTAATAGTAGCCAATACATTCAGTTATTACATTAAAAACATTTTAGATAGGAAATAAAAATTCCAGCCACTGATAAATCAGTATTTGTACAGTCAATTTCCAGACATACTGTACATGTTTTTTAATTTACCTTATGGATTCGGGAAAAATAGCTAGGCTACATACTGTAGTCACAGACAGACTCGTCCACTAGTACAATGATTATTATTTGATTTTTGCCACCCCATTATATAATTGAAATAATATCTCAGAATGAAATCTTATGGCCCAGATTTATCAAGCCTTGGAGAATGATAAATAGCATGGTGATAAAGTATCAGCCAATCAGCTCCTAACTTGTAATTTATCAAACATTCCGTAACATGGCAGATTGGAGCTGATTGGTTGATAAATGGGGGCCTATATTTCTTCAGTACATACCATAATGCATACTCTTCCCAAACTGTTACATGGGCATTGAAGTACTGTAGACATGTTGTATATTTCCACTTTTGGAAATTAGTAAGATATATACAGTAGAGGGAAATGTTATAGCTTGAGAGATGCAGGCATAGTGCTATTCCAGAGAGTATGTCTGATTTTTTAAAACAGCAATCATTTAAAGGCAAAACTAAGCAGATTTTGCATTTTAAATGATTGCCGCTTTAAAACATGAAGCTTACTCACCGGAATTGTGCCCATTGCCTGCATCTCTCTGGCTGTTTTATTTCCCCCATAGGCTCAAGTGTCACAGGCTCCCATGTGATGGTCCCAGCGTAATTCTGGATATATAGCCACTAGATTTAAAGTAGCAATGAGTTTTAAGGATAAAACAACTTGGTTTTGCCTAACTAATTGATGCTTTAAAGCTAGAAGCTAGATTGATGGAATTGAGCCAGGATCAGCAAATCGGAGCCTATTACTTTTGGGTCACAACAGGGGCATATTAAGAGAGGAGGGGGCCTGAGTGTAGTCACTGTTCGGGCTCTCTCCTCTCTCTCATGCCGGCAGCCAGGCAGTGTAGTCACTCTGAATGATGGCGCTAGTAGACTCGGTGGACTCCGGGAAATGGAAAGGTGGATATTTTCCCGGCAATTCTCTTACTGCACATGCATAAAACGCAGAGAAAATGGTCACTGCAACATTTTCCTGGTGATTTTAATGGGCTATCGCAGCAGACACAGAACACCAGAGAATGGAGTACTGAAGAAATGTGTGCGCTATATGCAGTGGCGTAAGTTCATCACAGTTGCCCGGAGGCAAGAAAAATATTGGTGCCCCCCTATTTCCTATATTAAGATAAATATATGTGTGTATGTGTGCGTATATATATATATATATATATATATATATTAGTGATGTGCACCGGACATTTTTCGAGTTTTGTGTTTTGGTTTTGGATTTGGTTCCGCGGCCGTGTTTTGGATTCGGACGCGTTTTGGCAAATCCTTACTGAAATTGTTTTGTCGGATTCGGGTGTGTTTTGGATTCGGGTGTTTTTTACAAAAAACACTAAAAAACAGCTTAAATCATAGAATTTGGGGGTCATTTTGATCGCATAGTTTTATTAACCTCAATAACCATAATTTCCACTCTTTTCCAGTCTATTCTGAACACCTCACACCTCACAATATTATTTTTAGTCCTAAAATTTGCACCGAGGTCGCTGGATGGCTAAGCTAAGTGACACAAGTGGCCGACACAAACACCTGGCCCATCTAGGAGTGGCACTGCAGTGTCAGACAGGATGGCACTTCAAAAAAATAGTCCCCAAACAGCACATGATGCAAAGAAAAAAAGAGGCGCACCAAGGTCGCTGTGTGACTAAGCTAAGCGACCCAAGTGGCCGACACAAACACCTGGCCCATCTAGGAGTGGCACTGCAGTGTCAGGCAGGATGGCACTTCAAAAAAATTGTTCCCAAACAGCACATGATGCAAAGAAAAAAAGAGGTGCACAAAGGTCGCTGTGTGACTAAGCTAAGCGACACAAGTGGCCGACACAAACACCTGGCCCATCTAAGAGTGGCACTGCAGTGTCAGGCAGGATGGCACTTCAAAAAATTGTCCCCAAACAGCACATGATGCAAAGAAAAAAAGAGGCGCACCACAGGTATAGAATGTAGATGGATAGTATACTTAATGACGACACAGAGGTAAGTACAGCAGTGGCCTTCCGTACTGCTATATATAGTATACTGGTGGTCACTGTGTCAGCAAACTGCAAAACTAAAATGCACCACAGGTATAGAATGTAGACGGATAGTATACTTAATGACGACACAGAGGTAGGTACAGCAGTGGCCTTCCGTACTGCTATATATAGTATACTGGTGGTCACTATGTCAGCAAACTGCAAAACTAAAATGCACCACAGGTATAGAATGTAGATGGATAGTATACTTAATGACGACACAGAGGTAGGTACAGCAGTGGCCTTCCGTACTGCTATATATAGTATACTGGTGGTCACTGTGTCAGCAAACTGCAAAACTAAAATGCACCACAGGTATAGAATGTAGATGGATAGTATACTTAATGAATGACGACACAGAGGTAGGTACAGCAGTGGCCTTCCGTACTGCTATATATAGTATGCTGGTGGTCACTGTGTTAGCAAACTGCAAAACTAAAATGCACCACAGGTATAGAATGTAGATGGATAGTATACTTAATGACGACACAGAGGTAGGTACAGCAGTGGCCTTCCGTACCATACTGCTATATATACTGGTGGTCACTGTGTCAGCAAACTGCAAAACTAAAATGCACCACAGGTATAGAATGTAGATGGATAGTATACTTAATGACGACACAGAGGTAGGTACAGCAGTGGCCTTCCGTACTGCTATATTTAGTATACTGGTGGTCACTGTGTCAGCAAACTGCAAAACTAAAATGCACCACAGGTATAGAATGTAGATGGATGGTATACTTAATGAATGACGACACAGAGGTAGGTACAGCAGTGGCCTTCCGTACTGCTATATATAGTATACTGGTGGTCACTGTGTCAGCAAACTGCAAAACTAAAATGCACCACAGGTATAGAATGTAGATGGATAGTATACTTAATGACGACACAGAGGTAGGTACAGCAGTGGCCTTCCGTACTGCTATATATAGTATACTGGTGGTCACTGTGTCAGCAAACTGCAAAACTAAGATGCACCACAGGTATAGAATGTAGATGGATAGTATACTTAATGATTGACGACACAGAGGTAGGTACAGCAGTGGCTTTCCGTACTGCTATATATAGTATACTTGTGGTCACTGTGTCAGCAAACTGCAAAACTGAAATGCACCACAGGTATAGAATGTAGATGGATAGTATACTTAATGACGACACAGAGGTAGGTACAGCAGTGGCCTACTGTACCGTAATGCTATATATTATATACTGGTGGTCACTGGTCAGCAAAACTCTGCACTGTACTCCTCCTTTATAATATTATACTGGTGGTCCCCAGTCCCCACAATAAAGCAGCACACTGAGCACAGATATGGAGTATTTTTCAGGTAGACAACGTATACTGGTGTTCACTGTCAGCAAAACTCTGCACTCTACTCCTGCTATATAATACAGCTGCTCCCCAGTCCCCACAATTAAGCAGTGTGAGCACAGATATATGCAGCACACTGTGAGCACAGAAATGGAGCGTATTTTTCAGGCAGAGAACGGATAACTGGTGGTCACTGATCAGCAAAACTCTGCACTGTACTCCTCCTATATACAGCTGCTCCCCAGCCCTCCCCACAATTAAGCAATAGTGCACAGCACAATCAAGTTCAACAATAACGGAGAGGACGCCAGCCACGTCCTCTCCCTAACATTTCCAATGCACGAGTGAAAATGGCGGTAGGTACAGCAGTGGCCTTCCGTACTGCTATATATAGTATACTGGTGGTCACTGTGTCAGCAAACTGCAAAACTAAAATGCACCACAGGTATAGAATGTAGATGGATAGTATACTTAATGAATGACGACACAGAGGTAGGTACAGCAGTGGCCTTCCGTACTGCTATATATAGCATACTGGTGGTCACTGTGTTAGCAAACTGCAAAACTAAAATGCACCACAGGTATAGAATGTAGATGGATAGTATACTTAATGACGACACAGAGGTAGGTACAGCAGTGGCCTTCCGTACCGTACTGCTATATATACTGGCGGTCACTGTGTTAGCAAACTGCAAAACTAAAATGCACCACAGGTATAGAATGTAGATGGATAGTATACTTAATGATGACACAGAGGTAGGTACAGCAGTGGCCTTCCGTACTGCTATATATAGTATACTGGTGGTCACTGTGTCAGCAAACTGCAAAACTAAAATGCACCACAGGTATAGAATGTAGATGGATAGTATACTTAATGAATGACGACACAGAGGTAGGTACAGCAGTGGCCTTCCGTACTGCTATATATAGTATACTGGTGGTCACTGTGTCTGCAAACTGCAAAACTAAAATGCACCACAGGTATAGAATGTAGATGGATAGTATACTTAATGACGACACAGAGGTAGGTACAGCAGTGGCCTTCCGTACTGCTATATATAGTATACTGGTGGTCACTGTGTCAGCAAACTGCAAAACTAAGATGCACCACAGGTATAGAATGTAGATGGATAGTATACTTAATGAATGACGACACAGAGGTAGGTACAGCAGTGGCCTTCCGTACTGCTATATATAGTATACTGGTGGTCACTGTGTCAGCAAACTGCAAAACTAAAATGCACCACAGGTATAGAATGTAGATGGATAGTATACTTAATGACGACACAGAGGTAGGTACAGCAGTGGCCTACTGTACCGTAATGCTATATATTATATACTGGTGGTCACTGGTCAGCAAAACTCTGCACTGTACTCCTCCTATATAATATTATACTGGTGGTCCCCAGTCCCCACAATAAAGCAGCACACTGAGCACAGATATGGAGTGTTTTTCAGGTAGACAACGTATACTGGTGTTCACTGTCAGCAAAACTCTGCACTCTACTCCTGCTATATAATACAGCTGCTCCCCAGTCCCCACAATTAAGCAGTGTGAGCACAGATATATGCAGCACACTGTGAGCACAGATATGGAGCGTTTTTTTCAGGCAGAGAACGGATAACTGGTGGTCACTGATCAGCAAAACTCTGCACTGTACTCCTCCTATATACAGCTGCTCCCCAGCCCTCCCCACAATTAAGCAATAGTGCACAGCACAATCAAGTTCAACAATAACGGAGAGGACGCCAGCCACGTCCTCTCCCTAACATTTCCAATGCACGAGTGAAAATGGCGGCGACGCGCGGCTGCTTATATAGAATCCGAATCTCGCGAAAATCCGACAGCGGGATGATGACGTTCGGGCGCGCTCAGGTTACCCGAGCCATACTGGAGAATCCGAGTATTCCTCGGACCCGTGTAAAAAGGGTGAAGTTCGGGGGGGTTCGGTTTCCGAGAAACCGAACCCGCTCATCACTAATATATATATATATATATATATATATATATATATATATATACCAAACAAATACTCTCCCTTTGCGCTAATTTGTAAAACCTGTCACCCTGAATAAATACATACGTAAACTATTTGGTATAGGCAGCCTGATTCAACTGAGTCCCCTGTTAGAAGGGACTGGAAATAAGGAATATACAACAATAGAAGAATTGGCGCCAGGGGGTCGCATCAACTCCCACTATTCCAACCCCCTAATTGGTTAATACTTTTTTTTATACATTTTATACATGTATTTATACATTTAATTGTCTTTTATATCACACATTTCTTAGCAGTCATACCCAGGATTAGAACCCATGACCTGTTACACTAACAGCAGACACTTTACTGATAGAGCTATTTGCTCCTGTAGAGGAAGCATGAGAATTCTAACTATATGAAGTTACGTGTAATTGTCAGAGAAGTATCTTCATATAGTTCAAATTATCATATTTTCTATACAGGAGCAAACAGCGTCATCAGTAAGGTGTCTGCTTCCAGTGTAATAGGTTGTGGTTTCTAATCCTGGGTGTGATACTTGTAAAATGTGTATAGTCAGTATAATAAAGAGGGTGTGACTTGTAAGATGCAGGGACCAGTGAGGAAGTTGGCCACTGAAAAGACAGCGACAGCTATCAATTAACTTAATTCAATGGTGTCACAGAATGGGAGGAGAGGTGCCCCCCTTTTGAGCAGGAGCCCGGCGGCAGATGACTCCATTGCTTCCCAGAGTTCTGCCTCTAGCTATATGCCCTGGGGCTCATTTGCACTGTACACAATGAACCATTATAGATATGCCACTAAGCCACACTGTTCCTCCAGATCCCATGTGAACCATGCTTCACTGATACATGCATTAGTGAAAAAAGTTGTATCAGTTGTTTCAGCCTCTAACAAGAATAAACAGTAAGGGGTGGATGCAGAATTGAATGTATGGATATTAGCAGAGCATATCTTGTGTGAATTCTGACTATGCACACAAGTAAGTTTTTCGATTGCATCTACATTTACTTATGAAGCGGCGTAATTGTCTTGCAAAGTGAAAACACAAAAAAGTTCACATCCAGCAACCCAAAGTATTGGCATTGTGTCTCCTGCCAGGTTCCAGGGACCCCGGCGCTCTGGATGCCGGCAGTTAGAATCCTGACGAACCAACAGCAGCATCCTGACGTGCTCTTCCCAGTACCAACAGCAGCATCCTGACATGCTCTTCCCAGAACTGACAGTAGCATCCTGACATGCTCTTCCCAGAACCAACAGCAGCATCCTGACATGCTCTTCCCAGAACCAACAGTAGCATCCTGACATGCTCTTCCCAGAACCGACAGCAGCATCCTGACATGCTCTTCCCAGAACTGACAGTAGCATCCTGACATGCTCTTCCCAGAACCAACAGCAGCATCCTGACATGCTCTTCCCAGAACCAACAGTAGCATCCTGACATGCTCTTCCCAGAACCGACAGCAGCATCCTGACGTGCTCTTTCCAGTACCAACAGCAGCATCCTGACATGCTCTTCCCAGAACCAACAGCAGCATCCTGACATGCTCTTCCCAGAACCAACAGCAGCATCCTGACATGCTCTTCCCAGAACCAATAGCAGCATCCTGACATACTCTTCCCAGAACCGACAGCAGCATCCTGACATGCTCTTCCCAGAACTGACAGTAGCATCCTGACATGCTCTTCCCAGAACTGACAGCAGCATCCTGACATGCTCTTCCCAGAACCAATAGCAGCATCCTGACGTGCTCTTCCCAGAACTGACAGCAGCGTCCTGAAATGCTCTTCCCAGAACTGACAGTAGCATCCTGACATGCTCTTCCCAGAACTGACAGCAGCATCCTGACATGCTCTTCCCAGAACTGATAGTAGCATCCTGACATGCTCTTCCCAGAACCAACAGCAGCATCCTGACATGCTCTTCCCTGAACCAACAGCAGCATCCTGACATGCTCTTCCCAGAACTGACAGTAGCATCCTGACATGCTCTTCCCAGAACAGACAGCAGCATCCTGACATGCTCTTCCCAGAACCAACAGCAGCATCCTGACATGCTCTTCCCAGAACCAACAGCAGCATCCTGACATGCTCTTCCCAGAACTGACAGTAGCATCCTGACATGCTCTTCCCAGAACAGACAGCAGCATCCTGACATGCTCTTCCCAGAAATGACAGCAGCATCCTGACGTGCTCTTCCCAGAACAGACAGCAGCATCCTGACGGGCTCTTCCCAGAACCAACAGCAGCATCCTGACATGCTCTTCCCAGAACTGACAGCAGCATCCTGACATGCTCTTCCCAGAACCAACAGCAGCATCCTGACATGCTCTTCCCAGAACAGACAGCAGCATCCTGACGGGCTCTTCCCAGAACCAACAGCAGCATCCTGACATGCTCTTCCCAGAACTGACAGCAGCATCCTGACATGCTCTTCCCAGAACCAACAGCAGCATCCTGACATGCTCTTCCCAGAACCAACAGTAGCATCCTGACATGCTCTTCCCAGAACTGACAGCAGCATCCTGACATGCTCTTCCCAGAACCAACAGCAGCATCCTGACGGGCTCTTCCCAGAACCAACAGCAGCATCCTGACATGCTCTTCCCAGAACTGACAGTAGCATCCTGACGTGCAGGATCCCGACACCTGGAAGGTAAGTATGCTAACTCTCATCTTCTCCCCCTCAATCCTAACCCTCCGTTCCCGCAGCCTAACCATAACTCCCTCTGGTGGTGACTTGCTTTAGGAAGTCCTACCCGCGCATCAGCCTGCTGTTGTTGTACACACAATGTGCAGCTCTCCAGGTATTGGTGGTAGGAGCAAGGGGTGAGCCTCTCTCTCTGTAAGGGCCCGGGACACCAGTCCCCTCAGTCCCTCCCCCCGATGGCTGCCCTGCCTCTCTATAACAAGTCTGTATGTAGGTAGGGCTGTAGTGTGCAATTACGGTGCTGCTTTATGTGAGGGGTGTGGCCTAGTCATGGGTGCATGGTCACACCCACTAAATGAAACCTACTAAGCCTGCCACTGCTGCACACTGAGAAGGGGAACAATCCTCCCCATGGCACAGCTGACCTGTGCCCCAGTCCCTTATAGGAGCCCAGCCCCAGGTAAGTAAGTAGTAGCCACATCCCCCTTCTCCGCTACCCTGTATGGAGGTTCCTGAGTCTGACTATAGGTGTATTTCTGTTTCAGCACTAACTTGTGGTATAAACTGAATATCCAGTGGGCAAAGCTTTTACTTACAGGGCTGTCACACAGAATTCGGAGCTGCAGATATGGAGTGGCTTATTTGAAGTTACACAGAAAGTCACCTGGAATAAATTGTCAGGCTCTTTATTCACAAACTAGAAAATTTTTAAATAATATTTGCAGGTGCCTCTGTCATGTTGAGTTAAATAACTTACAGTACAGCATGTAGCTTTACAAGTATTATAAAGGAAACCATTTTTGCATAATCCAATGGCCAAAAGATTGGCAATGAATCTAAGCGTGGAATATTTTTTGATTTACAATTTTACCACTCATGCAAAAATATATGTTCTAAGAACAGAATTCCTTAACAATCTATTTATCTTCTAATTACATTTATCTATTGCTTCTAAATACACTAATAATAACCTGAACCCTTTACTCTAACAGTTGGCCGCGACCCATTTAAAGTACCAGTTTAGCAAAAGGAGATGAATTTTAATTGTCAGTCTAGATGTAATAAAAACATGTATTCCAGCTGTGAAGGAATACAACACAGCTTGTTTTAGAGTTATTTACAGAATATTTTACAGCACGCCAGGCTAGGTCCATCATGTCTGTATCCGCATCATAAACTTCAGAATCTGTATGAAACGAAAGATGCATGTAATATATGTGTGGGAATGCACATTCCATGTGGCAGCCTACACTGCATATCAAATTTCAATTTGTTTTACAAACGGCAATTTTGCGTATCACAGTGATATACTGTATTCAGATGTGTGTCTTCTTTTATATCAGCTTTTGATGTACAATTCTATTTGCAGAGGTTGATGGATAACAAATAAGGCTTACTGATGTATTCAGTAACTTGAATGCCTGGTAAAGCAGTGATTGTACAGTAGGCTACACTAGAAGTAGTATATAAATTGCTTGCTGTATCCACAAAAACACAATGTATATAGTGTATGGGCTGCTTTCTGAATTGTGATAAACACTTTCAGGTTAGGATGAATTGATAGTCATATCCATTCCAGTTGATATGGATTTCATACACTATTGCCAAAGGGGATCAATGTAAAGCGGTCAAACCAAGGAGGAACATCATTAATTCTGTGTAGTCTACTGCAGTAAACATACTACACTGAATCCTGGAATATTGCTCATGAAAGAGGGTCGGGATTGATGTAAGCTGGCTTTTTAATAAATTATGAGATGGACTGCCGTATCTCCTCCCTTGCTTCATAGAACTTTTACTTAAGTTGAAAGAGGCATCTATATAATCAGGGCCGGTTCTAGACCTTGTGGCGCCCAGGGCGAAAGTTTCCTTTGGCGCCCCCCACCCCACCTCCGACAGGCAAAACAGAGTTAGTGCGCATCTTTGGTATGGTTGTGGCTTCATAGGGAAGGGGCGTGGCCACAGATATGCTCCCTGTAGTTATGCCCCCAGTAGAAGCGCATCCCAGCATTCACAGCGGCGGAGGACAGCCTATGGTGAAGGAGAGGGACAGCAGCAGCAGCGCCTCCACCAATTACATAGCGCTGCTGCGGCTCCCTCCTCCACCTCTCTCCTCCTTCTTCTCCCCTGCCCAGTATCATCATCTGCTATCAAGCTGCACCGAGGAGCCTGACTGCCAGTGGAGACAGTAAGTAAGTATAAGCTATTCTTTCTTTCTGTCTATCTATCTATCTATCTATCTATCTATCTATCTATCTATCTATCTATCTATCTATCTATCTATCTATCTATCTATCTGTCTATCTAGCTATCTATCTATCTATTCTGTCTGTCTGCCTTAATGTGTAAAAAGGGGGACGCTGTCTGTCTTAATGTGTAAAAAGGGGATGCTGTCTGCCGTAATGTGTAAAAAGGGGACGCTGTCTGCCATAATGTGTAAAAAGGGGACGCTGTCTGCCGTAATGTGTAAAAAAGGGGACACTGTCTGCCGTAATATGTAAAAAAGGGGACACTGTCTGTCGTAATGTGTAAAAAGGGGACGCTGTCTGCCGCAATGTGTAAAAAGGGGAATCTGTCCGCTGTACGGTGTAAAAAGGGCTCTACCTGGTGTAGTGGTGCTACTGTGCGGCGTAATTTGAATAATGGAGACTACTGTGCACCGTTATATGAATTGGTATTATTTTGTGGCCACACCCCTTCCCCACGAAGCCAGGTCTCTATATTTTTTGTGCACGCCTACGCCGCGCACTGCCCCTGCTTTCCATAGCGGGGGGGTCTTCAATGCCGTTTCTTGCACACAGCGCTAAAATGTCTAGTTACGGCACTGTTGCTAGGTATCCATTTCCCTGGCCCTGAGCAGGTCCCCCTTACCAGATCCTCTCCAGGAGTGAGGGGGTGGACTTGGATGGGATGAGGGGGGAAGCCCAAAGCATTTTGTCGCATCTGGGCCCACCGCTCGCTAGTTCCACCACTGGTTTCCATGTTGGGTGCAATGTGTGCAGTGCACATGGGCTCCTTGGACCAGGGGGGCCCATACCATGCACACTGCACCTATGTTTTATTACTTACTTTCCGGAATCCTGTGTCGGGCACTGCTGTGGCAGCAAAAATCACAGCCAAAATGTCCGCCGTGCATGCACAGTAGTGAAATTAGTCTCCGGTAAATGGTGGGCGCCATGTATGCGGAGTCCTGCGCATGCGCAGTAGACTCTGGCACAATGCCAGAGCCTACTGCACCATGGAGAGGAGGTGGCCCACCTGGATTCTACCCCCTCCTCTACTACCGTGTAATGACAAATGTCCTGTGCCTAAGACGTTGTGTTTAATTGCACACTGTTTGTGTTTGCTAGTGAGCAATATGGCTACAGTGCATGATAACATATGCTACAGCTCGATTAGTCTGGTCATAGTCTGCCATCCCAAGCTTTGGCACATTTTGTCCTGATTACTTGAATGTTTGGCGGTATGACTCGTTCCCAAGCAATTGTGAATGGGTGTCACATGCATCTACTGCTGGTTTGTGGGGGCTATGCAATTGGGTTTTTAGAAATGGGTGGTTTTTGGTTGCCCTGTGCTTCAAAAGAACCAGACTCGCCCCTGGACCATGACTACGACCCACTGAAACATGTCCACACCTACATTGAACCATGACAATGCTCCCCTTCCAAGCACTAATACAGTCATGGTGTACTGTTTTGAAGCATGATCATAATTATTAGCTGAGAGCAGGCTATTTTGGGAACTAAAAATAGATGCTGCATTCCCTAAATCTCAAAGACTAGAGAAATCAAAGATAAGTGTAACAAAACTAGAGCTCAGCACCATCGTCACCATATTGTTAGGACAATTAATAGGAACATAGAGGACAGACAATGACATACAGTACTTATGTTTTCTCTCTGTGTATTAATATGTACATAAAATAACTTTATTAGCGTACTGTAGCAACTTACAGAAATTATGTCATTTTGAGAGCATCAAAGGCATGAATTTCACTTCAGCTATGTAAGGAATAATTAAGTGGAGATGAACTAAAGGGAAGCAATTAATCTGTAAATCACTTTGTGCGCACCAGACTTTCTATTTCACTCATTTTGACAATTAAAGATGAGCTAATCACCGACACTTTGGTACATGGAACGGAGGAAAGATAAGAATTGGACCAATAATTTTTAGTGAGTGGATTCACAGACATTTTCTTACTGATTAAAACAAAAGAGGCATTTATTGATAAAGTAGAAAAGTTTTATACAATGTAAATTTGCTGAATGCTTTATTCAAAACTGATCTCAAATTATTCCAGTCTTGCCAACTTGAGTTTATTCTGTCAGCACAGCATTTCTCCCACGCAGGTGTTATAGGGGGTCATTCCGAGTTGATCACTCGCTGCCGTTTTTGCAGCATAGCGATCAGGCTAAAAACCGGCTGTTCTGCGCATGCGTATGGGCCCAGGGCGCACGCGCTAAGTAATTTCACACAAAGCAAAGCAATTTTACACAGGGGCGAGCAACGCTTTTCAGACGCTCTGCTGATCAGTGTGTGATTGACAGGAAGTGGGTGCTTCTGGGCGGAAACTGACCGTTTTCCGGGAGTGTGCTAAAAAACGCAGTCGTGTCACGCTAAAATGCAGGAGTGGCTGGAGAAACGTGGGAGTGGCTGGCCGAACGCAGGGCGTGTTTGTGACGTCAAAGCAGGAACTAAACGGACTGAGGTGATCGCAATCTAGGAGTAGGTCTGGAGCTACTCAGAAACTGCATAAAAAGATTTTCAAGCAATTCTGCTAATCTTTCGTTCGCACTTCTGCTATGCTAAGATACACTCCCAGAGGGCGGCGGCCTAGCGTGTGCAATGCTGCTAAAAGTAGCTAGCGAGCGAACAACTCGGAATGAGGGCCCAAGGACGGGATGTATCATTTATCACATATCCTATGCAATATATCCCACTACAGTAATGTACTTATTGTTTCTAAACATCATATGCATGAATAATTGCTAATAATTGCTCTCAGGATAGCTCTACTGATAATAGCTGCCACATGCGATGTGAGGACTTTATGACCCTGGAGTACTATTCTACAAGCCAATGCGGGGTAGAGGGTGTTTGGGGACACACAGGGATCTTTTGGATCCCTCTCTGGGGATTTGTATGAAAAGAAGCCCATAGGCTTCTATAGGGCACTAGTTATGGAAAACTTTCTGGAGCTTAATACATATGGGGATTGCATCAATCTCTCAAAAATGGCAGTTTTCGGAGGTTGGACTGTATTTTAGTAGTTAATACAACCCGCAGCAATGAAGATCAGGAAAATGGACAAAATTAAATTTAGAAACAAAGAATGTTTCCAATGGATCCTTTTTATTACATTGGTAAATTAATCATATAAATGTTGTACTTATAAACAATTGCACTTGCAGTTCACATAGGGGGTAATTCCAAGTTGATCGCAGCAGGATTTTTGTTAGCAATTGGGCAAAACCATGGCCCTCATTCCGAGTTGTTCGCTCGCAAGCTGCTTTTAGCAGCTTTACACACGCTAAGCCGCCGCCTACTGGGAGTGAATCTTAGCTTCTTAAAATTGCGAACGAAAGATTCGCAATATAGCGAAAAGACATCTCTGTGCAGTTTCTGAGTAGCTCGAGACTTACTCGGCATCTGCGATCAGTTCAGTGCTTGTCGTTCCTGGTTTGACGTCACAAACACACCCAGCGTTCGCCCAGACACTCCTCCGTTTCTCCAGCCACTCCCGCGTTTTTCCCAGAAACTGTAGCGTTTTTTCGCACACACCCATAAAACGGCCAGTTTCCGCCCAGAAACACCCACTTCCTGTCAATCACATTACGATCACCAGAACGAAGAAAAAACCGTGAGTAAAAAACCTAACTGCAAAGCAAATTTACTTTGCGCAGTCGCACTGCGGACATTGCGCATGCGCACTAAGCGGAAAATCGCTGCGATGCGAAAAAATTTACCGAGCGAACAACTCGGAATGACCCCCAATGTGCACTGCAGGGGAGGCAGATATAACGTGCAGAGAGAGTTAGATTTGGGTGTGGTGTGTTCAATCTGAATTGCAGTGTAAAAATAAAGCACACAGTATTTACCCTGCACAGAAATGAAATAACCCACCCAAATCTAACTATCTCTGCACATGTTATATCTGCCTCCCCTGCAGTGCAAATGGTTTTGCCCAATTGCTAAAAAAAATCCTGCTGCGATCAACTTGGAATTACCCCCATAGATGGGCATATTTAGCAAAATAATTTTTACTAAAATAATGTTAAAAGGGGTGTTTTCAAACTCCTTTTCTCTTTAAATGAATATAACCTGGATATATTAAAGGGCTTTTGGAGCAGTTTTCATGAAAAACTACTCCAAACCCTTTCATTCTCATATGTTAAATAAGCAGATCACAATTCCCATTCTTGTAATTTACTAAGGGAATTTGTGTAAAAATACAAAAATACTGGGGAGGATCCCTGTAATTATAAAGTTCTCTGGAGATGGTGTTAAACACAGTCCCTACCCCACCACCCATTCCTCAACTCCTGCTTTGCTCTAACAGGCAGAGCAGAGATGGTCATTCCGAGTGGATCGCATGTAGCAACTTTTTGCTGCTCATGCGATCAACTTGACGCCACCTATGGGGGATTGTATTTCAGCATAGCGGGGCTGCGATTGTGCAGCCCTGCTATGCTAAAAAAGATTCCTGGAAAACAAGACCAGGGTCAGACCTACTTACCCTGTGCGACGGATCCAGCGATGAATGTCCCGGGATTGACGTCAGACATCTGCCCTCCAAACACCTGTACACGCCTGCATTCGGATCTCCATGCCCGGAAAACGGAGAGTAGATGCCCCGGAACACCTCCCCGCTGTCAATCATCTTGCAATCGTGTTAGTGATCACTTTGCGCCCACCACGCATGCGCAATTCTGACCCCTTTTCACCACAGTGAAGAACCGCTGCGTGCAAACGGGTCAGAAGGACCCCCAGAGTTGGGTGTCAGCCCCTGTGATCAGCTTTGTGATTTAAATAGACCACAAGCTGATCACTGTAAAAAAATACTTACCTGCACCCAGGGTTCCAGTATTTGGTGAGCTTTCTCCTCCGATCAACAGGTCGCCGTGCTCCTGCTCTGTGACCCCGGTCAGTGCTGAAAACTGGCATCTCACTTTACATCATATGAGAAGCTGGCAACCAGCTGACTGGGGAAGAGAGCTCATTGATCACCATTCACTCTGCAGCAGTGGAATGCCGTGAGGAGAGGCAGGTGAGACAGAGCCTTTCCTGTCATACTCCAGTATACTCCAGTATACTCAAGAGTTTTGACTATGGACCTTATTGAGTATCATTTGTAGTTTTGCTAATTTAGCAAAACTGCAATTGTTAACACAATTAACCCAGCAAAAATAAGGGTAGCCCCGTCCTGCGCAGCCTACCTGCGAAGGCAGGAGCACCGCCAACAGGTTTTTTCTTGTAGCGGCCACGTGTCATCACTATTCCACCCCGAAAATGGCCCAGACCCGCCCGTAATTCTGTCAACATGCCCCCACAACGCCGTGTCACCGCACCCAACTGCCCCGCAAGTGACTCTACCTGTCTATCACTGCGATGCGATCACATCTCCCGGGCTGCACATGCACACTGGCCTGAAAGTCGGCAGAATGCGATCACTGCTGAATAAGGCTCTATATAAATACATACATTTTTTGCATGCACGGTACATCCAGGGTGTTTTTTTGCACGTAGCCTACTAATGTTAGACAACTTTATTTTCACACTGCAATTTAGATTAGAGTTTGGTCATGCCGCTTTCAAATCTAAATCACATTTTAAATCTGCCCTAACTGCAGTGTAACATGTTTATGCCAAGGGTCACCATACTCTCTCTTTGTTACTTTATTCCCAACTCAGAATCAAGCCTCTAGTGCTGGTAGTACATTTGTGGTACAAGTTTTGTTTCTCTAAGCATAGTGAGAAGGTAAGCAAACCCTTCGCGTTGGGTATGTGTGACCCGCGGTCAGGAGAAAACCGGTCACAATACCAACACCTGGATCCCGGCAGTTAGATGGGCGGCGCGATAGCGAGCGCAACAAAGCCACTTGCTACAACTGTTCCCTCATTCTGCTTCTTTAAACATAGCGAAAAGCAGATATTATATACCTACCACTCTATATGCTTTTTTAGTGTGAACACTTGTAGTAATGAAACATACTTTATATGCTAAAAAGTTGGACTTGTATCCCAACCTACATCGGCCCTGATGGTGCACAGAAATAGTTACTGTAGGTATTTTTCAAACACAGCGTGTGGACAAGTGTGAAATATATAGCTATTCTTGATGGATGGAGTATGTCCTAAAACTGACAATGTAGTGAAAATATTGTTATCTGTGAAGACTGGGGCTGCCAGAGAATGACAAGGATTAGGATATATTTCACATTTGTTTGCACGAGTATTCAAACCACTCATGTATTGTTATCTCCTATGACATGAAGCTCAGGGACACTGGGGGAGATTTATCAAAGCTTGGAGAGAGATAACATGGAGATAGATAAAGTAGTAAACTAATCAGCTTCTGTAATTTCATAGCCTGTGTTTAAATAATGACAATTAGAAGCTGATTGGTTGGAACTTTGAGGAATATGTATCAAAGCTTTGAAAGAGATAAAGTAGAAGAAATAAATAATTTATCAATCAATCAATCAATCAATCAATCAATCAATCAGCTCCTGTCATTTTTCAAACACAGGGGTCTATTCATGAAGCAGTGAAAAGAGTGGAGAAGTGAACCTGTGGAGAAGTTGCCCATGGCAACCAATCAGCTGCTCCGTACAATTCTATAGTATGCAAATTATAAATGTTACTTCAATGCTGATTGGTTGCCATGGGCAACTTCTCCACTGGCTCACTTCTCCACCCTTTTCACTGCTTCATGAATAGACCCCACAGCCTGTAACATGGCAGTCGGGAGCTGATTGGTTGGTACTTTATCTCTTTCCACTTTATCTTTCTCCAAGCTTTAATAAATCTTTCCCATTCCATTTACAGATATCCCATGAAATTGAGTCTCACACCTGCCGGAAACAATTCGATTTTTTCGGAGATACCACTTATTACTAGTGATGTGCACCGGAAATTTTTCGGGTTTTGTGTTTTGGTTTTGGGTTCGGTTCCGCGGCCGTGTTTTGGGTTCGAACGCGTTTTGGCAAAACCTCACCGAATTTTTTTTGTCGGATTCGGTTGTGTTTTGGATTCGGGTGTTTTTTTCAAAAAACCCTAAAAAAACGCTTAAATCATAGAATATGGGGGTCATTTTGATCCCATAGTATTATTAACCTCAATAACCATAATTTACACTCATTTCCAGTCTATTCTGAACACCTCACACCTCACAATATTATTTTTAGTCCTAAAATTTGCACCGAGGTCGCTGGATGGCTAAGCTAAGCGACACAAGTAGCCGACACAAACACCTGGCCCATCTAGGAGTGGCACTGCAGTGTCACGCAGGATGGCCCTTCAAAAAAATACTCCCCAAACAGCACATGACGCAAAGAAAAAAAGAGGCGCAATGAGGTAGCTGTGTGACGACTAAGCTAAGCGACCCTAGTGGCCGACACAAACACCTGGCCCATCTAGGAGTGGCACTGCAGTGTCAGGCAGGATGGCCCTTCCAAAAAATACTCCCCAAACAGCACATGACGCAAAGAAAAAAAGAGGCGCAATGAGGTAGCTGTGTGACGACTAAGCTAAGCGACCCTAGTGGCCGACACAAACACCTGGCCCATCTAGGAGTGGCACTGCAGTGTCAGGCAGGATGGCCCTTCCAAAAAATACTCCCCAAACAGCACATGACGCAAAGAAAAAAAGAGGCGCAATGAGGTAGCTGTGTGACGACTAAGCTAAGCGACCCTAGTGGCCGACACAAACACCTGGCCCATCTAGGAGTGGCACTGCAGTGTCACGCAGGATGGCCCTTCAAAAAAATACTCCCCAAACAGCACATAACGCAAAGAAAAAAAGAGGCGCAATGAGGTAGCTGTGTGACGACTAAGCTAAGTGACCCTAGTGGCCGACACAAACACCTGGCCCATCTAGGAGTGGCACTGCAGTGTCAGGCAGGATGGCCCTTCCAAAAAATACTCCCCAAACAGCACATGACGCAAAGAAAAAAAGAGGCGCAATGAGGTAGCTGTGTGACGACTAAGCTAAGCGACCCTAGTGGCCGACACAAACACCTGGCCCATCTAGGAGTGGCACTGCAGTGTCAGGCAGGATGGCCCTTCCAAAAAATACTCCCCAAACAGCACATGACGCAAAGAAAAAAAGAGGCGCAATGAGGTAGCTGTGTGACGACTAAGCTAAGCGACCCTAGTGGCCGACACAAACACCTGGCCCATCTAGGAGTGGCACTGCAGTGTCCGGCAGGATAGCCCTTCCAAAAAATACTCCCCAAACAGCACATGACGCAAAGAAAAAAAGAGGCGCAATGAGGTAGCTGTGTGACGACTAAGCTAAGCGACCCTAGTGGCCGACACAAACACCTGGCCCATCTAGGAGTGGCACTGCAGTGTCAGGCAGGATGGCCCTTCCAAAAAATACTCCCCAAACAGCACATGACGCAAAGAAAAAAAGAGGCGCAATGAGGTAGCTGTGTGACGACTAAGCTAAGCGACCCTAGTGGCCGACACAAACACCTGGCCCATCTAGGAGTGGCACTGCAGTGTCCGGCAGGATAGCCCTTCCAAAAAATACTCCCCAAACAGCACATGACGCAAAGAAAAAAAGAGGCGCAATGAGGTAGCTGTGTGACGACTAAGCTAAGCGACCCTAGTGGCCGACACAAACACCTGGCCCATCTAGGAGTGGCACTGCAGTGTCAGGCAGGATGGCCCTTCCAAAAAATACTCCCCAAACAGCACATGATGCAAAGAAAAAAAAAAGGTGCAATGAGGTAGCTGTGTGACGACTAAGCTAAGCGACCCTAGTGGCCGACACAAACACCTGGCCCATCTAGGAGTGGCACTGCAGTGTCACGCAGGATGGCCCTTCAAAAAAATACTCCCCAAACAGCACATGACGCAAAGAAAAAAAGAGGTGCAATGAGGTAGCTGTGTGACGACTAAGCTAAGCGACCCTAGTGGCCGACACAAACACCTGGCCCATCTAGGAGTGGCACTGCAGTGTCAGGCAGGATGGCCCTTCCAAAAAATACTCCCCAAACAGCACATGACGCAAAGAAAAAAAGAGGCGCAATGAGGTAGCTGTGTGACGACTAAGCTAAGCGACCCTAGTGGCCGACACAAACACCTGGCCCATCTAGGAGTGGCACTGCAGTGTCAGGCAGGATGGCCCTTCCAAAAAATACTCCCCAAACAGCACATAACGCAAAGAAAAAAAGAGGCGCAATGAGGTAGCTGTGTGACGACTAAGCTAAGCGACCCTAGTGGCCGACACAAACACCTGGCCCATCTAGGAGTGGCACTGCAGTGTCAGGCAGGATGGCCCTTCCAAAAAATACCCCCCAAACAGCACATGACGCAAAGAAAAAAAGAGGCGCAATGAGGTAGCTGTGTGACGACTAAGCTAAGCGACCCTAGTGGCCGACACAAACACCTGGCCCATCTAGGAGTGGCACTGCAGTGTCACGCAGGATGGCCCTTCCAAAAAATACTCCCCAAACAGCACATGACGCAAAGAAAAAAAGAGGCGCAATGAGGTAGCTGTGTGACGACTAAGCTAAGCGACCCTAGTGGCCGACACAAACACCTGGCCCATCTAGGAGTGGCACTGCAGTGTCAGGCAGGATGGCCTTTCCAAAAAATACTCCCCAAACAGCACATGACGCAAAGAAAAAAAGAGGCGCAATGAGGTAGCTGTGTGACGACTAAGCTAAGCGACCCTAGTGGCCGACACAAACACCTGGCCCATCTAGGAGTGGCACTGCAGTGTCACGCAGGATGGCCTTTCAAAAAAATACTCCCCAAACAGCACATGATGCAAAGAAAAAAAGAGGCGCAATGAGGTAGCTGTGTGACGACTAAGCTAAGCGACCCTAGTGGCCGACACAAACACCTGGCCCATCTAGGAGTGGCACTGCAGTGTCAGGCAGGATGGCCCTTCCAAAAAATACTCCCCAAACAGCACATGACGCAAAGAAAAAAAGAGGCGCAATGAGGTAGCTGTGTGACGACTAAGCTTAGCGACCCTAGTGGCCGACACAAACACCTGGCCCATCTAGGAGTGGCACTGCAGTGTCAGGCAGGATGGCCCTTCCAAAAAATACTCCCCAAACAGCACATGACGCAAAGAAAAAAAGAGGCGCAATGAGGTAGCTGTGTGACGACTAAGCTAAGCGACCCTAGTGGCCGACACAAACACCTGGCCCATCTAGGAGTGGCACTGCAGTGTCAGGCAGGATGGCCCTTCCAAAAAATACTCCCCAAACAGCACATGACGCAAAGAAAAAAAGAGGCGCAATGAGGTAGCTGTGTGACGACTAAGCTAAGCGACCCTAGTGGCCGACACAAACACCTGGCCCATCTAGGAGTGGCACTGCAGTGTCAGGCAGGATGGCCCTTCCAAAAAATACTCCCCAAACAGCACATGACGCAAAGAAAAAAAGAGGCGCAATGAGGTAGCTGTGTGACGACTAAGCTAAGCGACCCTAGTGGCCGACACAAACACCTGGCCCATCTAGGAGTGGCACTGCAGTGTCACGCAGGATGGCCCTTCAAAAAAATACTCCCCAAACAGCACATGATGCAAAGAAAAAAAAAGAGGCGCAATGAGGTAGCTGTGTGACGACTAAGCTAAGCGACCCTAGTGGCCGACACAAACACCTGGCCCATCTAGGAGTGGCACTGCAGTGTCAGGCAGGATGGCCCTTCCAAAAAATACTCCCCAAACAGCACATGACGCAAAGAAAAAAAGAGGCGCAATGAGGTAGCTGTGTGACGACTAAGCTAAGCGACCCTAGTGGCCGACACAAACACCTGGCCCATCTAGGAGTGGCACTGCAGTGTCAGGCAGGATGGCCTTTCCAAAAAATACTCCCCAAACAGCACATGACGCAAAGAAAAAAAGAGGCGCAATGAGGTAGCTGTGTGACGACTAAGCTAAGCGACCCTAGTGGCCGACACAAACACCTGGCCCATCTAGGAGTGGCACTGCAGTGTCACGCAGGATGGCCTTTCAAAAAAATACTCCCCAAACAGCACATGATGCAAAGAAAAAAAGAGGCGCAATGAGGTAGCTGTGTGACGACTAAGCTAAGCGACCCTAGTGGCCGACACAAACACCTGGCCCATCTAGGAGTGGCACTGCAGTGTCAGGCAGGATGGCCCTTCCAAAAAATACTCCCCAAACAGCACATGACGCAAAGAAAAAAAGAGGCGCAATGAGGTAGCTGTGTGACGACTAAGCTTAGCGACCCTAGTGGCCGACACAAACACCTGGCCCATCTAGGAGTGGCACTGCAGTGTCAGGCAGGATGGCCCTTCCAAAAAATACTCCCCAAACAGCACATGACGCAAAGAAAAAAAGAGGCGCAATGAGGTAGCTGTGTGACGACTAAGCTAAGCGACCCTAGTGGCCGACACAAACACCTGGCCCATCTAGGAGTGGCACTGCAGTGTCAGGCAGGATGGCCCTTCCAAAAAATACTCCCCAAACAGCACATGACGCAAAGAAAAAAAGAGGCGCAATGAGGTAGCTGTGTGACGACTAAGCTAAGCGACCCTAGTGGCCGACACAAACACCTGGCCCATCTAGGAGTGGCACTGCAGTGTCAGGCAGGATGGCCCTTCCAAAAAATACTCCCCAAACAGCACATGACGCAAAGAAAAAAAGAGGCGCAATGAGGTAGCTGTGTGACGACTAAGCTAAGCGACCCTAGTGGCCGACACAAACACCTGGCCCATCTAGGAGTGGCACTGCAGTGTCACGCAGGATGGCCCTTCAAAAAAATACTCCCCAAACAGCACATGATGCAAAGAAAAAAAAAGAGGCGCAATGAGGTAGCTGTGTGACGACTAAGCTAAGCGACCCTAGTGGCCGACACAAACACCTGGCCCATCTAGGAGTGGCACTGCAGTGTCAGGCAGGATGGCCCTTCCAAAAAATACTCCCCAAACAGCACATGACGCAAAGAAAAAAAGAGGCGCAATGAGGTAGCTGTGTGACGACTAAGCTAAGCGACCCTAGTGGCCGACACAAACACCTGGCCCATCTAGGAGTGGCACTGCAGTGTCAGGCAGGATGGCCCTTCCAAAAAATACTCCCCAAACAGCACATGACGCAAAGAAAAAAAGAGGCGCAATGAGGTAGCTGTGTGACGACTGAGCTAAGCAACCCTAGTGGCCGATACAAACACTTGGCCCATCTAGGAGTGGCACTGCAGTGTCAGGCAGGATGGCCCTTCCAAAAAATACTCCCCAAACAGCACATGACGCAAAGAAAAAAAGAGGCGCAATGAGGTAGCTGTGTGACGACTAAGCTAAGCGACCCTAGTGGCCGACACAAACACCTGGCCCATCTAGGAGTGGCACTGCTGTGTCACGCATGATGGCCCTTCAAAGAAATACTCCCCAAACAGCACACGACGCAAAGAAAAATGAAAGAAAAAAGAGGTGCAAGATGGAATTGTCCTTGGGCCCTCCCAAAAACCCTTATGTTGTAAAAACAGGACAAGCACACTTTAACGAACCCATCATTTCAGCAACAGGGTCTGCCACACGACTGTGACTGAAATGACTGGTTGGTTTGGGCCCCCACCAAAAAGAAGCAATCAATCTCTCCTTGCACAAACTGGCTCTACAGAGGCAAGATGTCCACCTCATCATCATCGTCCGATTCATCACCCCTTTCACTGTGTACATCCCCCTCCTCACAGATTATTAATTCGTCCCCACTGGAATCCACCATCTCAGGTCCCCGTGTACTTTCTGGAGGCAATTGCTGCTGGTGAATGTCTCCATGGAGGAATTGATTATAATTCATTTTAATGAACATCATCTTCTCCACATTTTCTGGAAGTAACCTCGTACGCCGATTGCTGACAAGGTGAGCGGCGGCACTAAACACTCTTTCGGAGTACACACTGGAGGGAGGGCAACTTAGGTAGAATAAAGCCAGTTTGTGCAAGGGCCTCCAAATTGCCTCTTTTTCCTGCCAGTATACGTACGGACTGTCTGACGAGCCTACTTGGATGCGGTCACTCATATAATCCTCCACCATTCGTTCAATGGTGAGAGAATCATATGCATTGACAGTAGACAACATGTCAGTAATCGTTGGCAGGTCCTTCAGTCCGGACCAGATGTCAGCATCAGCAGTCGCTCCAGACTGCCCTGCATCACCGCCAGCGGGTGGGCTCGGAATTCGTAGCCTTTTCCTCGCACCCCCAGTTGCGGGAGAATGTGAAGGAGGAGATGTTGACGGGTCGCGTTCCGCTTGACTTGACAATTTTCTCACCAGCAGTTCTTTGAACCTCTACAGACTTGTGTCTGCCGGAAAGAGAGATCCAACGTAGGTTTTAAATCTAGGATCGAGCACGGTGGCCAAAATGTAGTGCTCTGATTTCAACAGATTGACCACACGTGAATCCTGGTTAAGCGAATGAAGGGCTCCATCCACAAATCCCACATGCCTAGCGGAATCGCTCTGTTTTAGCTCCTCCTTCAATGCCTCCAGCTTCTTCTGCAAAAGCCTGATGAGGGGAATGACCTGACTCAGGCTGGCAGTGTCTGAACTGACTTCACGTGTGGCAAGATCAAAAGGTTGCAGAACCTTGCACAACGTTGAAATCATTCTCCACTGCGCTTGAGACAGGTGCATTCCACCTCCTTTGCCTATATAGTGGCCAGATGTATAGGCTTGAATGGCCTTTTGCTGCTCCTCCATCCTCTGAAGCATATAGAGGGTTGAATTCCACCTCGTTACCACCTCTTGCTTCAGGGCAGGTTCAGGTGTTTTTGGTGGTGCTCCAGTCTTCTGTACACGGTGCCTGTACGCCGAAAGTGGCCCGCAATTCTTCTGGCCACCGACAGCATCTCTTGCACGCCCCTGTCATTTTTAAATAATTCTGCACCACCAAATTCAAGGTATGTGCAAAACATGGGACGTGCTGGAATTTGCCCAGATGTAATGCACGCACAATATTGCTGGCATTGTCCGATGCCACAAATCCCCCGGAGAGTCCAATTGGGGTAAGCCATTCTGCGATGATCTTCCTTAGTTGCCGTAAGAGGTTTTCAGCTGTGTGCGTATTCTGGAAAGCGGTGATACAAAGCGTAGCCTGCCTAGGAACGAGTTGGCGTTTGCGAGATGCTGCTACTGGTGCCGCCGCTGCTGTTCTTGCAGCGGGAGGCAATACATCTACCCAGTGGGCTGTCACAGTCATGTAGTCCTGAGTCTGCCCTGCTCCACTTGTCCACATGTCCGTGGTTAAGTGGACATTGGGTACAACTGCATTTTTTAGGATACTGGTGACTCTTTTTCTGACGTCCGTGTACATTCTCGGTATCGCCTGCCTAGAGAAGTGGAACCTAGATGGTATTTGGTAACGGGGGCACACTACCCCAAGCAATTGTCTTGTTCCCTGTGAACTAACGGCGGATACTGGACGCACGTCTAATACCAACATAGTTGTCAAGGCCTCAGTTATCCGCTTTGCAACAGGATGACTGCTGTGATATTTCATCTTCCTCGCAAAGGACTGTTGGACAGTCAATTGCTTACTGGAAGTAGTACAAGTGGTCTTCCGACTTCCCCTCTGGGATGCCGATCGACTCCCAGCAGCAACAACAGCAGCGCCAGCAGCAGTAGGCGTTACACTCAAGGATGCATCGGAGGAATCCCAGGCAGGAGAGGACTCGTCAGACTTGCCAGTGACATGGCCTGCAGGACTATTGGCTTTCCTGGGTAAGGAGGAAATTGACACTGAGGGAGTTGGTGGTGTGGTTTGCGCGAGCTTGGTTACAAGAGGAATGGATTTACTGGTCAGTGGACTGCTTCCGCTGTCACCCAAAGTTTTTGAACTTGTCACTGACTTATTATGAAAGCGCTGCAGGTGACGTATAAGGGAGGATGTTCCGAGGTGGTTAACGTCCTTACCCCTACTTATTACAGCTTGACAAAGGCAACACACGGCTTGACACCAGTTGTCCGCATTTCTGTTGAAATAATTCCACACTGAAGAGCTGATTTTTTTTGTATTTTGACCAGGCATGTCAATGGCCATATTCCTCCCAAGGACAACAGGTGTTTCCCCGGGTGCCTGACTTAAACAAACCACCTCACCATCAGAATCCTCCTTGTCAATTTCCTCCCCAGCGCCAGCAACACCCATATCCTCATCCTGGTGTACTTCAACACTGACATCTTCAATTTGACTATCAGGAACTGGACTGCGGGTGCTCCGTCCAGCACTTGCAGGGGGCGTGCAAATGGTGGAAGGTGCAAGCTCTTCCCGTCCAGTGTTGGGAAGGTCAGGCATCGCAACCGACACAATTGGACTCTCCTTTGGGATTTGGGATTTCGAAGAACGCACAGTTCTTTGCTGTGCTTTTGCCGCAAGTCTTTTCTTTTTTCTAGCGAGAGGATGAGTGCTTCCATCCTCATGTGAAGCTGAACCACTAGCCATGAACATAGGCCAGGGCCTCAGCCGTTCCTTGCCACTCTGTGTCGTAAATGGCATATTGGCAAGTTTACGCTTCTCCTCAGACGCTTTTAATTTTGATTTTTGGGTAATTTTTTTACTGATCTTTTGTGTTTTGGATTTTACATGCTCTGTACTATGACATTGGGCATCGGCCTTGGCAGACGACGTTGATGGCATTTCATCGTCTCGGCCATGACTAGTGGCAGCAGCTTCAGCACGAGGTGGAAGTGGATCTTGAACTTTCCCTATTTTTTTAACCTCCACATTTATGTTCTCCATATTTTGCGCACAACTAAAAGCCACCACAGGTATACAATGTAGATGGATGGATAGTATAGTATTATATTACTTATGGACGACGAGTGCACTGACGACACAGAGGTAGGTACAGCCGTGGCCTACCGTACTGCTTATATATATAATATACTGTATATAACGGACCTGGTGGACACTGTCAGCAGACTGCTAAACTAGTATGAAGAAAAAAAAAAACAACCACAGGTATACAATGTAGATGGATGGATAGTATAGTATTATATTACTTTTGGACGACGAGTGCACTGACGACACAGAGGTAGGTACAGCCGTGGCCTACTGTACTGCTTATATATATAATATACTGTATATAACGGACCTGGTGGACACTGTCAGCAGACTGCTAAACTAGTATGAAGAAAAATAAAAGCCACCACAGGTATACAATGTAGATGGATGGATAGTATAGTATTATATTACTTATGGACGACGAGTGCACTAACGACACAGAGGTAGGTACAGCCGTGGCCTACCGTACTGCTTATATATATAATATACAGTATATAACGGACCTGGTGGACACTGTCATCAGACTGCTAAACTAGTATGAAGAAAAAAAAAACCACCACAGGTATACAATGTAGATGGATGGATAGTATAGTATTATATTACTTATGGACGACGAGTGCACTGACGACACAGAGGTAGGTACAGCCGTGGCCTACCGTACTGCTTATATATATAATATACTGTATATAACGGACCTGGTGGACACTGTCAGCAGACTGCTAAACTAGTATGAAGAAAAAAAAAAGCCACCACAGGTATACAATGTAGATGGATGGATAGTATAGTATTATATCACTTATGGATGACGAGTGCACTGACGACACAGAGGTAGGTACAGCCGTGGCCTACTGTACTGCTTATATATATAATATACTGTATATGACGGACCTGGTGGACACTGTCAGCAGACTGCTAAACTAGTATGAAGAAAAAAAAACCCACAACAGGTATACAATGTAGATGGATGGATAGTATAGTATTATATTACTTATGGACGACGAGTGCACTGACGACACAGAGGTAGGTACAGCCGTGGCCTACCGTACTGCTTATATATATAATATACTGTATATAACGGACCTGGTGGACACTGTCAGCAGACTGCTAAACTAGTATGAAGAAAAAAAAACCACCACAGGTATACAATGTAGATGGATGGATAGTATAGTATTATATTACTTATGGACGACGAGTGCACTGACGACACAGAGGTACGTACAGCCGTGGCCTACCGTACTGCTTATATATATAATATACTGTATATAACGGACCTGGTGGACACTGTCAGCAGACTGCTAAACTAGTATGAAGAAAAAAAAAACCATCACAGGTATACAATGTAGATGGATGGATAGTATAGTATTATATTACTTATGGACGACGAGTGCACTGACGACACAGAGGTAGGTACAGCCGTGGCCTACCGTACTGCTTATATATATAATATACTGTATATAACGGACCTGGTGGACACTGTCAGCAGACTGCTAAACTAGTATGAAGAAAAAAAAACCCACCACAGGTATACAATGTAGATGGATGGATCGTATAGTATTATATTACTTATGGACGACGAGTGCACTGACGACACAGAGGTAGGTACAGCCGTGGCCTACCGTACTGCTTATATATATAATAATATAATGTATATAACGGACCTGGTGGACACTGTCAGCAGACTGCTAAACTAGTATGAAGAAAAAAAAAAACCACCACAGGAGTGTTTTTCAGGCAGACAAACGTATACTGGACTGGTGGTCACTGTCAGCAAAACTGTGCACTGTACTCCTGCTATAACTGCTCCCCAGTCCCCACAATTAGGCAGATTGAGCAGTGCACTCAGCACAGATATATCATGCAGCAGTGCAGCACACTGAGCACAGATATGGTCGAGCGTTTTTTTCATGTAGAGAAACAAAGGATTAAACTCACTGGTGGTAAACCCTGCACTGTACTCACTAACAGCTGCTCCCCGTCCCCAATCCTCCCCACAATTATAACTAAGTCACTCAGTTTACTCTTTTCTTTTCTAATATAACGGAGTGGACGCCAGCCACGTCCTCTCCCTATCAATCTCAATGCACGTGTGAAAATGGCGGCGACCCGCGGCTCCTTATATAGAATCCGAATCTCGCGAGAATCCGACAGCGGGATGATGACGTTCGGGCGCGCTCGGGTTAACCGAGCAAGGCGGGAGGATCCGAGTCGCTCGGACCCGTGTAAAAAATGGTGAAGTTCGGGTGGGTTCGGATCCCGAGGATCCGAACCCGCTCATCACTACTTATTACCAGGCATACCTCAGATGTGCAGTAATCTGTTTATACTGTACCTGTAACACTAAGAACAAAAAGTGCAAAGTGCCTAAACATTGAATGTAATAAAAGACTATGTCAAGGGCCACAAAATTACTATGGATACTAACACCTTGTTTTGTGTTAATTTAATTGACATTTTCTTAGAATAAATTGAATTTATATTTAAAGCTGAACCACTGAGGCTTTAGACAGCAAGATTAAATTTATGTTTTAATGAGATTGCTCTAGTGATTATGAGCTATTAGTTATAATCACTTGTAGAGATTTACATGGCAGCGCCTCATTGTGTTTCTATAGAGATAAATGCGGAACACTATAGTGAACACTATGGAGAAGTTGATGTGACTCCTTAACTCATTTAACCTCTCAGCTATAAGCTGTGCAAGGTCCGTAACACAATCAGCTAGGTTTAGTTATAATGAAAATCATTAGAATGGAATAATGTAATTATATTATAATTTATATTCCAAAAATGTTTCTTTATAAGCTCTAAGGACCAGGGCATCTGAAAGTAAATTCAGACCCCAGTGGAGTTCATTCTTGCCGCTGGCACCCAGCCTTACCGCAAGCAATCACCTGCTTCTGTACTCCCACCTAGGAGCTGGGGTGGAGGGATCTTGAGCTGTGAGTGTTCCTGCTTCCTGTGTAGCTCAGGTACAATTGACACATGGATGCATGCAGAGCTGCTGGGATATCTTGAGGACCCCAGTGCAAGAGAGGGGGTGTGGCCCAGCACAGGGGAGTGACGAAGCCCACTCAGGAAAAGACTAAAGATGAGATTTAGTCGGGGGGGTTCCCATAACTATGAAAGTAGAATATGCATCGCAAGGAGGGGGGGCGATCCTCTGCCTCAATGGCTGCCATCGGCCCCATTGACAAGCCTGGGCATGGGTAATCTCACTCACGTTGGGTGTTCCTAGATTCATTAATTTTTGAATACAGATTCTTTGAGATTTCACTGTAATGGATGGATGAGACACCTTTAGTTTACTGACAGGTCCCAGACTAAAGCCCACTGATGGGATTTAGTTGGCTTCCCAACGGTAAAGAGGTTGGTGGTAAGAAATCCTGACACCACTCATAATCCCGACAGTCGGCATCCCAGACATACGTATAAGGGGAAGGGCTAGGGTTAAGCAGTGAGTGGGGGAGGGTTAGGGTTAGGCTACAGGAGGGAAGGGTTAGCATTAGGCTGCGGGAAGGGAGGGTTAGGCTGGAGGCGGGGTGGGTTAGGTTTAAGCTGTGGGTAGGGAAAGTTAGGTGTAGGGTAAGTAAAAGGGTAAGTACTGTATACTAACTAAAAAAAAGTGTTGGGATTCTGACCATTGGGATGGTGCTGACAGTATTCTGACTGCCAGCATCCCTCACTGTTGGAATCCAATACCCAAACCCTACTGATTACTGTAACTATACCTCCCAAACATCTGACTTGGAAGACTGTGAAGTGGTCCCACAATCAGGGCATTCATCCTCTTTCATAGTGTGGAACATATGTTGAAGATGTTGCATCACAGATACACACAGTTTATGGGCAAGTGTCTCCACTGCATGCATCTGTATAAGCCTACATACGCCTACTATTTGCTCAGTTTTTTGAATGTTGAAGGAGAAGCTTTTTTTGAGCAACCTGTGTAGTGGTAGTATAATCTGTTTTTGGAATTTCATAAACTTTGCCTAATATTTCAGCATCTTGAGGATAGGCAATGATACAAGAGAGGGCATACCACAGGGTACTATATGTGGAACCTCAAGAAAAGAAGTCCACATGGATTTCAGAGAATTAAACTGCAAAAAAATGAACCAGGGAACTTTTTAGATCTTAATATGTTAGGGAAAAAAATCCAGAAATATAGACACGTTTCATGAGCCACAACATTTGTTATAGAAGATTAGTATCTCCTGATGTAATTTCCTCTTATAACTCATAATTTCATATTCCATTATACAGAAAGAGATTAATGGAGGAAATGTATCAAACCTTCTAAAGAGGGCAATGAAGAATTTGACTATAGCAACAATCAGCTTCTACCAATCGTCTTCTATGACGTCCTCTTTAGACGGTATCATACATCTTGCCCAAGGGATTTCCAAGCATTGCTATTGGCCAGTTCATAATGAACCACAGATGGTACATTGCTTAGATCCATAGACAACGGTGAATTTCCCATTAACTACATGGACATGAGGAATGTGCCTAGGGGTGTCACTTGCTGGGGGGTGGCACTCATATAATTGTTTTATTACTGTCAGGCTGAGATCTCCCAGTATCCACAAAATACGTCATCTGAGTGTACCTTACCACACTCCATCTGAGAATTTCCTATCTATCCATACTCATCTCAAAATTGCATATGGTGTAGTTAACATATTTTGGAGTTAATGTTAGACTGATGGACCGATCAGGGTGTACTGGGGAGTGGGGGATGGCCAGTGAGCAGGCATGTCAGGAAGGAGGCTGTCCAGTTATTTGAGGCATCTCAACTGGGTTGCTCATGCAACTGGATATGTGATTTGTTCGCACTACGCTCAAGATGGCATGTGGTAGAGTACAATGGAAATATTTAGTAGTTAAAGGGAAGTTTCAGACTAAAATACAGGCACCAGGTATCAGCTTATTGTCATTTTTTACTGTTGGTGACAGTAATAAAACAAGCATTCCAGTGCTGCCCTGTCCCCAGAAAGTGGCACATATGGTATATGAATTGTTTTATTGTTATATTATACAGGTTGAGTATCCCTTATCCGAAATGCTTGGGACAAGAGGTATTTTGGATATGGGATTTTTCTGTATTTTGGAATAATTGCATACCATAATGAGATATCATGGTGATGGGACCTAAATCTAAGCACAGAATGCATATATATTACATATACACCTTATACACGCAGCCTGAAGGTCATTTTAGACAATATTTTTTATAACTTTGTGCATTAAACAAAGTGTGTCTACATTCACACAATTCATTAATGTTTCATTTACACCTTATACACACAGCCTGAAGGTCATTTAATACAATATTTTTAATAACTGTGTATTAAACAAAGTTTGTGTACATTGAGCCATCAAAAAACAAAGGTTTCACTATCTCACTCTCACTCAAAAAAGTCCGTATTTCGGAATATTCCGTATTTCGGAATATATGGATATGGGATACTCAACCTGTACAATACTGCCAATTGCCAAATTAGGGCTTATAACCTGATAATGAAAACAATATATTTGTGGGCGGCGGTGGGGGTAACCATCCATTTTGTGTTTAGTTTGGGCCTGGCCCCTAATTCCGCCAGTATCCGGTCATAATGTCGACAACTATAGGTCGACATGCATTAGGTGGACATGGTCTATAAGTCAACATGGTATCTAGGTCGACATGAAAAAAGGTTGACATGATTTTTTGATTTCTTTTTTAAATTTTTTTAACTGTTTCATACTTTACGATCCACGTGGACAACGATTGGGAATAGTAACTTGTGCCGAGCGCAGTGGTAGCGGAGTGAGTCACCTTGCCCAAAGCATAGCGAGCGAGCAATGCGAGGGAATACGGTGCATTAATTGAGGTTCCTGGTCACTTTACGAATAAAACAACACCCAAACCCCCCTCCAAAAAAAACATGTCAACCTTTTTCCATGTTGACCTTGATCATGTCAATATAATGACTGTGTTGACCTATTTCAGGTGTCGACCTAGTCACTGTCGACCAGTAGTGATTGACCTAATATCTGTCAACCAGTGTGGTCGACCCTATGATCCACACCCATTCCGCCACTGTGCTAGATTTATTTAGATCCACTGAAGATCTCTCAGCTAAGTCTGTCATCACTATTACCAGTTAACAACATCCACCGTAATGTTTATTGGTACAGCACAATGAAGTAAAGACAGTCTATATACAATGGCTGGAACCATGACCCTCTCTATAAATGTCTTCTAACATACGTCAGTACAGTAATTCTGATGGTAAATAAATGTTACCTTTGTGAATTATTTACTGAATTATCCATTTCACAGGCAGATCAGTTCTATTAAGCTATAAATTAATCATTTCCAAACGCTGTAGTTAAAACAACTCTTGTACCTAATTGCCGGCTCTTGGTATGCAGAGTCATGAGCCGTTTGTACTGTTTGCTGCAGGCTTCTCTTTATTCTAGGACGATCTCATAAATAACCATAGTCTTAAACATCAGAGAGGTACTGAAAATTTGAACATCAATTATTGCCACTTCAGTAGTCTTTGATAAACCCCTCCTAACAATAATGATAAATATGTAGTGTCACATATAACTAGCTATGGAAAAGGCTTGTTTGTCTTAGGATTCTAGATGAACGAATAATATATAAATGTAAACCTATTATTTACATGCATGATATTAAGTGGCGTGGCTGTCCTTAAAGTACCATACTTGGTTTACTGTTGTAAAGTTTAAGGAACTGTAATTGGGGTGTGGTACAGCTCATAGACAGTTAAAAGATAGACAGTCATTAGTCAGACACTATATGGTCGACTGGCTAAAGTCCGAAAGGGTCAAAAGTCCGGCAGGGTCAAAAGTCAGACAGTCAAAACTCCGACAGGGTCATAAGTCAGACGTCTTAAGCGTAAAGCAGCTAAACCTGACTAAAGACATGGGCGCGATTGTGAAAAATCCCGTTTGGGCGTCCAAACGGGTCACTTTTCACGCATTTCAGCTCACCTCCCCTGAGGGTGGTGAGCTGAAATGCTGATATCGTACTCATCAGTAGTAACATTTGAATACTGCCGGCGGGCGCGATGGGGTCGGGAGGGGAGCTGCAAGATTAGAATCCCGCCCATAGTGTCAGGTTCTGAGGGGTACAGGTACTAAGTGGAGATAAGGGGTCTAAAAGAAAAATGGAGAGAAAATCTCTGTAAATATCGCTTCGCAGTATGTACTAAAGTGATTTAGCTGCATTTTGGCGGCCTCTGCTAGATTTTCATTCTGCCATAGGCACCTATGGCAGTGCTAAGGTTCCAAACTGTTACTAAAATCTCCAAGCTGTTACTAAAAAGACGGGTCACTTACCATCAATTGTCTTCTCCAGCACTGGTTTCATCACCTCTAGCTCTGTCAACTTGGCCTGGTTGTCAATAAAGTTTGTATGTTAAAAAAAAAATCTGTCTGCTTTAGCAGTACAGTATATGACTCCGGAGACAGTGCAAGCACAGGGTAGATGCTAGATCCTAGTGGGCTAAATGACTTCTAATGTCACAACCACATGACCCGCAATGGCAGGGAGAAAAGCAAGGTCGGTTGGGTAGCAGTTTCACTTTCCATGTCAACATCTTTTCCCTTTAATAGAACTGATCTGCCTGTGAAATGGATGATGCAGTAAATAATTCACAAAGGTAACATTTATTTACCATCAGAATTACTGTACTGACGTATGTTAGAAGACATTTATAGAAAGGATCATGGTTCCAGCCATTGTATATAGACTGTCTTTACTTCATTGTGCTGTACCAATAAATATTACGGTGGATATTGTTAACTGGTAATAGTGATGACAGAATTAGCTGAGAGATCTTCAGTGGGTCTAAATAAATCTAGGACAGTGGCGGAATGGGTGTGGTTTATAGGGTCGACCACACTTTGGTCGACAGACATTAGGTCTACCACTACTGGTCGACAGTGACTAGGTCGACACCTGAAATAGGTCAACACAGTCATTATATCGACATGATCAAAGTCAACATGGAAAAATGTTGACTTTTTTTTTTTGGGTGTTGTTTTATTCGTAAAGTGACCAGGAACCTCAATTAGTGCACCGTGTCCCCTCGCTCGCCATGCTTGGGGCAAGGTGACTCACTCCGCTACCACTGCGGTTGGCACAGGTGACTATTCCCAATCGTTGTCCATGTGGATCGTAAAGTATGAAAAAAAAAAAAAAATCATGTCAACCTTTTCCCATGTCAACCTAGTTACCATGTTGACTTATAGACCATGTCCACCTAATGCATGTCGACCAATAGTTGTCGATATAATGACCGGATACTGGTAAAGCAGACAGATTTTTTTTTTAACATACAAACTTTATTGACAACCAGGCCAAGTTGACAGAGCTAGAGGTGATAAAGCCAGTGCTGGAGAAGACACTTGACGGTAAGTGACCCATCTTTTTAGTAACAGCTTTGAGGTTTTAGTAACAGTTTGGACCCTTAGCACAGAATGAAAATCTATCACTTAGCAGAGGCAGCCAAAATGCAGCTAAATCACTTTAGTACATACTCAGAAGCGATATTTACAGAGATTTTCTCTCCATTTTTCTTTTAGACCCCTTATCGCCACAAAGTACATGGACCCCTCAGAACCTGACCATATGGGCGGGATTCTAATCTTGCAGCTCCCCTCCCGACCCCATCACGCAGGCCATCAGTATTCAAATGTTACTACTGATGAGTGCGATATCAGTAGTAACATTACTAGATCCATTAGAAGTCCAAGTAGGGTAAAGGACCTCTAATGTCACAACCACATGACCCGCAATGGCAGGGAGAAAAGCAAGGTCGGTTGGGTAGCAGTTTCACTTTCCATGTCAACATCTTTTCCCTTTAGTAACTTGGTGGCGAGTGAAGTAGAGCAGAACAAGCCACGTGGGTACATTTCAGGTTCCATGTTCAAACCTTTGCTTCTCTCCCTCCTGTCACAAGTCACGTGGTTATGACTTCATAGGTCCTTTAGCCAGGTGGCATTCAGCTTCAACTGTGAGTCCACTGTCTGTGCTGTTTGCCTCCAATGCTGAGGGGGGGACTTAACATTCACGCTCCTCAGTGGTTCCATACCCTCCTAAAATTCTACACATAAAAATCGGTACAAATGAGAAAAGTGGGCATGGCCACGGGTAAAAGGGGCGCCCCCTTTCCTATACTTTTAATGGGAATTTGGAGAGTTAAAAAATCGGTACAGACCATAAAAAAAACGTACAGTACCTGGCAAAAAGGTACAGTAGGAGGGTATGTGGGTCTATTATTAGTAAGAATCGTGGTAGCAGGAAAAGTAGGACTGGCTTTATCTTTATGCTAAATGGAGTGCTAGTAAATAGACCCCTATGTTTGTAACGTACCCGTAGCTGGGAACACATTCAGTAGTATCAATATGGAAATGTGAGGAAAGACAATAAAGTTGACCTCAGTATGCTACTTCACTGTAATAGCAAAACATAACGAATAATTGCTTAAATGAGCACTGGATGGATCAGCCTGTAAACATATAATGACGTGTTTCTGCAGTAGCAGCTGTAATAACTTGGATATTCTGTAGTAGCTCAGAACACAGGTGATAAGTGACGAGGAGGCTGTATGCAGAAGGCTTGGAAGCAGACTGAAACAAGCACAGGTATAGCTGGAGGAGGCAAACAGCAAACTGATGTCGCTACAACTGCTGATTTCAACAGCAGCAGGTGGTAACTCTGGCTGCAGAATGGTGAGTTCTGATACAAGGAAGAGACCGCTAGATAATGATAATGGAAAACCAGGACAGGGGCTAGAGCTCAGAAACTGGTAACCACTTCTGCTACAGGAGACCAGGAGTCCTAGGAGACTTGAGGTACTGGCAAAATGCAGTTGGCAGGGAACAATTTAAATAGGGAGCTCTAACAGTGGGTTGGATGTGTAAATCATGTGCACGGTAGGAATGCTGTGGATGGCTGGAAATGCTCAATTGACTTTAGGGAAGGTGGCAACACCCTTGCTGCACCAAACTGTAGCTGTAGGAGAATCTATACATGACTGCCAGCTGATATGTGTAAGCCAGTGAATTAGCAGCACAAGGTAGGGTAAATCGGTCTTAGTACCAAATTTGTGACACATCATTTTTTTTATACTGCAAATGCAAACTTACTGTAAACACACTATATACAGTACATAGAAAGATATGTGTATGCATTTTTATATGCTAGATACTGTACGTATACACACATAAAATATATGCATGCCAATTATATTAGGTATACTTTTGGGTACTGCATAGGACATTTTGCATTTAGAAGAGACTGAAGTCTTCATGGCATGGATGTAATAAGTTCCTGGAAACATTCCTTAGAGATTCTGGTGCATGGTGACACACAGCTGCTGCAAATTTGTTGGCTGCACATTCATGCTGCTAATCTCCTGTTCCACCATATCCTAAATGTGCTCCATTGGCTTGAGATCTTGGCACTGTTGATGTCATTGGAGTACACTGAAATTATTACTGTGTTCATAAAATAAACTTGAGCTGTGTTTTTTGACACAGTGCATTAGACTACTGGAAGGTGCCATCAGAAGATGGTAGACTGTGACCATAAATGGATGCTCATGGTCAGCAACAATATTCTGGTAGGCTATGGCTTTCAATTAATTCAGAATTAGTACAAAGAAGCTTAATGCGGGACAAGAAAATATTTCTCACACCATGGGGTATATTTACAAAGATTCGTGTTTTGGCCGTTTTGAAGGGTGTTTGAACTTGAATGGTATCGGGTGCATTTTACTGCAACTTTTTGAATCCTGATACGGTCATTCACTAAGCTGCCGACTTTTCACAATTCGTATTTTCCGATGTCGATGTGATGCGTAATATCAGGCAGTGTTTTACGGGAGTGATGAGTAAAACACTGCCTGACAAAACACAAGGAATCCCGGCCGGATCTGTGAGATCCGTGCAGGGCTTCATTGTGTACCTTAAAAAGGTTTTTAAAGTGTTTAAGAATCTGGAAAAAATTGCGTGGGGTCCCCACTCCTAAGCATAACCAGCCTCGGGCTCTTTGAGCCGGTCCTGGTTGAAAAAATATGGGGGGAAAATTGACAGGGGTTCCCCCATATTTGATCAACCAGCACTGGGCTCTGCGCCTGGTCCTGGTGCAAAAAATATGGGGGACAAAAAGCGTAGGGGTCCCCCGTATTTTTTGAACCAGCACCGGGCTCCACTAGTCAGAGAGATAATGCCACAGCCGGGTTACACTTTTATATAGGTCCCTGCGGCCCTGGCATTAAATCACTAACTAGTCACCCCTGGCCGGGGTACCCTGGAGGAGTGGGGACCCCTTAAATCAAGGGGTCCCCCCTTCAGCCACCCAAGGGCCAGGGGGGAAGCCCGAGGCTGTCCCCCCCATCCATGGGCTGCAGGTGGGGGGCTGATAGCCAAGTGTAAAATAAAAGAATATTGTTTTTTGCACAAGAACTACAAGTCCCTGCAAGCCTCCCCGCAAGCTGGTACTTGGAGAACCACAAGTACCAGCATGCGGGGGTTAAACGGGCCCGCTGGTACCTATAGTTCTTCTGCAAAAAAAATACCCAAATAAAAACAGGACACACACACCTTGAAAGTACAACTTTATTACATACATTCCGACACACATACTTACCTATGTTCAAATGCCGACTCGGCCCACGTCTCGACGGCGATTCCAGGGTACCTGAAAATAAAATTATACTCACCTAAATCCTGTGTGTCGTGTCCTTTTGTAATAATCCACGTACTTGGCAAAACAAAAAAAACGTAAACCCGACCACGCACTGAAAGGGGTCCCATGTTTACACATGGGACCCCTTTCCCCGACTGCCAGGACCCTCCCTGACTCCTGTCAAAGAGGGTCCCTTCAGCCAATCAGGGAGCGCCACGTCGTGGCACTCTCCTGATTGGCTGTGTGCTCCTGTAGTGTCTGTGAGGCAGCACACGGCAGAGACACAATGTAGCGCCTATGCGCTCCATTGTAGCCAATGGTGGGAACTTTGCGGTCAGCGGTTGACCGAAAGTAACCTCACCGCTGACCGCAAAGTTCCCACCATTGGCTACAATGGAGCGCATAGGCCCTACATTGTATCTCTGCCGTGTGCTGCCTCACAGACACTACAGGAGCACACAGCCAATCAGGAGAGTGCCACGACGTGGCGCTCCCTGATTGGCTGAAGGGACCCTCTTTGACAGGAGTCATGGGGGGTCCTGGCATTCGGGGAAAGGGGTCCCATGTGTAAACATGGGACCCCTTTCAGTGCGTGGTCGGGTTTCCGTTTTTATTGTTTTGCCAAGTACGTGGATTATTACAAAAGGACACGACACACAGGATTTAGGTGAGTATAATTTTATT
This sequence comes from Pseudophryne corroboree, assembly GCF_028390025.1. Classification (NCBI taxonomy): domain Eukaryota; kingdom Metazoa; phylum Chordata; class Amphibia; order Anura; family Myobatrachidae; genus Pseudophryne; species Pseudophryne corroboree. The sequence continues at coordinate 272,961,173 of NC_086454.1, forward strand.
TTCAGGTACCCTGGAATCGCCGTTGAGACGTGGGCCGAGTCGGCATGTGAACATAGGTAAGTATGTGTGTGTCGGAATGTATGTAACAAAGTTGTACTTTCAAGGTGTGTGTGTCCTGTTTTTATTTGGGTATTTTTTTTGCAGAAGAACTATAGGTACCAGCGGGCCTGTTTAACCCCCGCATGCTGGTACTTGTGGTTCTCCAAGTACCAGCTTGCGTTGGAGGCTTGCAGGGACTTGTAGTTCTTGTGCAAAAAACAATATTCTTTTATTTTACACTTGGCTATCAGCCCCCCATCCGCAGCCCATGGATGGGGGGGACAGCCTCGGGCTTCCCCCTGGCCCTTGGGTGGCTGGAGGGGGGACCCCTTGATTTAAGGGGTCCCGACTCCTCCAGGGTACCCCGGCCAGGGGTGACTAGTTAGTGATTTAATGCCAGGGCTGCAGGGACCTATATAAAAGTTTCCCCCGGCTGTGGCATTATCTCTCCGACTAGTGAAGCCCGGTGCTGGTTTCAAAAATACGGGGACCCCTACGCTTTTTGTTCCCCATATTTTTGGAACCAGGACCAGGCGCAGAGCCCGGTGCTGGTTGATCAAATATGGGGGAGCCCCTGTCATTTTTTCCCCCATATTATTTCAACCAGGACCGGCTCAAAGAGCCCGAGGCTTGTTGTGCTTAGGAGGGGGGACCCCACGCAATTTTTCCCCCTGTTTTTACACTAAACAGACCCTTTCCCATAGATAACTATGCACAGATCTCACTGATCCGTGCATGGTTATCCAAACTCGACTGGAAAAAGCAGGTCTATTTTTTTGCTGCTTTTTTTAACGAATCGAAAAAATATAGACCCGCACTTGAGCACTCAGAGACTAACACCCAAATACGAATGAATAGTGAATGCCCGTATTGTATGAAATAACAGCCGCGTTTGACCGATGGTCTATTCATTCGTATTTCAGAACTTTGCCAATCAAACCATTACGAATAGACCAGACACTGCCGAGTTTTCTGCTTAGTGAATTCCCGGATTGGGACTTAGAAAAAAAAAGACAAATCGGCCAAACTCGGATTTTAGTAAATACTGGCCCATCTCACCACTACTAGCAGGCTAAGCAGTTGACACAAGGTAGGAAAGCCTAGGTATTAATATCAAATTCTGACCCTACTGTACATCTACATGTGGCAGCAGGAGTGTTTTTCAGACCAGGCAACATTGTCCCTTATTTCCATTGTCTAGTTTTGTAAGTCTGTGACCATACCCAGCTTCCTGATCTTAGTTGACAAGGATGAAATCCATTATGGTCAGCTGATGCTGTAGAACATCCAATGTTCATTGTGCAGAGACTTCCAAAGTGCTCCTCTACGTATCACTATTATTATGCATGGTTGTTTGAGTTACAGTTGCCAGCTTGAAGTAGTCTGGCCATTCTCCTCACTCATTAACAAGACTTCTTTTAACCCATAGCTACTCACTGCATGTTTTTTTCTTTTCTCATACAATTCTCTATAAACCCTAGCAGTTGTGCACAATCCCAGAAATTCAATAGTTTCCGTAGACTCAAACCATCCGTGTGGAGCCAATAATATTTCCATGGTCAAAGTCACATTGCTTCTCCATTCTGGTGTTCGGGTTGTCTGAACAACAACTGAACCTCTTAACCATGTCAGCTTGTTTTTATGCACTGAGTTACTGCCTTGTTAAACTATATATATATTATTAGAACAGCCCAATTTTTTTCCAGTTTTTATGGAAATGTAAGCAAATTAAGTCAAGTAAGTAACTTAAAATGATGCAGAGGTTTAACAAAACATAAATTTTAAGTGAATGAAAACTGAAAATAATGTGAATTTTACAGTTAATAAAAAAAATGCCATTTTCAGGAAACAAGAAATGGGTTGAGGCCCTATAGCTGGTCTGCCACAATGAAATATAGGCTTGCCTGGGTCATTAAGAACCATCATTAGACTACTTTTGGCTGGTAGACGTTCTATGGACTGATGAGACAAATCTTTACATTTGTTGTTAAGCATGCAGGGTTTTAATTAGAGATGAGCGGGTTCGGATTTACTCGGTTCTTAACGTAAGAATTATCGCGAGTTCTTTTTTTCTGGATTTTTCTTATTGGCTAACCAAAACACGTGACGTCCGTGAGCCAATAACGAGATTCAGGTAAATCCGAGTAAATCCGAGTAAAACCGAACCCGCTCATCTCTAGTTTTAATAAGCCATTGAGTAAGCAAATAGATGGATCCTCAGTGTGTGGCGTTTATTCACTAATCAACTGTTTGTAAAAGCGACCGCTTCTCACTGTGTTTAAGCAGAAAATGTAAAAGGGCAATGCTTTTAATAGCAAAACACCCCATTGACATTAAAATGACTGGGAACCTAATTAGTTCACTCGGCACAGGTTACTTTTCCCAATCATAGTCCACATGGGTTCAGTAGGATTTACCGGTGGCCGGATGTTGGCCGTCAGTATACCGACAGAGTTATACCGGCCGCCAGTTTGCCGGCAGCAGGGCAAGCACAAAGAGTCCCCTTGAGAGCTCGGTGGCTCGCTGCACTCTTCACCGGTTATATTCTCACTCTGTGGGTGTCGTGGACACCCACGAGAGGGAATAGTCCTGTTGCACTGGTATTGCGGCTGCCGACATTGCCACCTGTCGGGATTCCGGCATCAGTATCTTTACCAATGGTAACCCGACAGCCGGCAAAGTAGACATATACCCTCCCCGTGGATGGTAAATTATGAAAAATTTTAAAATGAATAAAAAAAATTCAAAACTCATTTCAAACGTATGCTGTGTCAACCATTGCAATGTTGACCTTTTGACCATGCCGACCTATTGCATGGTGATCAATAGTGGACCAACCTTATTACTATCGCTCTATCATCTGGATACCGCTTATTTTGTTCATACTTTAATTTTAGAGCACTCTGAAACATCATATTAACAACATAAATTTCATTTAAAGCAGGAAAAATGGCGGTGTTCTAAAACTTTTGATGAGAGAGATGGAGGGAGGGAGGGAGGGAGAAGTGGAGAGAGGGGGGGAGATGGTGGAGAGAGGGGGAGAGAGAGAGAAACAGAGAGACGAAGGAGGGAAGGAGAGGTGAAGAGAGAGTGAGAGATAGAGCAGAGGTAGATAGAGAGAGTGAATGAGAAAGAGAGAGAGCACACAAAACAGATATTATGTTTCTTTTATTTATAGTGTCAAACTTTAGTATTTCCTGAAGTTGGCTGTAGATTTGTCTTCCCAAAATCTTGATGAACATCCATGTTCTATGTATGAGTGGTGACTTATTACATAGCTGAAAAGTGACATAACCATGATTAGCAGTAAAGCACGTTGTCATTATGCTGCACAGCAGGACAGCCCTGGCCCTCTGCTACCATGATATTATAATACCAGTTTACTGCCCAGCCTTAGGACAGAATACCCACTGCCACCCACTTTCAATCACAATATACCACCTTTGGCCTCTAGAAGTCAGGAGAAAAAATTCCTTAAGATTCTTGGTTAGTGGACTCTGAAAACGCTTCAGTGTCAATTTGTGAAAAAACGTTTTCATTACCTAAGTGTCCTTCAGTCGAATACATTTATACAGGTTGAGTATCCCATATCCAAATATTCCGAAATACGGAATATTCTGAAATACGGACTTTTTTGAGTGAGAGTGAGATAGTGAAACCTTTGTTTTTTGATGGCTCTATGTACACAAACTTTGTTTAATACACAAAGTTATTAAAAATATTGTATTAAATGACCTTCAGGCTGTGTGTATAAGGTGTATATGAAACATAAATGAATTGTGTGAATGTACACACACTTTGTTTAATGCACAAAGTTATAAAAAATATTGGCTAAAATGACCTTCAGGCTGTGTGTATAAGGTCTATATGTAACATAAATGCACCCTGTGCTTAGACTTAGGTCCCATCGCCATGATATCTCATTATGGTATGCAATTATTCCAAAATACGGAAAAATCCGATATCCAAAATACCTCTGGTCCCAAGCATTTTGGATAAGGGATACTCAACCTATATCAGAAGAGTTTTGACGACAGAGCTTACTTGATATTATTTGTCACTCTTTAAAGTTTCCTACCATTGACTAAATAGTACTGAATAAATGGTTTGTTACTGAGAAGAGTCTGTTTTATACACAGCATCCAAAACAAAACAAAAAAGCTAAATAAATTCATTGGTAATGTATAAAGGCATTGAAAGTTTTACAATTGCCTTGAGCTGAGAGGCAGCCAAAACATTTTAATTATGTTTGTGAAAGCCTTAGAGAGAGGCCAGAACCACAGGACTCTTAAATTTAAAAAGCCTTACTCAAAATAAATTCATTGAAAATAGACAGTGCTCTGAATTTGGCAGTAAATTCCAGGCATATTGTTTGTATTTTGTATGTAAGAAACATACAATGGCGATTTTAAGTGCTAAATGTGCATTCATGCACTATCTCAATGCAAACAACATTGCATAATGACTTAAAACCAATAAAACAGTATGCAGATTACATTACACTATGAACTATCTTCTTAAATTAAATAAATGAAAACTCCATTCAATAGGAATACAAGGCTATAGTGTTATTGCTTACTGGCGGAATTTGTGGTGATGATGTCTTAGGCTCAGCAGCAATGTGGACATTCAGGGCGGTATTCAAATGATATATCACACCCAATCTCCTGCATATCGCACCCATAGTAATCAGGTTTAGCTGCATAAAGGGTTGGGCGCCCTCACAACCCCAGGGATAGTGAGCTGAAATGATTATACCACAACCATCAGCAGAAACAGGTGTGGAAGGGGGTGAAAAGCATTGATTACCGCCCGAGTCCTATCTAGAGTCAAACGCATATGGAATCGCAAAATGCGTCTGCATAAAAATGAGCAACTTTGTAACCTATTCAGAGCGATTCACATACGCAACTCTTGAACGGCGACTCTTTACCCTTGGCTGTAAATTCTGTACCTTGAAGTACTTGGGCCTGATACGGCTGGATTCTGACTGGGGTGTGGTTTTACTGTGAGTTCTCAAATTGTTAAGAATCACAGAACACAATTGAAACACATTACAGTTCATGGCCAGATACTGTAGTGCAGATTATAAGTACTCAAGTGGATACATGCCTGTAAAATGCAACCAGTATCATATGCATATAGGATTTTTTTTTATTATTTAATGACAATACTTAATAAGTATCATATTGCTGCAGAATTACAGCATGCCACATAATGGTACTCAGTTATATGATTTTCCTTCATCACACAACAAATACAATTAAATTACCCGGCCTTAAACAGGCCTTGATTTAACCAGGTGTGAGGGAGCAGTGGAGTTATTACCTGAAGCTCTGGATATTTATGTTGGTATAAGAGATCACTACTGTGCATACTTAAACATGGATCCTCCAGGGATTCATTCCCTAACCAGGATGGCCTCTGCAGATAGTGTAATGAGCTGCTGCGGCTCATGACTTCCACAGCGTCCAGTCATTGCTAAGTGACCGGACGCATCCGAACTTCTGCTTCCTGGCTGCTAGCTCCATGGCAACGAGATGCTGAGTCAGAGTGGTGGTCGTGGTGGTTGGGGTTGCCGGGAAAACAGGGACCGGATGAACGTGCAGCAGGGCAGCTGCACAAGATAATCAGTAAGGGGAGGCTTGGCTGGGCTCAGTATGCTATTGGCTCCTGCCCCCTTTATACAGTAGCTGGTGTCTGCCTCTCATTCAGTGCTGGTCATAGTTTCCTGGCTGCAGCGGGAGCCTTTGTCTCTTGGAACAATCCTGGCCTGTGTTTCCTTTCCTGATTTTCTGCTAAAGTCTGTTGCAACTCTGTGTCAGCAGTATTACCTATCACCAATACTATTGCTATTTCTATTTATTTGTGTCTCATCAGCTTGTTTCGTAGTTACGTATCTCATATGTGCTTAATCCTCCTGTATCCATCCATACCCCTTAAACCCAAAGTTTTATCAGTAGGTACAGAGTCCTCAGTGTTTAATGTGTTCCCTGTCTACCTAAACTCTCTAGTCTCTTGGATTCTCTCACCTTACCCTCATCTGGGACCCACCTGTCTCTACTTCATTGGCTCTTTCTTTCATTCATCACCTTGTAGGGTTTTTCTTTTATTTTCTCCTTTGTGTCTACTACTACTACTTTTGGGTCCATCTCATCACCGGCATTGATTTACTCCTGGGGTTTAGCTTGTACAACCACTAGTGGAGTAAGTACCATTAGGTAGAACAATGCCTTAAGTGAAAAGCCTCTATTATAGGCTAGAAGACCTGGTGGTGAGTTCTACGAGTCTCAACCCAGGGTGTACAGGGATCACTGCCCAGAAGACCTTCAGGAGACTCAGACTCATTAATAAGAAGCTCCTTCACTAGTAACAGATGGTACTACACATCTGCAGTGCCATCCTTTGTCTGTGTAGAGTTACATAGTGGGAAATGGTCCTTGCCTTATACAGATGTTCCAGCACCCTGCACTGCTAAAGCTTAGAGAGTCACACCCATAATAGGGTTTATTAAACTGAAAGGTGCAGAAAATTACACTACATGGAAGTTTGTTATGGACGTCAGGAATCTGCATTCTCCATCGCATCACTTCCTGTGAACAGGCGTCTCCTGGCTTCAGTCCTCTGTCTTCAGAGTATCCCCTGTGTATTGGACCTGTGGAACTACAGGTCCCAGTAGTTCTGGTTCCAGTTCCGTTCCAGTTCCATTCCAGTTCCAGTCTTCAGTCTCCTGTAGCCTACAGATCACTGTGCTCCATCCAACCAGTACTATCATTTGGTAAACTACTGGTTTCAGCCAGCAGCCTGGAGCACACAGTGCTTCTAGTTAACAGCAATTACTCCCGGTGTACTACTGAGCCCAGCCAGCAATCAGCAGTGCATTACAGAATTACTCTCCTGATGAATCATTAGCTCCAGCTAACTCACAGCTGATCTGAACACCCAAACCAGCAGGGTGTGTTCTCACAGAGATGCAACATCCAATCATCGCAGACCAAGGGGTATAAACTCCAGTTCCTGGCTCAGTCTCATGGCCTTGTACAACGAGTCACATTTGGTGTGTCAAGGTCTCCTGGTTCCCGTGTGCCTGTCTCCAGTGGTTCCCCTGTTTACAGTCTCCATTGTTCAAACTCCTGTTTCCAGTCTCCATTGTTCAAACTCCTGTTTCCAGTCTCCAGTGTTCAAACTCCTGCTTCCAGTCTCCAGTATTCAAACGCCTGCTTCCAGTCTCCAGTGTTCAAATGCCTGCTTCCAGTCTCCAGTGTTCAAACTCCTGCTTCCAGTCTCCATTGTTCAAACGCCTGCTTCCAGTTTCCAGTGTTCAAACGCCTGCTTCCAGTTTCCAGTGTTCAAACTCCTGCTTCCTATTTCCAGTGTTCAAACTCCTGCTTCCTGTTTCCAGTGTTCAAACTCCTGCTTCCAGTCTCCAGTGTTCAAACTCCTGCTTCCAGTCTCCAGTATTCAAACGCCTGCTTCCAGTCTCCAGTGTTCAAACTCCTGCTTCCAGTCTCCATTGTTCAAACGCCTGCTTCCAGTTTCCGGTGTTCAAACGCCTGCTTCCAGTTTCCAGTGTTCAAACGCCTGCTTCCAGTTTCCAGTGTTCAAACTCCTGCTTCCTATTTCCAGTGTTCAAACTCCTGCTTCCTGTTTCCAGTGTTCAAACTCCTGCTTCCAGTCTCCAGTGTTTAAACTCCTGCTTCCAGTCTCCAGTGTTCAAACTCCTGCTTCCAGCAATCTCCTATTTTCTGTTATCTCCAGTGATCTACCGGTTCCAGCATTCCTGTGGAACTACAGGTCCCAGCATTACATCAGCTCTAGCTTCTGCTACAGTCAGCTTCCACCGTTTGCAGTAGAGACTTCTCTCCAGGTGCTATCTATTGTTTTCACCTGTGTATGGTAGTGATGAGCGGGTTCGGTTCCTCGGAATCCGAACCCGCCCGAACTTCACCCTTTTTTGCACGGGTCCGAGCAGACTCGGATCCTCCCGCCTTGCTCGGTTAACCCGAGCGCGCCCGAACGTCATCATCCCGCTGTCGGATTCTCGCGAGACTCGGATTCTATATAAGGAGCCACGCGTCGCCGCCATTTTCACACGTGCATTGAGATTGATAGGGAGAGGACGTGGCTGGCGTCCTCTCCGTTATAGTAGAACTTAGTTAGTTATAAATTGTGGGGAGGATTGGGGACGGGGAGCAGCTGTTAGGGAGTACAGTGCAGGGTTTTGAGTTTAATCCGTTGTTTCTCTGCCTGAAAAAAAACGCTCCACCAATCCATATCTGTGCTCACTCAGTGTGCTGCACTGCTGCATGATATATCTGTGCTGAGTGCACTGCTCACACTGCCTAATTGTGGGGACTGGGGAGCAGTTATAGCAGGAGTACAGTCAGTGCACACTGCACAGTTTTGCTGACAGTGACCACCAGTCCAGTATACGTTTGTCTGCCTGAAAAACACTGTGGTGTTTTTTTTTTCTTTCTTCATACTAGTTTACCAGTCTGCTGACACTGTCCACCAGGTCCGTTATACAGTATATTATATTTATATATAAGCACTAAGCAGCAGTACGGTAGGCCACGGCTGTACCTACCTCTGTGTCGACTCGTCACTCGTCGTCCATAAGTATAAGTAATACTATCCATCCATCTACATTGTATACCTGTGGTGTTTTTTTTTTTTTCTTCATACTAATTTAGCAGTCTGCTGCTGACACTGTCCACCAGGTCCGATATACAGTATATTATATTTATATATAAGCACTTAAGCAGCAGTACGGTAGGCCACGGCTGTACCTACCTCTGTGTCGACTCGTCACTCGTCGTCCATAAGTATAAGTAATACTTTCCATCCATCTACATTGTATACCTGTGGTGTTTTTTTTTTTTCTTTCCTCATACTAGTTTAGCAGTCTGCTGCTGACACTGTCCACCAGGTCCGTTATACAGTATATTATATTTATATATAAGCACTTAAGCAGCAGTACGGTAGGCCACGGCTGTACCTACCTCTGTGTCAACTCATCACTCGTCGTCCATAAGTATAAGTAATACTATCCATCCATCTACATTGCATACCTGTGGTGGTTTTTTTTTCTTTCTTCATACTAGTTTAGCAGTTTGCTGCTGACACTGTCCACCAGGTCCGTTATACAGTATATTATATTTATATATAAGCACTTAAGCAGCAGTACGGTAGGCCACGGCTGTACCTACCTCTGTGTCGACTCGTCACTCGTCGTCCATAAGTATAAGTAATACTATCCATCCATCTACATTGCATACCTGTGGTGTTTTTTTTTTCTTTCTTCATACTAGTTTAGCAGTCTGCTGCTGACACTGTCCATCAGGTCCGTTATACAGTATATTATATTTATATATAAGCACTAAGCAGCAGTACGGTAGGCCACGGCTGTACCTACCTCTGTGTCGTCACTCGTCGTCCATAAGTATAAGTAATACTATACTATCCATCCATCTACATTGTATACCTGTGGTGGCTTTTAGTTGTGCGCAAAATATGGAGAACAAAAATGTGGAGGTTAAAAAAATAGGGAAAGATCAAGATCCACTTCCACCTCGTGCTGAAGCTGCTGCCACTAGTCATGGCCGAGACGATGAAATGCCATCAACGTCGTCTGCCAAGGCCGATGCCCAATGTCATAGTACAGAGCATGTAAAATCCAAAACACAAAAGATCAGTAAAAAAATGACCCAAAAATCAAAATTAAAAGCATCTGAGGAGAAGCGTAAACTTGCCAATATGCCATTTACGACACGGAGTGGCAAGGAACGGCTGAGGCCCTGGCCTATGTTCATGGCTAGTGGTTCAGCTTCACATGAGGATGGAAGCACTCATCCTCTCGCTAGAAAAATTAAAAGACTTGCGGCAAAAGCACAGCAAAGAACTGTGCGTTCTTCGAAATCACAAATCCCAAAGGAGAGTCCAATTGTGTCGGTTGCGATGCCTGACCTTCCCAACACTGGACGGGAAGAGCTTGCGCCTTCCACCATTTGCACGCCCCCTGCAAGTGTTGAAAGGAGCACCCGCAGTCCAGTTCCTGATAGTGAAATTGAAGATGTCAGTGTTGAAGTACACCAGGATGAGGATATGGGTGTTGCTTGGGCTGGGGAGGAAATTGACAAGGAGGATTCTGATGGTGAGGTGGTTTGTTTAAGTCAGGCACCCAGGGAGACACCTGTTGTCCGTGGGAGGAATATGGCCATTGACATGCCTGGTGAAAATACCAAAAAAATCAGCTCTTCAGTGTGGAAGTATTTCAACAGAAATGCGGACAACAGGTTTCAAGCCGTGTGTTGCCTTTGTCAAGCTGTAATAAGTAGGGGTAAGGACGTTAACCACCTCGGAACATCCTCCCTTATACGTCACCTGCAGCGCATTCATAATAAGTCAGTGACAAGTTCAAAAACTTTGGGCGACAGCGGAAGCAGTCCACTGACCAGTAAATCCCTTCCTCTTGTAACCAAGCTCGTGCAAACCACACCACCAACTCCCTCAGTGTCAATTTCCTCCTTACCCAGGAAAGCCAATAGTCCTGCAGGCCATGTCACTGGCAAGTCTGACGAGTCCTCTCCTGCCTGGGATTCCTCCGATGCATCCTTGAGTGTAACGCCTACTGCTGCTGGCGCTGCTGTTGTTGCTGCTGGGAGTCGATCGTCATCCCAGAGGGGAAGTCGGAAGACCACTTGTACTACTTCCAGTAAGCAATTGACTGTCCAACAGTCCTTGTACGAGGAAGATGAAATATCACAGCAGTCATCCTGCTGCAAAGCGGATAACTGAGGCCTTGACAACTATGTTGGTGTTAGACGTGCGTCCGGTATCCGCCGTTAGTTCACAGGGAACTAGACAATTTATTGAGGCAGTGTGCCCCCATTACCAAATACCATCTAGGTTCCACTTCTCTAGGCAGGCGATACCGAGAATGTACACGGACGTCAGAAAAAGACTCACCAGTGTCCTAAAAATGCAGTTGTACCCAATGTCCACTTAACCACGGACATGTGGACAAGTGGAGCAGGGCAGACTCAGGACTACATGACTGTGACAGCCCACTGGGTAGATGTATTGTCTTCCGCTGCAAAAACAGCAGCGGCGGCACCAGTAGCAGGATCTCGCAAACGCCAACTCGTTCCTAGGCAGGCTACGCTTTGTATCACCGCTTTCCAGAATACGCACACAGCTGAAAACCTCTTACGGCAACTGAGGAAGATCATCGCAGAATGGCTTACCCCAATTGGACTCTCCTGGGGATTTGTGGCATCGGACAACGCCAGCAATATTGTGCGCGCATTAAATCTGGGCAAATTCCAGCACGTCCCATGTTTTGCACATACCTTGAATTTGGTGGTGCAGAATTATTTAAAAAACGAAAGGGGCGTGCAAGAGATGCTGTCGGTGGCCAGAAGAATTGCGGGCCACTTTCGGCGTGCAGGCACCGCGTGCAGAAGACTGGAGCACCACCAAAAAAACCTGAACCTGCCCTGCCATCATCTGAAGCAAGAGGTGGTAACGAGGTGGAATTCAACCCTCTATATGCTTCAGAGGATGCAGCAAAAGGCCATTCAAGCCTATACATCTGCCCACGATATAGGCAAATGAGGGGGAATGAATCTGACTCAAGCGCAGTGGAGAATGATTTCAACGTTGTGCAAGGTTCTGCTGCCCTTTGAACTTGCCACACGTGAAGTCAGTTCAGACACTGCCAGCCTGAGTCAGGTCATTCCCCTCTTCAGGCTTTTGCAGAAGAAGCTGGAGGCATTGAAGGAGGAGCTAAAACAGAGCGATTCCGCTAGGCATGTGGGACTTGTGGATGGAGCCCTTCATTCGCTTAACCAGGATTCACGTGTGGTCAATCTGTTGAAATCAGAGCACTACATTTTGGCCACCGTGCTCGATCCTAGATTTAAAACCTACGTTGGATCTCTCTTTCCGGCAGACACAAGTCTGCAGGGGTTCAAAGAACTGCTGGTGAGAAAATTGTCAAGTCAAGCGGAACGCGACCTGTCAACATCTCCTCCTTCACATTCTCCCACAACTGGGGGTGCGAGGAAAAGGCTATGAATTCTGAGCCCACCCGCTGGCGGTGATGCAGGGCAGTCTGGAGCGACTGCTGATGCTGACATCTGGTCCGGACTGAAGGACCTGACAACGATTACTGACATGTCGTCTACTGTCACTGCATATGATTCTCTCACCATTGAAAGAATGGTGGAGGATTATATGAGTGACCGCATCCAAGTAGGCACGTCAGACAGTCCGTACGTATACTGGCAGGGAAAAGAGGCAATTTGGAGGCCCTTGCACAAACTGGCTTTATTCTACCTAAGTTGCCCTCCCTCCAGTGTGTACTCCGAAAGAGTGTTTAGTGCCGCCGCTCACCTTGTCAGCAATCGGCGTACGAGGTTACTTCCAGAAAATGTGGAGAAGATGATGTTCATTAAAATGAATTATAATCAATTACTCCATGGAGACATTCACCAGCAGCAATTGCCTCCAGAAAGTACATGGGGATCTGAGATGGTGGATTCCAGTGGGGACGAATTAATAATCTGTGAGGAGGGGGATGTACACAGTGAAAGGGGTGATGAATCGGACGATGATGATGAGGTGGACATCTTGCCTCTGTAGAGCCAGTTTGTGCAAGGAGAGATTGCTTCTTTTTTGGTGGGGGCACAAACCAACCAGTCATTTCAGTCACAGTCGTGTGGCAGACCCTGTCGCTGAAATGATGGGTTGGTTAAAGTGTGCATGTCCTGTTTATACAACATAAGGGTGGGTGGGAGGGCCCAAGGACAATTCCATCTTGCACCTCTTTTTTCTTTTTTTCTTCTTTGCGTCATGTGCTGTTTGGGGAGTATTTTTTGGAAGGGCCATCCTGCCTGACACTGCAGTGCCACTCCTAGATGGGCCAGGTGTTTGTGTCGGCCACTAGGGTCGCTTAGCTTACTCACACAGCTACCTCATTGCGCCTCTTTTTTTCTTTGCGTCATGTGCTGTTTGGGGAGTATTTTTTGGAAGGGCCATCCTGCCTGACACTGCAGTGCCACTCCTAGATGGGCCAGGTGTTTGTGTCGGCCACTAGGGTCGCTTAGCTTACTCACACAGCTACCTCATTGCGCCTCTTTTTTTCTTTGCGTCATGTGCTGTTTGGGGAGTATTTTTTGGAAGGGCCATCCTGCCTGACACTGCAGTGCCACTCCTAGATGGGCCAGGTGTTTGTGTCGGCCACTAGGGTCGCTTAGCTTACTCACACAGCTACCTCATTGCACCTCTTTTTTTCTTTGCGTCATGTGCTGTTTGGGGAGTATTTTTTGGAAGGGCCATCCTGCCTGACACTACAGTGCCACTCCTAGATGGGCCAGGTGTTTGTGTCGGCCACTAGGGTCGCTTAGCTTACTCACACAGCTACCTCATTGCGCCTCTTTTTTTCTTTGCGTCATGTGCTGTTTGGGGAGTATTTTTTGGAAGGGACATCCTGCCTGACACTGCAGTGCCACTCCTAGATGGGCCAGGTGTTTGTGTCGGCCACTAGGGTCGCTTAGCTTACTCACACAGCTAACTCATTGCGCCTCTTTTTTTCTTTACGTCATGTGCTGTTTGGGGAGTATTTTTTGGAAGGGCCATCCTGCCTGACACTGCAGTGCCACTCCTAGATGGGCCAGGTGTTTGTGTCGGCCACTTGGGTCGCTTAGCTTAGCCATACAGCGACCTCGGTGCAAATTTTAGGACTAAAAATAATATTGTGAGGTTTGAGGTGTTCAGAATAGACTGAAAATGAGTGGAAATTATGGTTATTGAGGTTAATAATACTATGGGATCAAAATGACCCCCAAATTCTATGATTTAAGCTGTTTTTTAGGGTTTTTTGAAAAAAACACCCGAATCCAAAACACACCCGAATCCGACAAAAAAAATTCGGTGAGGTTTTGCCAAAACGCGTTCGAACCCAAAACACGGCCGCGGAACCGAACCCAAAACCAAAACACAAAACCCGAAAAATTTCAAGTGCACATTCCTAGTGTATGGTTAACTTGCTTGCTGCATTGTGCTATGACATCTGGCACTTAATACAACCTCTTCATGTGCAATTCATGCAGTCTCCTGCTTAAACCTTGCTTGGTTGTGGACTTTGCATTACTATTGACTGTGTGGAGAATTATTGCTGGGTTTCAATCCATCTGTGGGAGTGATCACTATCTGATTGCTATTTCAGTTTCCAGACTGGTTCATTGCCTATATTACTGCACTGGTTCCCAGACCAACCGAATATCTGTGACTGTTTATATTACCTTTGTCAGCATTTCCTGTGCCAAATTATTTCAAGTTCATCCATTTCTATTTCTGTTATAATCCGTGTGCATTTAATAAACATCGTTGCACAGGAATCTTTACAGCCTCCTTGGTTTCTCCATTGCACCACCATTGACCCACTAGTGCCCCCTCCGGGGACAGACAAAACCACAGACCTGACAATGGAAATGCAACAAAAGTGTGAAAGGCTTTTGTGGATGGTATAGCAGGAAGCATATCAGGATGGAAGTTACATGAAGTATGAGTGTCAATATAGACAGGATGATGTCTGTCTTTCAGCAGTTAATGTTTGTTGGAGTGCAAGAAGATGAAGAGATAGCGACAATCATGATCTGTGCTGTCAGTGAGAAGAGACTCCCTGATGTATGGATGTAGCCACACGCATCGTGATGAATCTCCTCATGTCCTAATGAAGGGGAGATTGTCCCCAAAACATTGGCATTAAAGGTCATAATTTTCTCACCTAACTGTCTTGGAGTGATGCCTTTTATCTTTGCCTGGCTTGCATTTGGGGTGTGCTATCCCCAGGAGGGCACCCAAGCTAGATAACATGGTGGTGTGAGCTGCTACCTGAGTGCCGGACTATTTGTTGTTTGCATTTAAAACAAAATATATATATTTATAGTATAGTCTTTTTTTTTTTGCATTACACTTTATCCAGTACTTTGTACATAACATGTATGTCCTGATGAAGGAGCCCTGCCTGGCTCCGAAATGCCACATAGATGCTGCTGTGTAATGTATGGTTTTCTTTTCCACATAAATCTCATCACAAAAACCCTGTACTGATGTGCCTGGTTCGGATCCGCTGTTCTTTACTGGATTGGAATATATATATATATATATATATATATATATACAGGTTGAGTATCCCTTATCCAAAATTCAAAATCCCAAATTTGTGGGTCCCCTACTGAGATAATAACATAAATTTTATATCTATTATATATATTATTTATAAATATA
This sequence comes from Pseudophryne corroboree, assembly GCF_028390025.1. NCBI lineage: Eukaryota > Metazoa > Chordata > Amphibia > Anura > Myobatrachidae > Pseudophryne > Pseudophryne corroboree. The sequence continues at coordinate 272,976,506 of NC_086454.1, forward strand.
TATATTTATAGATAATGTATATAATACATATGTCATTATCTCAGTAGGGGACCCAAAAATGTGGGATTTTGAATTTTGGATAAGGGATACTCAACCTGTATATATATATATATATATATATATAATATATACACACTCCACTCCACTTTACCTCAGAACTGCTTTGGTGCCTTCCAGATTAAAGTAAATATTATCCAATTTGCACAAGCAGCGGCACTGAGACTAAAGGCCCATACACACTTGACGATGCACACATCGTTAACGACCGTCGTTAACGACTTCCCTTGAACTTCCCTTGAACAGCTGAGCAAACGACATGAGCATACACACTACCAACGACCAAAGACGAAAGACTAAAGACGAAAGACCAAAGACCATAGACCATTCATCGTTGAAGCATCCAAGCTGAACAGTTTATTAAAATAATGAGCTGGGAACAGGGCTGGTGAACAGTGGCTTGGTCGTTGGTCTTTCACACCATACACATTCAACGACGTCTCTGGTCGGTAACGACCATAGTGGAAATTGAGCATACATGCTCCACAGATAAGCGAGGGTCGTTAACATCCCGCGGGGCCGCGCATCGGTGGTCGTCGGATGCATACACACTTGACGATATAATAAGCGACATCGTTGATGAGGGCTGAAATGAACGACGTCGTTCATTTTATCGTCAAGTGTGTATGGGCCTTTAGTAACATCAAAAAGGTGTATTAAAGAAACTGTTGCAAACCAACATTTGACAAAGTGGTGGTTACACCCCGAAACGTTGGTATGTCAGTTTCTTTAATACACCTACTGTATTTGATGTTACTACTTGTGTGAATTGGAATATGTGTGTGTGTGTGTGTGTGTGTGTGTGTGTGTGTGTGTGTGTGCGTGAAAGCCCTCACTCACTCACTGATTCATCACTAATTCTCTTACTTCCCGATATAGGAAGCTGAAATTTAATATACTGTAGGTATTCTTCAGGTGGGAAATAGGAAAACTACGTAATTAGAATTTTAATAAACCTCCCCTAAGGGGATGAAAAGAAGGTTCACATAATGACGTCATTACCGATGCGTGGCTTGTGTTGCGTGAACAATAATGCCCAAAAGGACAATCAGATCAATATTTGGATTGCAACTCCAGTGTGTAGAATTTAATAGACCACAAAAATACTCCTGTCACTTTTTACAGTATTTGCTCTGGGTGCTCCTCGGGTAACGCCAAGAACCATGGATTAATATGTACTGACTAGAGAAATTTTTCGGGTTTTGTGTTTTGGTTTTGAGTTCGGTTCCGTGGCCGTGTTTTGGGTTCGAACGCGTTTTGGCAAAACCTCACCTAATTTTTTTTCTCGGATTCGGGTGTGTTTTGGATTCGGGTGTTTTTTTCAAAAAACCCTAAAAAACAGCTTAAATCATAGAATTTGGGGGTCATTTTGATCCCAAAGTATTATTAACCTCAATAACCATAATTTCCACTCATTTTCAGTCTATTCTGAACACCTCACACCTCACAATATTATTTTTAGTCCTAAAATTTGCACCGAGGTCGCTGGATGACTAAGCTCAGCGACCCAAGTGGCCGACACAAACACCTGGCCCATCTAGGAGTGGCGCTGCAGTGTCACGCAGGATGTCCCTTCCAAAAAACACTCCCCAAACAGCACATGACGCAAAGAAAAAAAGAGGCGCAATGAGGTAGCTGTGTGACTAAGCTTAGCGACCCAAGTGGCCGACACAAACACCTGGCCCATCTAGGAGTGGCACTGCAGTGTCACGCAGGATGGCCCTTCCAAAAAACACTCCCCAAACAGCACATGACGCAAAGAAAAAAAGAGGCGCAATGAGGTAGCTGTGTGAGTAAGCTAAGCGACCCTAGTGGCCGACACAAACACCTGGCCCATCTAGGAGTGGTACTGCAGTGTCAGTCCGGATGGCCCTTCCAAAAAATACTCCCCAAACAGCACATGACGCAAAGAAGAAAAAAAAGAGGCGCAATGAGGTAGCTGTGTGACTAAGATAAGTGACCCTAGTGGCCGACACAAACACCTGGCCCATCTAGGAGTGGCACTGCAGTGTCACGCAGGATGGCCCTTCCAAAAAATACTCCCCAAACAGCACATGACGCAAAGAAGAAAAAAAAGAGGCGCAATGAGGTAGCTGTGTGACTAAGATAAGCGACCCTAGTGGCCGACACAAACACCTGGCCCATCTAGGAGTGGCACTGCAGTGTCACGCAGGATGGCCCTTCCAAAAAACACTCCCCAAACAGCACATGACGCAAAGAAAAATGAAAGAAAAAAGAGGTGCAAGATGGAATTGTCCTTGGGCCCTCCCACCCACCCTTATGTTGTATAAACAGGACATGCACACTTTAACCAACCCATCATTTCAGTGACAGGGTCTGCCACACGACTGTGACTGAAATGACGGGTTGGTTTGGACCCCCACCAAAAAATAAGCAATTAATCTCTCCTTGCACAAACTGGCTCTACAGAGGCAAGATGTCCACCTCATCATCATCCTCCGATTCATCACCGTGTACATCCCCCTCCTCACAGATTATCAATTCGTCCCCACTGGAATCCACCATCACAGCTCCCTGTGTACTTTGTGGAGGCAATTGCTGCTGGTGAATGTCTCCATGGAAGAATTGATTATAATTCATTTTAATGAACATCATCTTCTCCACGTTTTCTGGAAGTAACCTCGTACGCCGATTGCTGACAAGGTGAGCGGCGGCACTAAACACTCTTTCGGAGTACACACTTGTGGGAGGGCAACTTAGGTAGAATAAAGCCAGTTTGTGCAAGGGCCTCCAAATTGCCTCTTTTTCCTGCCAGTATACGTACGGACTGTCTGACGTGCCTACTTGGATGCGGTCACTCATATAATCCTCCACCATTCTTTCAATGGTGAGAGAATCATATGCAGTGACAGTAGACGACATGTCCGTAATCGTTGGCAGGTCCTTCAGTCCGGACCAGATGTCAGCATCAGCAGTCGCTCCAGACTGCCCTGCATCACCGCCAGCGGGTGGGCTCGGAATTCTGAGCCTTTTCCTCGCACCCCCAGTTGCGGGAGAATGTGAAGGAGGAGATGTTGACAGGTCGCGTTCCGCTTGACTTGACAATTTTCTCACCAGCAGTTCTTTGAACCCCTGCAGACTTGTGTCTGCCGGAAAGAGAGATACAACGTAGGTTTTAAATCTAGGATCGAGCACGGTGGCCAAAATGTAGTGCTCTGATTTCAACAGATTGACCACCCGTGAATCCTTGTTAAGCGAATTAAGGGCTCCATTCACAAGTCCCACATGCCTAGCGGAATCGCTCAGTGTTAGAACCTGAAAAGTTCCTTTTCCCAACAAGTGGGAAAAAGAGTTGAGGCGCTGATATGAAAATATAATGGATAAACAAACCATATAACAGTATATAATTAATGATTTATTGAAACTATAAAAATGTTTGTATATAGAGTACCGGCCGGTATATACATTCAAATTAATACAATCCTTAAAACAGAACAATTTAAAACAAGTGCATTTCTGTGTCTAAATGGCTACACTCCAAAATAGTTTGTAGTAAACATGTATCAAGATGCTCATACAAAATATATGTATATATATATGTGTTTAGAATCACACTTCCCATCCGCTGGTGGCAGTTCCTTTATGTGCGGACGTATCTGGAAGTCCGTAAGGTGATCTTTAGTGCAAAGTTGGTTTATATGATACTCAGGGTGGACTGTTAATTTACTCCGTGACTTGCACTGTGGAGCAGTCTTTTAGTTGTAATAACCCAGACTGGGCACACTATATGCAGTCTTTATGTCACTGTATGGCAAGAGGGGCACACTGATCTTTCGTGCAGATGCTTGTTAGCTGAGTGATGGGGGAGCTGGACGGCAAGGATTTTTATTATTAGCAAGAGGTGTATGATCACATGCTCACCTCATCCTCCACATTGGTCAAACAGCTGCTTCTGACTTAGGCTGTCAGCGTTATTGCAAACGCTCGTCCTTCCCAACTCTATGACACAAGCTTCTCCCTCTGCGTCGTGGCGCTAGGCGCTGGGCTGCACCCGGGCTAGCCGGCAGTTGTTATTTCTCGTGCCGCCCGCCTCCGCACCAGGTTACCACCGCTGCTGGGACACTCGTCTCACCTGCAGCTGTCTCCTCGTCAGTAACCTTATTGCCTGCAGTGTCAGGCTCCACGCTGCCGTTTGGCAGTAATTATTCTCCAACTCGCTCCTCCTCATGTATCATCAGTTGTAGAGCAAATGACCAGTAAATGGAAATACCGGTTTGGGGTACACTCAACAGAATGTTTGCGCGTTTCTCTGCCTTTGATACAATCGGCAGCTTCTTCAGAACAGAATGAGACTGTCTGTATAGCAGTGTGTATTTAAACCAGTCATGATTGGATACACCTGTATGGAGTTTAGATTTAACCACTCCTATTTTAACTCTTTCCAGTTTGTCTTTGCCAATACAGACTGCCTCTCATTAAAATATATATACACATTAAAATAACAAAGACATATATCTATACATTATTAGTTTGCTTATATTGATGGCTTAGCTGAGATATGTGTCCACAGAAATGTTCCACACATACATAGCAAATATTACAATGCATAATAAACGGAGGAAACAAAAAGTGAGAGACAATAAGATTATTGCAATATCATCTACCATTAGTATTACGATCATTTACGATATAGATGTATAGAATTAGTTAATTTAATAAGAACAAAAAGAGGGATATTTCTATTGCTCCACTTGTAGCAACATCTTGTCACGATCCGGGTATCTGGACGCCATTTCTTACCCATCAGATGCCTCCTAAGGCTGGCTCAGCGCTCCAGGACCGGATCCCATCTGTTATCCTGATGTGTACATTCCTGTATCCTCTCCTGTCACTCTGGGACGCTGTCACAGTAAACGCCATATTACACCTGGCATGGCGTCTCCCGCGGCCTCCGCCGCCGTCCCTGAACTTCTGCATGCAGAGTGTCTGAGTGGCGATTACGTCAGCCGCGGCCTCCGCTGTGTCCGCGTGGTTGGATGTGCATCTGTCAGCCTGGCGCCTCCTGTCTCCGGTGGCCGGCGCCGCCATTACTGTTTTCATTACCACATGGATTACAAACCAAACTTCCCTCCAAGTGTCTGCATGGGCGCAGCCATCTTGGATTCTGTCAGCTGATCATTTCCACCAATCTGTTCTCAGTATTGATAATCTGCATAATTGCCTAGCCAATCCCTTCCTTGCTGCAGGTATAAATACACTGTGCCTGAGCAAGGAAGGCGTCAGTGCTTTGGTTGTCAAACCTAGTTCCTGTTTGTCTCTCTCCTGTGATTGTCTTCCAGGTTCCAGCTCCTGTCTCAAGACTTCCACCATAGAGACCCGCACCAGCATTCCACCTGCGGTGTAGCCTGACTCTCCAATCCATTGTGGATTCATCTGTTTCCAGCTACAACATTACCTGCTTCCAGCTCAGCTTCCAGCAGAGTACAGCTTCCCTTAAAGGGCCGGTGTCCTTTCTACACTTTACCACTCTCCACCGGTATTATTATTTCTCCGCTCTCAAGTTCTACATTTCAGTTCATATTTCATCGCTCCCAAGTTCATTTATTATTTAACTGGTTCCAGCCAGTATCCACTCCGTGCTAACAACAGTCTGGTTCCAGCCAGTATCCACAGCAGCTGTTTTATCTTCAGCAACCCAGCTTTTCCTGGAACACCAGCTGGCACAATCCTGGGTTATCTCCATTGCTACAGTCGGGCCTGGTAAGGACTTTCCATCTAGAAGATCATAAGAACTATCTCACACTACCAGTGCCCTGTGGCTCCTGCCATCCTGTAGTACCCAGGAACTGTATTTATTCTTTGCTGACTTTTACGTTTTCTTTTACTGCTGCTGTGTTGCGGAGTTGTCATAATAAACATCATTGACTTTTATCCAAGTTGTCGTGGTCACGCCTTCGGGCAGTTATTATTCATGTTACTTACATGTCCAGGGGTCTGATACAACCTCCCAGGTTCCGGTACATCTCAGCCCCTACAACTGAGGCTGCCTCCCGTCAGCTCAGGCCCTCAGTTGTGACAGTAAGCACTGACCTAATGAATCCAGCCGGAGACCAGGATCAAGGGGCCAGGCCGATGCAAGAACTGGCAGCCCGACTAGAACATCAGGAGGCTGCACAGGGCCACATCATCCGCTGTCTCCAGGATCTCTCTACTCGGCTGGATGGGATTCAGACAACTCTCCGTGGATCAGGCGCGTCTGGTGCGTCAACCACAGTGACTCCAGCTATAACCCCACCCACCTTACCCATTTCTGCTCCACGTCTTCATCTTCCAAAGCCAGCAAAATTTGACGGATCTCCAAGATTCTGCAGGGGATTTCTCAACCAGTGTGAGATTCAGTTTGAGCTACAACCTGGCAATTTTCCCAGTGACCGTACAAAAATTGCCTACATTATTTCTCTTCTCAGTGGCTCAGCCCTTGATTGGGCATCACCGTTATGGGAGAGGTCCGACACCCTGCTATCTTCCTACACTGCCTTCGTGTCAACATTCAGGCGCATCTTCGACGAGCCAGGCCGGGTAACCTCAGCTTCATCCGAGATTCTCCGTTTACGCCAGGGGTCACGTACTGTAGGACAATATCTGATACAGTTCCAGATCCTGGCATCCGAACTGGCATGGAACGACGAGGCCCTGTATGCTGCATTCTGGCATGGCTTATCTGAGCGTATTAAAGATGAGTTAGCTACCAGAGACTTACCTTCTAAGTTAGATGAGCTAATCTCACTCTGCACGAAAGTTGATTTACGTTTCAGAGAGAGAGCAACTGAGCGTGGAAGATCATCTGCTCCAAAATCTTCTGCTCCTCCTCCTCGTCAACTGTCACCATCTAAAGATGAGCCCATGCAACTTGGCCGTTCCCGTTTAACTCCTGCTGAGCGCCGAAGACGTCTCTCCGAGTTTCTCTGTCTCTATTGTGCAGCTCCGTCTCACACCATTAATGCCTGTCCCAAACGTCCGGGAAACTCCAAATCCTAGCTCGCCAAGGAGAGGGCCGGCTAGGAGTAATGATCTCCTCTCCATCTCCTCAAGATTGTAATCTCCCAATCTCGCTTCAAGTTGCTCAACGTTATCGGAACGTCATTGCCCTCCTTGATTCCGGAGCAGCTGGGAACTTTATTTCCGAAGCCTATGTTAAACGGTGGTCCCTACCCACCGAGAGACTTCCTTCGTCCATTTCTTTAACTGCCGTGGATGGCAGCAAAATTTTTGATGCAGTTATTTCTTTAAGGACTCTACCAGTTTGTCTGAGAGTGGGAGTTCTTCATTCCGAACTTATTTCTTTTTTAGTGATTCCAAGAGCCACACATCCTGTGGTCCTGGGCCTTCCATGGCTCCGTCTTCACAATCCTACAATTGATTGGACGACTACGCAAATCCTGGCATGGGGTTCCTCCTGTGCTGAGACATGTTTGTTTAAAGTATTGCCTGTCTGTTCTTCCTCCCCCAGGTCGTCTGATGTTCCACCTCCTCCATATCAAGATTTCACGGATGTGTTCAGTAAAGCTTCTGCAGATATCCTTCCTCCTCATAGAGAATGGGACTGTCCGATTGATCTCGTTCCAGGGAAGGTTCCACCTCGAGGCCGAACTTATCCGTTGTCTCTGCCTGAGACGCATTCTATGGAGGAATATATTAAAGAGAACCTAGCAAAGGGGTTCATTCGACCTTCTTCTTCTCTAGCCGGCGCAGGCTTCTTTTTTGTAAAAAAGAAAGATGGTGGTCTGCGGCCGTGCATCGACTACAGAGGTTTGAACGACATTACCATCAAGAACCGTTATCCTTTACCCCTGATTACTGAGCTCTTTGACAGAGTTAGCGGAGCTACCATCTTTACAAAGCTGGACTTGCGAGGTGCATACAATCTCATCCGGATCCGTGAGGGTGACGAGTGGAAGACCGCCTTTAACACCCGTGACGGACATTATGAGTACCTCGTCATGCCCTTCGGATTGAGCAATGCTCCAGCTGTCTTCCAGCATTTTGTCAATGAGATCTTCAGAGACATTCTATACCGTCATGTCGTGGTCTATCTAGACGATATCCTCATTTTTGCCAACGATTTCGAGGAACATCGTTTTTGGGTTAAAGAGGTTCTGTCCCGTCTCCGTGTCAATCATCTCTATTGCAAATTAGAAAAATGCGTCTTTGAAGTCAAGTCCATTCCGTTTCTAGGGTACATTGTGTCCGGTTCCGGACTATAGATGGATACTGAGAAACTACAAGCAATCCAAAATTGGCCGGTACCCTTAACCCTCAAAGGGGTCCAGAGGTTCTTAGGGTTCGCCAACTATTACCGAAAGTTTATACGAGACTTTTCCACCATTGTGGTGCCTATTACTGCTTTCACTAAGAAGGGTGCTAACCCGTCCAAGTGGTCTGAAGAAGCCATGCAAGCATTTCATCTTTTAAAACAAAGGTTCATCTCTGCGCCTGTTCTGAAACAGCCTGACATCGACTCTCCTTTCATCTTAGAGGTGGATGCCTCCTCCGTTGGAGTAGGAGCGGTGTTATCTCAGAGGGCTAAAGATGGCCATTTACACCCTTGCAGTTTCTTCTCCCGGAAGTTCTCCCCAGCTGAGCGCAACTATGCCATTGGCGACCAGGAGTTGCTAGCCATCAAGCTCGCTCTAGAAGAGTGGAGGTATCTGTTGGAGGGAGCTTCTCATTCAATCACCATACTTACAGACCACAAGAACCTTTTATACCTGAAGGGCGCACAATGTCTCAACCCTCCTCAGGCCAGATGGGCACTTTTCTTTTCCAGGTTCGACTTTAAACTCCAGTTCTGTCCGGGCTCTCAGAATCGCAAGGCCGATGCCCTTTCCCGCTCATGGGAGCAAGAAAATGAGTCAGAGTCTTCAGACAAGCATCCTATTATAAATCCGTTGGCATTCTCCACGGTAGGGATGGACTCTACGCCCCCATCAGGGAAAATTTTTGTGAAGCCGATGCTAAGGAAGAAGCTCATGCATTGGGCCCATGCTTCCCGTTTTGCCGGACATACAGGTATCCAAAAAACCCTGGAGTTTATCTCTAGGTCCTATTGGTGGCCAACTCTGAAAAAGGACATCTTGGAGTTTATTGCATCTTGCCCAAAGTGTGCCCAACATAAAGTATCCCGCCAGTCGCCTGCGGGGCAACTGGTTCCACTATCCGTTCCCCGTCGACCATGGACCCACTTGTCGATGGATTTCATTACAGACTTACCCATGTGCAACAAGTTCAATACCATCTGGGTGGTAGTTGACCGGTTCACCAAGATGGCACACTTCATTCCTCTCACCGGTCTTCCGTCAGCTTCCAAGTTGGCTCAAGTATTCATACAAGAGATCTTCCGACTCCACGGTCTTCCTGAAGAAATTATCTCAGATCGAGGAGTTCAATTCACAGCCAAATTCTGGCGAAGTTTATGTCAAGTCCTCCAAGTCAAGCTAAAGTTTTCCACGGCTTACCATCCTCAGACCAATGGTCAAACCGAGAGGGTGAATCAGGACTTGGAGGCCTTCCTCCGCATCTATGTGTCCTCCTCTCAAGATGACTGGGTTCAATTACTTCCCTGGGCCGAGTTCTGTCATAACAACCAGTATCATTCTTCATCTGCTTCAACACCATTCTTCACTAACTTTGGATTCCACCCTAAAGTCCCTGAGTTCCAACCGCTTCCAGCAACTTCTGTTCCCGCAGTGGATATCACCTTGCATCAGTTTGCCAATATCTGGAAGAGCGTACGATCAGCTCTGCTCAAGGCATCGTTCAGGTACAAGAAGTTTGCGGATAAGAAGCGTCGAGCAGTTCCTGCTCTCAAGGTGGGTGATCGGGTATGGTTATCCATGAAGAATTTGAGGTTAAGAGTTCCCAGTATGAAGTTTGCACCTCGCTATATCGGTCCTTTCAAGATTGAACAAGTCATCAATCCTGTTGCTTACAGACTCCAGTTGCCTCCCTTCTTAAAAATACCCAGGACATTCCATGTTTCCCTGTTGAAACCGCTGATCTTGAATCGGTTTCATTCCTCACTTCCTCCAACTACGAAAGTCCAAACTCAACGAGGCGTTGAGTATGAAGTGGCCAAGATCCTGGACTCACGTCACCGTTACGGTCAACTACAATATCTTATTGACTGGAAGGGTTATGGTCCTGAGGAACGTTCATGGACCAATGCTTCTGATGTCCATGCTCCTGCCTTGGTCCGGAGATTCCATTCCAAGTTTCCTCAAAAGCCAAAGAAGTGTCCTGGGGCCACTCCTAAAGGGGGGGGTGCTGTCACGATCCGGGTATCTGGACGCCATTTCTTACCCATCAGATGCCTCCTAAGGCTGGCTCAGCGCTCCAGGACCGGATCCCATCTGTTATCCTGATGTGTACATTCCTGTATCCTCTCCTGTCACTCTGGGACGCTGTCACAGTAAACGCCATATTACACCTGGCATGGCGTCTCCCGCGGCCTCCGCCGCCGTCCCTGAACTTCTGCATGCAGAGTGTCTGAGTGGCGATTACGTCAGCCGCGGCCTCCGCTGTGTCCGCGTGGTTGGATGTGCATCTGTCAGCCTGGCGCCTCCTGTCTCCGGTGGCCGGCGCCGCCATTACTGTTTTCATTACCACATGGATTACAAACCAAACTTCCCTCCAAGTGTCTGCATGGGCGCAGCCATCTTGGATTCTGTCAGCTGATCATTTCCACCAATCTGTTCTCAGTATTGATAATCTGCATAATTGCCTAGCCAATCCCTTCCTTGCTGCAGGTATAAATACACTGTGCCTGAGCAAGGAAGGCGTCAGTGCTTTGGTTGTCAAACCTAGTTCCTGTTTGTCTCTCTCCTGTGATTGTCTTCCAGGTTCCAGCTCCTGTCTCAAGACTTCCACCATAGAGACCCGCACCAGCATTCCACCTGCGGTGTAGCCTGACTCTCCAATCCATTGTGGATTCATCTGTTTCCAGCTACAACATTACCTGCTTCCAGCTCAGCTTCCAGCAGAGTACAGCTTCCCTTAAAGGGCCGGTGTCCTTTCTACACTTTACCACTCTCCACCGGTATTATTATTTCTCCGCTCTCAAGTTCTACATTTCAGTTCATATTTCATCGCTCCCAAGTTCATTTATTATTTAACTGGTTCCAGCCAGTATCCACTCCGTGCTAACAACAGTCTGGTTCCAGCCAGTATCCACAGCAGCTGTTTTATCTTCAGCAACCCAGCTTTTCCTGGAACACCAGCTGGCACAATCCTGGGTTATCTCCATTGCTACAGTCGGGCCTGGTAAGGACTTTCCATCTAGAAGATCATAAGAACTATCTCACACTACCAGTGCCCTGTGGCTCCTGCCATCCTGTAGTACCCAGGAACTGTATTTATTCTTTGCTGACTTTTACGTTTTCTTTTACTGCTGCTGTGTTGCGGAGTTGTCATAATAAACATCACTGACTTTTATCAAAGTTGTCGTGGTCACGCCTTCGGGCAGTTATTATTCATGTTACTTACATGTCCAGGGGTCTGATACAACCTCCCAGGTTCCGGTACATCTCAGCCCCTACAACTGAGGCTGACTCCCGTCAGCTCAGGCCCTCAGTTGTGACACATCTAGGCATAATTATTTTAAAATTATACATAGTAAATGTATAGTACATACATGTGGAGGCTCTTCAATTGTCACTAATATCAATGATAGAGCTAGGACAGGTATTAGATATTATTCAGCTCTACTGTATCATTAAGTCCATGGGGAACTAACGTTTCCAGTCTATATATCCAGAAAGCTTCTCTTCTGCAGAGCAAGTTAAATCTATCACCTCCCCGTTTTGTGCATTTAACCGATTCAATTGCCCTAACATTAATACTGCTAAAAGTATCAGATTCCATACATTGTGAAATGTGGCTTGAAAGGGGATGTGTCTTGATTCCCTTATTTATATTTCGCCAGTGTTCCATAAATCTAGTGTGTAACATGTGAGTGGTTCTTCCCACGTATTGCTTGCCACACCCGCATTGAATTACATAAATGATATATGAAGATCTACAATTCCTGAAATTTTTTATAGTAAATATTTTTCCATTTTTATTTGAAATAAATTCTGTAGTTTTTCTCAGGGCATGTTTATAAGTGGTACAGGTGGGTTTTCCACATGCATGAAACCCCTTGGGGCGTTCTGGCATCCATGTTTTATTATTAATCCGTTCTTGTTGAAAATGGCTCTTAACTAATAGGGATTGAAGATTAGTAGATCTTCTAAAAATTACTGTACCTTCCAAATTCACATTTTCACATAATATATTGTCTAGTTTAAGTAAAGCTGAATTCTTTTTTATAATAGACCTAATTTTAAATGCACAATTATTATATTGCGTAGTAAACAGAGCAGTCCTATCTGTATTACCTATGCTATTAGGTTTTTTAGAAGTCTGCAGAAGTTTTGCTCGGTCTATTTGATTGACCTCTATTAAAGCATTCTGTAATATTTTATCCGGATATCCCTGTTCTAGGAATGATTGATATAGTTTGGCCGCCTGTTCCTTAAAACTACTATCTGTTCCGCAGTTTCTTTTCAGCCTTATAAATTGCCCCTTGGGGATGTTTGTCTTCCATGATGTTTTATGAGAGCTTGTAAAATTTAAATAGCGATTTTGATCAACCGGCTTAATATATGTTTGTGTGATTAATTTACCTTCGGTCACGTGTAGTGAAATATCCAAAAAATTAATAGAAGTTTTGTGTATATTAAACGTAAAATGTAAACCAAACTCATTATTATTTAAATTAGACGCAAATTGTTGTGCAGACAGTAAATCCCCATCCCAAATAAAAAACAAATCATCTATAAATCTGCCATATAGGGCGAGGTTTGCTCCGTATGTCCCCCCCCATATATGATGTTCTTCGAATCTTCCCATAAATAGATTTGCTAGACTCGGAGCAAACCCCGCCCCCATCGCAGCACCACGTGTCTGTAAAAAATACTGTGAATTAAATGTGAAGCAATTGTGACCTAAAATAAATTGTATAGATTGTAAAATAAAATTCCGGAACTGTGATGACATATTAGGATCTTGTAGAAGATAGTGTTCTACTGCTTTTGTTCCCAATGTATGAGAAATGTTGGAATATAGGGCTTCAACATCACACGTCATTAATAGATAATTTTGTTTCCAAGGAACATTATTCACTAAATTCAAAAAATGAGTAGTGTCTTTAATATAGGACCGCAGACCTTTTACATGATCCTGTAAATAGTGATCAACAAAAAGTGATAAATTACTAGTGAGGGACCCTATACCTGAAATAATAGGACGACCCGGGGGTGTGGTGAGGGATTTGTGGATTTTGGGCAAATAATAAAAAGTGGGAGTGATGGGATGTGCATTAAATAAAAAATTATAAATGTCTTTCGTGATCGCGCTCTCTTCCAGACCCATAGTTAGTAGGTCTGACATTTGTTTAAGAAAGAGGGGGGTGGGATCGTGATCCAATTTTTTATAATACTGTGTATTAGACAATTGTCTATTAACCTCCGACAAATAGTCCTCCGTATTTAATATCACGATCCCACCCCCCTTATCTGCTGGTTTAATAATAATGGTTTTGTCAGAGTATAAAGTTTTGATTGCTTTTCTTTCCCCTTTATTAAGGTTATCCTTAAATTTTTTCTTTTCTGACAATTCACACATATTCTTAAAATGTTCTAACGTACTATTATAGAAACTCTCAATGAACGGACCTCTGTATTGTAAGGGTTAAAATTCTGATTTCTTTCTTTGTGTAAAATTATTTTTAATGTCGTAAATTTTTACAGTATCATCATTATTAGTGGCTCCTCCCTCTTGTTGTAGGAGCTCTAATGCCTCAATGGCTATGTTATCCTCCTGATCTAAAATAATTGGTACCCCTACAATTTGTTTCTGTTTAATAGTTTTTAGTGCAAAGTAACGTTTACGACTCAAAGTCCTAACATACCTATTAAGGTCGACAAACAGGCTGAAAAGGTTAGGTTTCATGACCGGAGCAAAATTTAATCCTTTTTCCAGAAGGGCCAATTCATGTTCATTTAAGTTTTTGCGAGATAGATTAAAAATTCCCTTACCAGTAGTTTTCATCTTGAGCACAGACTTTTTGTGGGATTTTCTTCTCCCTCCCCGACACCCCCTTTTCCGTTTTCCCTTGATCTTTTTTGTCCCCCTCCTGTTAGAAACCTGGAGTGGGGTGGGAATCGTTTGTCTAAAAAAACTTCACTACGGGGAGACATTTCTAAATCGTCTTCAGTTTCTGACTGTCTGAGGTTTTGATAGTATTTAGGTGAGGGCTGGCGGATAGGAGATTCATAGTCATTAAGGACCTCATATCTGTTTTTATGTGCAAAATTCACATGTTTGTATACATCTCTAAATGGTCTTCTATTATGGGGGCCATACGCTGATGTTCTCTCTGATTGTTTTTTTCTATTATTCGAACCATATCTGGGTCGTTGTTTCCATTGTGTATAATATGGTTTCCTATATACCTCATTGGGAGTATTGTAGTTGTTATAATTTCTCCTTGGATCTATACGGTCCATATTGTTCCTCCTATTATAGCTATGGATTTCCCCTCTCTGGTAGTCTTGCCTGTCTCTACTAATTTTATTTTCCTTACGTGCCACAAGGATTTGTTCATAATTCTCAATTTTTTTGTTCACTCTAATGTCTCTCTCTACAAAATCCGGATTATTATCAAACACTTTCAGTTCTTTTTGTATGGATTCTATTTCCACCTGTAGTTCCTTAACTTTTTCCTCTCTATAGCAAATGAGGAGTTTCATTAGACTCTTTGAGCAAACATCTAAAATCTGGTTCCAATCCTCTGTGAAGGATTTATCTTCACTAAATGTGGATGTTTTTAGTATTCTTAAGCCTCTGGGTATTAAGTTGTTATCCAAGTACTTTTGTAAAGTAACTTGGTCCCACCAATGTCTCATCTCTGCTATGCAAAGATGTTCCAATTTGTTAAACAGACTATGCATGCTCAAAGAGTCTCCCTCAGTCTCTGTGGTTATAATTGACACTGTATCTTTAAGATAACCACTTCTCCTCTGCATTCTATCTGACACACATCTCAACGAAGCCATATTGGATCAGCCTGCAGCTAGGTTAGAGCAAATACTGGAAAAACGTTTTAAAAAAGAGTAACCCAGCGCAAGCTGATAATATTTTGATATCTGCAGCCTCTAAAAGTGGGTGTGCTCGTCCCACTAAAAAGCAAAAAGAACCTGAAAAGTTCCTTTTCCCAACAAGTGGGAAAAAGAGTTGAGGCGCTGATATGAAAATATAATGGATAAACAAACCATATAACAGTATATAATTAATGATTTATTGAAACTATAAAAATGTTTGTATATAGAGTACCGGCCGGTATATACATTCAAATTAATACAATCCTTAAAACAGAACAATTTAAAACAAGTGCATTTCTGTGTCTAAATGGCTACACTCCAAAATAGTTTGTAGTAAACATGTATCAAGATGCTCATACAAAATATATGTATATATATATGTGTTTAGAATCACACTTCCCATCCGCTGGTGGCAGTTCCTTTATGTGCGGACGTATCTGGAAGTCCGTAAGGTGATCTTTAGTGCAAAGTTGGTTTATATGATACTCAGGGTGGACTGTTAATTTACTCCGTGACTTGCACTGTGGAGCAGTCTTTTAGTTGTAATAACCCAGACTGGGCACACTATATGCAGTCTTTATGTCACTGTATGGCAAGAGGGGCACACTGATCTTTCGTGCAGATGCTTGTTAGCTGAGTGATGGGGGAGCTGGACGGCAAGGATTTTTATTATTAGCAAGAAGTGTATGATCACATGCTCACCTCATCCTCCACATTGGTCAAACAGCTGCTTCTGACTTAGGCTGTCAGCGTTATTGCAAACGCTCGTCCTTCCCACCTCTATGACACAAGCTTCTCCCTCTGCGTCGTGGCGCTAGGCGCTGGGCTGCACCCGGGCTAGCCGGCAGTTGTTATTTCTCGTGCCGCCCGCCTCCGCACCAGGTTACCACCGCTGCTGGGACACTTGTCTCACCTGCAGCTGTCTCCTCGTCAGTAACCTTATTGCCTGCAGTGTCAGGCTCCACGCTGCCGTTTGGCAGTAATTATTCTCCAACTCGCTCCTCCTCATGTATCATCAGTTGTAGAGCAAATGACCAGTAAATGGAAATACCGGTTTGGGGTACACTCAACAGAATGTTTACGCGTTTATCTGCCTTTGATACAATCGGCAGCTTCTTCAGAACAGAATGAGACTGTCTGTATAGCAGTGTGTATTTAAACCAGTCATGATTGGATACACCTGTATGGAGTTTAGATTTAACCACTCCTATTTTAACTCTTTCCAGTTTGTCTTTGCCAATACAGACTGCCTCTCATTAAAATATATATACACATTAAAATAACAAAGAAATATATCTATACATTATTAGTTTGCTTATATTGATGGCTTAGTTGAGATATGTGTCCACAGAAATGTTCCACACATACATAGCAAATATTACAATGCATAATAAACGGAGGAAACAAAAAGTTAGAGACAATAAGATTATTGCAATATCATCTACCATTAGTATTACGATCATTTACGATATAGATGTATAGAATTAGTTAATTTAATAAGAACAAAAAGAGGGATATTTCTATTGCTCCACTTGTAGCAACATCTAGGCATAATTATTTTAAAATTATACATAGTAAATGTATAGTACATACATGTGGAGGCTCTTCAATTGTCACTAATATCAATGATAGAGCTAGGACAGGTATTAGATATTATTCAGCTCTACTGTATCATTAAGTCCATGGGGAACTAACGTTTCCAGTCTATATATCCAGAAAGCTTCTCTTCTGCAGAGCAAGTTAAATCTATCACCTCCCCGTTTTGTGCATTTAACCGATTCAATTGCCCTAACATTAATACTGCTAAAAGTATCAGATTTCATACATTGTGAAATGTGGCTTGAAAGGGGATGTGTCTTGATTCCCTTATTTATATTTCGCCAGTGTTCCATAAATCTAGTGTGTAACATGCGAGTGGTTCTTCCCACGTATTGCTTGCCACACCCGCATTGAATTACATAAATGATATATGAAGATCTACAATTCATGAAATTTTTTATAGTAAATATTTTTCCATTTTTATTTGAAATAAATTCTGTAGTTTTTCTCAGGGCATGTTTACAAGTGGTACAGGTGGGTTTTCCACATGCATGAAACCCCTTGGGGCGTTCTGGCATCCATGTTTTATTATTAATCCGTTCTTGTTGAAAATGGCTCTTAACTAATAGGGATTGAAGATTAGTAGATCTTCTAAAAATTACTGTACCTTCCAAATTCACATTTTCACATAATATATTGTCTAGTTTAAGTAAAGCTGAATTCTTTTTTATAATAGACCTAATTTTAAATGCACAATTATTATATTGCGTAGTAAACAGAGCAGTCCTATCTGTATTACCTATGCTATTAGGTTTTTTAGAAGTCTGCAGAAGTTTTGCTCGGTCTATTTGATTGACCTCTATTAAAGCATTCTGTAATATTTTATCCGGATATCCCTGTTCTAGGAATGATTGATATAGTTTGGCCGCCTGTTCCTTAAAACTACTATCTGTTCCGCAGTTTCTTTTCAGCCTTATAAATTGCCCCTTGGGGATGTTTGTCTTCCATGATGTTTTATGAGAGCTTGTAAAATTTAAATAGCGATTTTGATCAACCGGCTTAATATATGTTTGTGTGGTTAATTTACCTTCGGTCACGTGTAGTGAAATATCCAAAAAATTAATAGAAGTTTCGTCTATATTAAACGTAAAATGTAAACCAAACTCGTTATTATTTAAATTAGACGCAAATTGTTGTGCAGACAGTAAATCCCCATCCCAAATAAAAAACAAATCATCTATAAATCTGCCATATAGGGCGAGGTTTGCTCCGTATGTCCCCCCCATATATGATGTTCTTCGAATCTTCCCATAAATAGATTTGCTAGACTCGGAGCAAACCCCGCCCCCATCGCAGCACCACGTGTCTGTAAAAAATACTGTGAATTAAATGTGAAGCAATTGTGACCTAAAATAAATTGTATAGATTGTAAAATAAAATTCCGTAACTGTGATGACATATTAGGTACTTGTAGAAGATAGTGTTCTACTGCTTTTGTTACCAATGTATGAGAAATGTTGGAATATAGGGCTTCAACATCACACGTCATTAATAGATAATTTTGTTTCCAAGGAACATTATTCACTAAATTCAAAAAATGAGTAGTGTCTTTAATATAGGGGGGGGACATACGGAGCAAACCTCGCCCTATATGGCAGATTTATAGATGATTTGTTTTTTATTTGGGATGGGGATTTACTGTCTGCACAACAATTTGCGTCTCATTTAAATAATAACGAGTTTGGTTAACATTATACGTTTAATATACACGAAACTTCTATTAATTTTTTGGATATTTCACTACACGTGACCAAAGGTAAATTAATCACACAAACATATATTAAGCCGGTTGATCAAAATCGCTATTTAAATTTTACAAGCTCTCATAAAACATCATGGAAGACAAACATCCCCAAGGGGCAATTTATAAGGCTGAAAAGAAACTGCGGAACAGATAGTAGTTTTAAGGAACAGGCGGCCAAACTATATCAATCATTCCTAGAACAGGGATATCCGGATAAAATATTACAGAATGCTTTAATAGAGGTCAATCAAATAGACCGAGCAAAACTTCTGCAGACTTCTAAAAAACCTAATAGCATAGGTAATACAGATAGGACTGCTCTGTTTACTACGCAATATAATAATTGTGCATTTAAAATTAGGTCTATTATAAAAAAGAATTCAGCTTTACTTAAACTAGACAATATATTATGTGAAAATGTGAATTTGGAAGGTACAGTAATTTTTAGAAGATCTACTAATCTTCAATCCCTATTAGTTAAGAGCCATTTTCAACAAGAACGGATTAATAATAAAACATGGATGCCAGAACGCCCCAAGGGGTTTCATGCATGTGGAAAACCCACCTGTACCACTTGTAAACATGCCCTGAGAAAAACTACAGAATTTATTTCAAATAAAAATGGAAAAATATTTACTATAAAAAATTTCATGAATTGTAGATCTTCATATATCATTTATGTAATTCAATGCGGGTGTGGCAAGCAATACGTGGGAAGAACCACTCGCATGTTACACACTAGATTTATGGAACACTGGCGAAATATAAATAAGGGAATCAAGACACATCCCCTTTCAAGCCACATTTCACAATGTATGAAATCTGATACTTTTAGCAGTATTAATGTTAGGGCAATTGAATCGGTTAAATGCACAAAACGGGGAGGTGATAGATTTAACTTGCTCTGCAGAAGAGAAGCTTTCTGGATATATAGACTGGAAACGTTAGTTCCCCATGGACTTAATGATACAGTAGAGCTGAATAATATCTAATACCTGTCCTAGCTCTATCATTGATATTAGTGACAATTGAAGAGCCTCCACATGTATGTACTATACATTTACTATGTATAATTTTAAAATAATTATGCCTAGATGTTGCTACAAGTGGAGCAATAGAAATATCCCTCTTTTTGTTCTTATTAAATTAACTAATTCTATACATCTATATCGTAAATGATCGTAATACTAATGGTAGATGATATTGCAATAATCTTATTGTCTCTCACTTTTTGTTTCCTCCGTTTATTATGCATTGTAATATTTGCTATGTATGTGTGGAACATTTCTGTGGACACATATCTCAACTAAGCCATCAATATAAGCAAACTAATAATGTATAGATATATTTCTTTGTTATTTTAATGTGTATATATATTTTAATGAGAGGCAGTCTGTATTGGCAAAGACAAACTGGAAAGAGTTAAAATAGGAGTGGTTAAATCTAAACTCCAT
The DNA here is from genome assembly GCF_028390025.1 of Pseudophryne corroboree. Classification (NCBI taxonomy): domain Eukaryota; kingdom Metazoa; phylum Chordata; class Amphibia; order Anura; family Myobatrachidae; genus Pseudophryne; species Pseudophryne corroboree. The sequence continues at coordinate 272,996,521 of NC_086454.1, forward strand.
ACAGGTGTATCCAATCATGACTGGTTTAAATACACACTGCTATACAGACAGTCTCATTCTGTTCTGAAGAAGCTGCCGATTGTATCAAAGGCAGATAAACGCGTAAACATTCTGTTGAGTGTACCCCAAACCGGTATTTCCATTTACTGGTCATTTGCTCTACAACTGATGATACATGAGGAGGAGCGAGTTGGAGAATAATTACTGCCAAACGGCAGCGTGGAGCCTGACACTGCAGGCAATAAGGTTACTGACGAGGAGACAGCTGCAGGTGAGACGAGTGTCCCAGCAGCGGTGGTAACCTGGTGCGGAGGCGGGCGGCACGAGAAAAAACAACTGCTGGCTAGCCCGGGTGCAGCCCAGCGCCTAGCGCCACGACGCAGAGGGAGAAGCTTGTGTCATAGAGGTGGGAAGGACGAGCGTTTGCAATAACGCTGACAGCCTAAGTCAGAAGCAGCTGTTTGATCAATGTGGAGGATGAGGTGAGCATGTGATCATACACCTCTTGCTAATAATAAAAATCCTTGCCGTCCAGCTCCCCCATCACTCAGCTAACAAGCATCTGCACGAAAGATCAGTGTGCCCCTCTTGCCATACAGTGACATAAAGACTGCATATAGTGTGCCCAGTCTGGGTTATTACAACTAAAAGACTGCTCCACAGTGCAAGTCACGGAGTAAATTAACAGTCCACCCTGAGTATCATATAAACCAACTTTGCACTAAAGATCACCTTACGGACTTCCAGATACGTCCGCACATAAAGGAACTGCCACCAGCGGATGGGAAGTGTGATTCTAAACACATATATATATACATATATTTTGTATGAGCATCTTGATACATGTTTACTACAAACTATTTTGGAGTGTAGCCATTTAGACACAGAAATGCACTTGTTTTAAATTGTTCTGTTTTAAGGATTGTATTAATTTGAATGTATATACCGGCCGGTACTCTATATACAAACATTTTTATAGTTTCAATAAATCATTAATTATATACTGTTATATGGTTTGTTTATCCATTATATTTTCATATCAGCGCCTCAACTCTTTTTCCCACTTGTTGGGAAAAGGAACTTTTCAGGTTCTTTTTGCTTTTTAGTGGGACGAGCACACCCACTTTTAGAGGCTGCAGATATCAAAATATTATCAGCTTGCGCTGGGTTACTCTTTTTTAAATCGCTCAGTGTTAGCTCCTCCTTCAATGTCTCCAGCTTCTTCTGCAAAAGCCTGATGAGGGGAATGACCTGACTCAGGCTGGCAGTGTCTGAACTGACTTCACGTGTGGTAAGTTCAAAAGGTTGCAGAACCTTGCACAACGTTGAAATCATTCTCCACTGCGCTTGAGACAGGTGCATTCCACCTCCTATATCGTGGTCAGTTGTATAGGCTTGAATGGCCTTTTGCTGCTCCTCCAACCTCTGAAGCATATAGAGGGTTGAATTCCACCTCGTTACCACTTCTTGCTTCAGATGATGGCAGGGCAGGTTCAGGCATTTTTGGTGTTGCTCCAGTCTTCTGTACGTGGTGCCTGTACGCCGAAAGTGTCCCGCAATTCTTCTGGCCACCGACAGCATCTCTTGCACGCCCCTGTCGTTTTTTAAATAATTCTGCACCACCAAATTCAAGGTATGTGCAAAACATGGGACGTGCTGGAATTTGCCCAGATTTAATGCACACACAATATTGCTGGCGTTGTCCGATGCCACAAATCCACAGGAGAGTCCAATTGGGGTAAGCCATTCTGCGATGATCTTCCTCAGTTGCCGTAAGAGGTTTTCAGCTGTGTGCATATTCTGGAAAGTGGTGATACAAAGCGTAGCCTGCCTAGGAAAGAGTTGGCATTTGCGAGATGCTGCTACTGGTGCCGCCGCTGCTGTTCTTGCGGCGGGAGTCAATACATCTACCCAGTGGGCTGTCACAGTCATATAGTCCTGAGTCTGCCCTGATCCACTTGTCCACATGTCCGTGGTTAAGTGGACATTGGGTACAACTGCATTTTTTAGGACACTGGTGAGTCTTTTTCTGAGGTCTGTGTCAATTTTCGGTATCGCCTGCCTAGAGAAATGGAACCTAGATGGTATTTGGTACCAGGGACACAGTACCTCAAACAAGTCTGCAGTAATGATGGATACCGGAACCACGTTTCTCACCGCCCAGGATGCCACGGCCTCAGTTATCCGCTTTGCAGCAGGATGACTGCTGTGATATTTCATCTTCCTCGCAAAGGACTGTTGGACAGTCAATTGCTTGGTGGAAGTAGTAAAAGTGGTCTTTCGACTTCCCCTCTGGGATGACTATCGACTCCCAGCAGCAACAACAGCAGCACCAGCAGCAGTAGGCGTTACACTCAAGGATGCATCGGAGGAATCCCAGGCAGGAGAGGACTCGTCAGAATTGCCAGTGACATGGCCTGCAGGACTATTGGCATTCCTGGGGAAGGAGGAAATTGACACTGAGGGAGTTGGTGGGGTGGTTTGCGTGAGCTTGGTTACAAGAGGAAGGGATTTACTGGTCAGTGGACTGCTTCCGCTGTCGCCCAAAGTTTTTGAACTTGTCACTGACTTATGATGAATGCGCTGCAGGTGACGTATAAGGGAGGATGTTCCGAGGTGGTTAACGTCCTTACCCCTACTTATTACAGCTTGACAAAGGCAACACACGGCTTGACACCTGTTGTCCGCATTTCTGTTGAAATACTTCCACACCGAAGAGCTGATTTTTTTGGTATTTTCACCAGGCATGTCAATGGCCATATTCCTCCCACGGACAACAGGTGTCTCCCCGGGTGCCTGACTTAAACAAACCACCTCACCATCAGAATCCTCCTTGTCAATTTCCTCCCCAGTGCCAGCAACACCCATATCCTCCTCATCCTGGTGTACTTCAACACTGACATCTTCAATCTGACTATCAGGAACTGGACTGCGGGTGCTCCTTCCAGCACTTGCAGGGGGCGTGCAAATGGTGGAAGGCGCATGCTCTTCACGTCCAGTGTTGGGAAGGTCAGGCATCGCAACCGACACAATTGGACTCTCCTTGTGGATTTGTGATTTCGAAGAACGCACAGTTCTTTGCTGTGCTTTTGCCAGCTTAAGTATTTTCATTTTTCTAGCGAGAGGCTGAGTGCTTCCATCCTCATGTGAAGCTGAACCACTAGCCATGAACATAGGCCAGGGCCTCAGCCGTTCCTTGCCACTCCGTGTGGTAAATGGCATATTGGCAAGTTTACGCTTCTCCTCCGACGATTTTATTTTAGATTTTTGAGTCCTTTTTTTACTGATATTTTGTGTTTTGGATTTTACATGCTCTGTACTATGACATTGGGCATCGGCCTTGGCAGACGACGTTGATGGAATTTCATCGTCTCGGCCATGACTAGTGGCAGCAGCTTCAGCACAAGGTGGAAGTGGATCTTGATCTTTCCCTATTTTTGGAACCTCAACATTTTTGTTCTCCATATTTTAATAGGCACAACTAAAAGGCACCTCAGGTAAACAATGGAGATGGATGGATACTAGTATACTTATGGATGACGAGTGACTGACGACACAGAGGTAGCTACAGCCGTGGACTACCGTACTGCGTCTGCTAGTATAGAGATGATAATGATATAAAAAATATATATATATCACTACTGCAGGTATATATAATATAATGACGGACCTGCTGGACACTGTCAGCAGACTCCTAAACTACTAGTATGAAGAAGATAGAAAAAAAAACCCCACCACAGGTAGGTATACAATTATGGACGAGCACTGACGACACAGAGGTAGCTACAGCCGTGGACTACCGTACTGCGTCTGCTAGTAAAGAGATGATAATGATATAAAAAATATATATATATATCACTACTGCAGGTATATATAATATAATGACGGACCTGCTGGACACTGTCAGCAGACTCCTAAACTACTAGTATGAAGAAGATAGAAAAAAAAAAACCACCACAGATAGGTATACAATTATGGACGAGCACTGACGACACAGAGGTAGCTACAGCCGTGGACTACCGTACTGCGTCTGCTAGTATAGAGATGATAATGATATAAAAAATATATATATATCACTACTGCAGGTATATATAATATAATGACGGACCTGCTGGACACTGTCAGCAGACTCCTAAACTACTAGTATGAAGAAGATAGAAAAAAAAAACCCCACCACAGGTAGGTATACAATTATGGACGAGCACTGACGACACAGAGGTAGCTACAGCCGTGGACTACCGTACTGCGTCTGCTAGTATAGAGATGATAATGATATAAAAAATATATATATATCACTACTGCAGGTATATATAATATAATGACGGACCTGCTGGACACTGTCAGCAGACTCCTAAACTACTAGTATGAAGAAGATAGGAAAAAAAAACCCACCACAGGTAGGTATACAATTATGGACGAGCACTGACGACACAGAGGTAGCTACAGCCGTGGACTACCGTACTGCGTCTGCTAGTATAGAGATGATAATGATATAAAAAATATATATATATCACTACTGCAGGTATATATAATATAATGACTGACCTGCTGGACACTGTCAGCAGACTCCTAAACTACTAGTATGAAGAAGATAGAAAAAAAACCCCACCACTGGTAGGTATACAATTATGGACGAGCACTGACGACACAGAGGTAGCTACAGCCGTGGACTACCGTACTGCGTCTGCTAGTATAGAGATGATAATGATATAAAAAATAGATATATATCACTTCTGCAGGTATATATAATATAATGATGGACCTGCTGGACACTGTCAGCAGACTCCTAAACTACTAGTATGAAGAAGATAGAAAAAAAAACCCCACCACAGGTAGGTATACAATTATGGACAAGCACTGACGACACAGAGGTAGCTATAGCCATGGACTACTGTACTGCGTCTGCTAGTATAGAGATGATAATGATGTAAAAAATATATATATATCACTACTGCAGGTATATATAATATAATGACGGACCTGCTGGACACTGTCAGCAGACTCCTAAACTACTAGTATGAAGAAGATAGAAAAAAAAACCCCACCACAGGTAGGTATACAATTATGGACGAGCACTGACGACACAGAGGTAGCCACAGCCGTGGACTACCGTACTGCGTCTGCTAATATAGAGATGATAAAGATGATAGAGATGAACAAAAAAAATATAACTCTACTGCAGGTAAATATTTATATAATATAATGAATGACGGACCTGCTGGACACTGTCAGCAGAATGCGTTTATAGAATAAAAATAAAAAAAACCACAGGCAGAGAACGGATTATATTAAATAATAAATAAAACTGGTGGTGGTCACTAGTAACTATCAGCAAAACTCTGCACTCTGAGTACTCCTAATGCTCCCCAAAATTACTAAGTTAGTAGTAAATCAACTCAAGTGTCTCTATCTATTATAACGGAGAGGACGCCAGCCACGTCCTCTCCCTATCAATCTCAATGCACGTGTGAAAATGGCGGCGACGCACGGCTCCTTATATAGAATCCGAGTCTCGCGATAGAATACGAGCCTCGCGAGAATCCGACAGCGGGATGATGACGTTCGGGCGCGCTCGGGTTAACCGAGCAAGGCGGGAAGATCCGAGTTTGCCTCGGACCCGTGTAAAAAGGCTGAAGTTCGGGGGGGTTCGGATTCCGAGGAACCGAACCCGCTCATCTCTAGTACTGACATTACAATATCTCAGATTTACATCTCTATAGATTTTATAACTTAACACATTTAAATGTACAACCGTGAAAATCAGAAACTCCTGTGCGAAGAATGGGTAGAACATCTAGTATGTGTATATATAGATGTGTGTGTGTATATTTGTATGTGGCCGCACATGTTAGGATGCGGAAGCACTGTGTAGTTGAAGAGCATTCTGGAAACATGATACCGCTGGAGCAGGAAGTGAAGTGTGTTCCAGCGCTCGGCGGGTGGAGCGCACACCAGAAACAACATGCTGCTCGTGATAGCAGAGTTCAGTCTTGAAGTAAATACCATTTATGTGAGGGGTGGCTATTTGTGATACACCCTATCAGTTGTTTAAGATGGATGAATTAATTTATTGTTGTATACCTTGTCCATGTTGGCTAGTACTGCCTATCCCTGATTGGTGCACGATTTTGACAATTTTTTTTTTTTCATGATTGTATAGGGTACTTAAGGGGCCTGTCAGGCATTATCTGGTTGCTGTTGGTGAATATGGACAATTAAAATATGCTGTATGAGCTGAACATGTTGTATGTCTTGAGGATGATTCTGACTGGATCAAAACATCGACCAAAAACTGTATAAACGTGCTGATAAGTGTGCATTAAAACTGCTAATCTTTTAAGTGCAAAACTATTCTGGTGAGTGCCCCTGTGTGTGTGTGTGTGTGTGTGTGTGTGTGTGTGTGTGTGTGTGTGTGTGTGTGTGTGGGTGTGTGTGTGTATATGTGTGTATATGTGTGTATATATATATATATATATATATATATTATAGAGTGTGTGTGTATATGTATATATATATATATATGTGTATGTGTGTGTGTGTATATATATATATATATATATGTGTATATATATGTGTATATATTAGTGATGAGCGGGTTCGGTTCCTCGGAAACCGAACCCCCCCCGAACTTCACCCATTTTACACGGGTCCAAGGCATACTCGGATTCTCCCGAATGGCTCGGTTAACCCGAACGTCATCATCCCGCTGTCGGATTCTCGCGAGATTCGGATTCTATATAAGCAGCCGCGCGTCGCCGCCATTTTCACTCGTGCATTGGAAATGTTAGGGAGAGGACGTGGCTGACGTCCTCCCCGTTTATTGTTGATGCAAATATTTGTGCTTGCTTATTGCTTAATTGTGGGGAGGACTGGGGAGCAGCTGTATAATATAGGAGGAGTACAGTGCAGAGTTTTGCTGACCAGTGACCACCAGTATTATCCGTTCTCTGCATGAAAAAAACGCTCCTTATCTGTGCTCAGTGTGCTGCATATATCTGTGCTCACACTGCTTAATTGTGGGGACTGGGGAGCAACTGTATTATATAGGAGGAGTACAGGCCCTCATTCCGAGTCGTTCGCTCGGTAAATTTCATCGCATCGCAGTGATTTTCCGCTTAGTGCGCATGCGTAATGTCCGCACTGCGACTGCGCCAAGTAATTTTGCAATGAAGATAGTATTTTTACTCACGTCTTTTTCTTCGCTCCGGCGATCGTAATGTGATTGACAGGAAATGGGTGTTACTGGGCGGAAACAGGCCGTTTTATGGGCGTGTGGGAAAAAACGCTACCGTTTCCGGAAAAAACGCGGGAGTGGCTGGAGAAACGGAGGAGTGTCTGGGCGAACGCTGGGAGTGTTTGTGACGTCAACCCAGGAACGACAAGCAGTGAACTGATCGCAGATGCCGAGTAAGTCTGAAGCTACTCTGAAACTGCTAAGAAGTTTGTAATCGCAATATTGCGAATACATCGTTCGCAATTTTAAGAAGCTAAGATTCACTCCCAGTAGGCGGCGGCTTAGCGTGTGCAATAGTGCTAAAATCGCCTTGCGAGCGAACAACTCGGAATGACCTCCTAAGTGCAGAGTTTTGCTGACAGTGACCACCAGTATACGTTGTCTGCCTGAAAAACACTCCATATCTGTGCTCAGTGTGCTGCATATATCTGTGCTCACACTGCTTTATTGTGGGGACTGGGGACCACCAATATATTATATAGGAGGAGTACAGTGCAGAGTTTTGCTGACCAGTGACCACCAGTATACGTTGTCTGCCTGATAAACACTCCATATCTGTGCTGCATTGTAGTATATAGTAGGATTACAGTGCATAATTTTGCTGACCACCAGTATATAATATATAGGAGTACGGTACAGAAGGCCACTGCTGTACCTACCTCTGTGTCGTCAAGTATACTATCCATCCATACCTGTGGTGCATTTAAGTTTTGCACAGTTTGCTGACCACCAGTATATAATATATAGCATTACGGTACAGTAGGCCACTGCTGTACCTACCTCTGTGTCGTCAAGTATACTATCCATCCATACCTGTGGTGCATTTAAGTTTTGCACAGTTTGCCGACCACTAGAATATAATATATAGCATTACGGTACAGTAGGCCACTGCTGTACCTACCTCTGTGTCGTCAAGTATACTATCCATCCATATCTGTGGTGCATTTCAGTTGTGTGCAGTATATATAGTAGTAGCCCATTGCTATTGATACTGGCATATAATTCCACACATTAAAAAATGGAGAATAAAAAATGTGGAGGTTTAAATAGGGAAAGATCAAGATCCACTTCCACCTCGTGCTGAAGCTGCTGCCACTAGTCGTGGCCGAGACGATGAAATGCCATCAACGTCGTCTGCCAAGGCCGATGCCCAATGTCATAGTAGAGAGCATGTAAAATCCAAAAAACAAAAGTTCAGTAAAATGACCCAAAAATCAAAATTGAAAGCGTCTTATGAGAAGCGTAAACTTGCCAATATGCCATTTACGGCACGGAGTGGCAAGGAACGGCTGAAGCCCTGGCCTATGTTCATGGCTAGTGGTTCAGATTCACATGAGGATGGAAGCACTCATCCTCTCGCTAGAAAACTGCAGTGCCACTCCTAGATGAGCCAGGTGTTTGTGTCGGCCACTTGTGTCGCTTAGCTTAGTCACACAGCGACCTTGGTGCGCCTCTTTTTTTTCTTTGCATCATGTGCTGTTTGGGGACAATTTTTTTGAAGTGCCATCCTGCCTGACACTGCAGTGCCACTCCTAGATGGGCCAGGTGTTTGTGTCGGCCACTTGTGTCGCTTAGCTTAGTCACACAGCGACCTTGGTGCGCCTCTTTTTTTTATTTGCATCATGTGCTGTTTGGGGACAATTTATTTGAAGTGCCATCCTGCCTGACACTGCAGTGCCACTCCTAGATGGGCCAGGTGTTTGTGTCGGCCACTTGTGTCGCTTAGCTTAGTCACACAGCGACCCTGGTGCGCCTCTTTTTTTCTTTGCATCATGTGCTGTTTGGGGACAATTTTTTTGAAGTGCCATCCTGCCTGACACTGCAGTGCCACTCCTAGATGGGCCAGGTGTTTGTGTCGGCCACTAGGGTCGCTTAGCTTAGTCACACAGCGACCTTGGTGCGCCTCTTTTTTTCTTTGCATCATGTGCTGTTTTGGGACTATTTTTTTGAAGTGCCATCCTGCCTGACACTGCAGTGCCACTCCTAGATGGGCCAGGTGTTTGTGTCGGCCACTTGTGTCGCTTAGCTTAGCCATCCAGCGACCTTGGTGCACCTCTTTTTTTCTTTGCATCATGTGCTGTTTGGGGACTATTTTTTTGAAGTGCCATCCTGCCTGACACTGCAGTGCCACTCCAAGATGGGCCAGGTGTTTGTGTCGGCCACTTGTGTCGCTTAGCTTAGCCATCCAGCGACCTTGGTGCACCTATTTTTTCTTTGCATCATGTGCTGTTTGGGGCTAATTTTTTTGATGTGCCATCCTGCCTGACACTGCAGTGCCACTCCTATATGGGCCAGGTGTTTGTGTCGGCCCCTTGTGTCGCTTAGCTTAGCCATCCAGCGACCTTGGTGCACCTCTTTTTTTTCTTTGCATCATGTGCTATTTGGGGACTATTTTTTTGAAGTGCCATCCTGTCTGACACTGCAGTGCCACTCCTAGATGGGCCAGGTGTTTGTGTCGGCCACTTGTGTCGCTTAGCTTAGCCATCCAGCGACCTCGGTGCAAATTTTAGGACTAAAAATAATATTGTGAGGTGTGAGGTGTTCAGAATAGACTGAAAATGAGTGGAAATTATTGCATATTGAGGTTAATAATACTATGGGATAAAATGACCCACAATTTCTATGATTTAAGCTGTTTTTGAGGGTTTTTTGTAAAAAAACACCCGAATCCAAAACACGCCCGAATCCGACAAAAAATTTTCAGGGAGGTTTTGCCAAAACGCGTCCGAATCCAAAACACGGCCGCGGACCCGAATCCAAAACCAAAACACAAAACCCGAAAAATTTCCGGTGCACATCACTAGTGTATATATATATGTATGTGTGTATGGATAGATAGATAGATAGATAGATAGATAGATAGATAGATAGATAGATAGATAGATAGATAGATAAGCGGGTTCGTTTCTCTGAGAACTGAACCCCCCCCGAACATCATGCTCCAAGCCGGGATCTGAGTCTGATATCCCGCCAGACTCGGAAACCAGAATGTAGCAAAACATCATCATCCGAGAACCCAAGGTAAGGAAAGAAAGAGCACCTAAAGAACTATATTTAATTCCATTGTCTCATTTAGACCAGTAGGGTATAATGAGTTAAACTGAAGCATCCAATAGATTTCTCTTTTACACAAAGTGGAGAACCTATCCCTGCCCCTAATAGTAGGGGCAACTTGTTCTAATGCTAGGATAGAGAGATGTTTGGGGTCCTCTTGATGCACAAAATGAAAGTGATGTGAGACACTGTGTTTTAAGTAACCCTTAATAATAATCCTTTTATGTTCCATAAATCTGGTTCAAAGTTTCCTAGTAGTACGGCCAATATAATAAAGATTGCAACTACATTTTAAAAGATAAATGATATAAGAAGAGTCACAGTTGATAAAGGATTTGATTAAATGCACATCTTTTTTTTTGTTGGTAATTCAATTGACTCTGTTTTTCTAGGCATATAAAAGCACATTTGACATTTGTTTTTACCACAGTAAAAAAAGCCCAAAGGTTTCTTTGTAAGCCATTCTGATTCTTGACCTAATTTTTTAATGTTACCATCATCCACCTTTTTCAATAAACTCGGAGCTAATATGGTTTTCAGTGACTTATTTTTTCTATAAAAGGAATATTATTAAGAATTACTTAAAACACAGTGTCTCACGTCACTTTCATTTTGTGCATCAAGGTGACCCCAAACATCTCTCTATCCTAGCATTACAACAAGTTGCCCCTCCTACTAGGAGCAGGGATAGGTTCTCCCACTTTGTGTAAAAGAGAAATCTATTGGATGCTTCAGTTTAACTGGCGACCAGTAAACAAGCTCTCCCGAGCGAAACGCACGTAACTTCCAGTCCGGTGTTCCAAACTTCCGGTCAGTCAGACCGTGGACAACGGCGTCTCGCCGCGTGGATCACCCTTCACCACGGCTTCTCATCATCCGCATCCAGCTACAAGGGGGCCCTGTTTCCTGCACTAATCAGAAGGTTACACGGTAATCTCCGGCTTTTGCTGGAGTGTCTTTCCCTCGTCATCCCACTCCTTCATATTTTTTTTCTTATCTTCTCATATATTTTTTTCAGCTCTTGAATATATCTGTGTGGTTTTTCATGGAACAATTCACTAGTCATATCCTAGGGGATTTCATTATACTAAGCAGGAGCCGCATCAATCTCTACTAAAGTATAGCATATATATATATATATATATATATATATATATAATTATAAATATATCTATGTGTTTTCTGTAAATAATTAACTAGAGACACCTTGCGGGGTTTCATCAGATTAAGTAGGAGCCGCATTAAATTCTATTTAATTTTATTAACTAATGTTGGCACATATGGGATCAATGCAGTATAATTGATGTAATTACGGTACTATATATAGGTTAAAAATAATTTCCTCTTACCTTTATTATCAATACTCATGAGCGCCTGAAATTTTTCGGGTTTTGTGTTATGGTTTTGGGTTCGGTTCCGCGGCCGTGTTTTGGGTTCGACCGCGTTTTGGCAAAACCTCACCGAATTTCTTTTGTCGGATTCGGGTGTGTTTTGGATTCGGGTGTTTTTTTCAAAAAACACTAAAAAACAGCTTAAATCATTGAATTTGCGGTCATTTTGATCCCATAGTATTATTAACCTCAATAACCATAATTTATACTCATTTTCAGTCTATTCTGAACACCTCACACCTCACAATATTATTTTTAGTCCTAAAATTTGCACCGAGGTCGCTGTGTGACTAAGATAAGCGACCCAAGTGGCCGACACAAACACCTGGCCCATCTAGGAGTGGCACTGCAGTGTCACGCAGGATGGCCCTTCAAAAAAATACTCCCCAAACAGCACATGACGCAAAGAAAAAAAGAGGCGCAATGAGGTAGCTGACTGTGTGAGTAAGACTAGCGACCCTAGTGGCCGACACAAACACCGGGCCCATCTAGGAGTGGCACTGCAGTGTCACGCAGGATGTCCCTTCCAAAAAAACCTCCCCAAACAGCACATGACGCAAAGAAAAAAAGAGGCGCAATGAGGTAGCTGACTGCGTGAGTAAGACTAGCGACCCTAGTGGCCGACACAAACACCGGGCCCATCTAGGAGTGGCACTGCAGTGTCACGCAGGATGGCCCTTCCAAAAAACCCTCCCCAAACAGCACATGACGCAAAGAAAAAGAAAAGAAAAAAGAGGTGCAAGATGGAATTGTCCTTGGGCCCTCCCACCCTTATGTTGTATAAACAAAACAGGACATGCACACTTTAACCAACCCATCATTTCAGTGACAGGGTCTGCCACACGACTGTGACTGATATGACGGGTTGGTTTGGACCCCCCCCAAAAAAGAATCAATTAATCTCTCCTTGCACAAACTGGCTCTACAGAGGCAAGATGTCCACCTCATCATCACCCTCCGATATATCACCGTGTACATCCCCCTCCTCACAGATTATCAATTCGTCCCCACTGGAATCCACCATCTCAGCTCCCTGTGTACTTTGTGGAGGCAATTGCTGCTGGTCAATGTCTCCGCGGAGGAATTGATTATAATTCATTTTAATGAACATCATCTTCTCCACATTTTCTGGATGTAACCTCGTACGCCGATTGCTGACAAGGTGAGCGGCGGCACTAAACACTCTTTCGGAGTACACACTTGTGGGAGGGCAACTTAGGTAGAATAAAGCCAGTTTGTGCAAGGGCCTCCAAATTGCCTCTTTTTCCTGCCAGTATAAGTACGGACTGTGTGACGTGCCTACTTGGATGCGGTCACTCATATAATCCTCCACCATTCTATCAATGTTGAGAGAATCATATGCAGTGACAGTAGACGACATGTCCGTAATCGTTGTCAGGTCCTTCAGTCCGGACCAGATGTCAGCATCAGCAGTCGCTCCAGACTGCCCTGCATCACCGCCAGCGGGTGGGCTCGGAATTCTGAGCCTTTTCCTCGCACCCCCAGTTGCGGGAGAATGTGAAGGAGGAGATGTTGACAGGTCGCGTTCCGCTTGACTTGACAATTTTGTCACCAGCAGGTCTTTCAACCCCAGCAGACTTGTGTCTGCCGGAAAGAGAGATCCAAGGTAGGCTTTAAATCTAGGATCGAGCACGGTGGCCAAAATGTAGTGCTCTGATTTCAACAGATTGACCACCCGTGAATCCTTGTTAAGCGAATTAAGGGCTCCATCCACAAGTCCCACATGCCTAGCGGAATCGCTCCGTGTTAGCTCCTCCTTCAATGTCTCCAGCTTCTTCTGCAAAAGCCTGATGAGGGGAATGACCTGACTCAGGCTGGCAGTGTCTGAACTGACTTCACGTGTGGCAAGTTCAAAGGGCATCAGAACCTTGCACAACGTTGAAATCATTCTCCACTGCGCTTGAGACAGGTGCATTCCACCTACTATATCGTGCTCAATTGTATAGGCTTGAATGGCCTTTTGCTGCTCCTCCAACCTCTGAAGCATATAGAGGGTTGAATTCCACCTCGTTACCACTTCTTGCTTCAGATGATGGCAGGGCAGGTTCAGTAGTTTTTGGTGGTGCTCCAGTCTTCTGTACGTGGTGCCTGTACGCCGAAAGTGTCCCGCAATTCTTCTGGCCACCGACAGCATCTCTTGCACGCCCCTGTCGTTTTTTAAAAAATTCTGCACCACCAAATTCAAGGTATGTGCAAAACATGGGACGTGCTGGAATTTGCCCATATTTAATGCACACACAATATTGCTGGCGTTGTCCGATGCCACAAATCCACAGGAGAGTCCAATTGGGGTAAGCCATTCCGCGATGATCTTCCTCAGTTGCCGTAAGAGGTTTTCAGCTGTGTGCGTATTCTGGAAAGCGGTGATACAAAGCGTAGCCTGCCTAGGAAAGAGTTGGCGTTTGCGAGATGCTGCTACTGGTGCCGCCGCTGCTGTTCTTGCGGCGGGAGTCCATACATCTACCCAGTGGGCTGTCACAGTCATATAGTCCTGACCCTGCCCTGCTCCACTTGTCCACATGTCCGTGGTTAAGTGGACATTGGGTACAACTGCATTTTTTAGGACACTGGTGAGTCTTTTTCTGACGTCCGTGTACATTCTCGGTATCGCCTGCCTAGAGAAGTGGAACCTAGATGGTATTTGGTAACGGGGGCACACTGCCTCAATAAATTGTCTAGTTCCCTGTGAACTAACGGCGGATACCGGACGCACGTCTAACACCAACATAGTTGTCAAGGCCTCAGTTATCCGCTTTGCAGCAGGATGACTGCTGTGATATTTCATCTTCCTCGCAAAGGACTGTTGAACAGTCAATTGCTTACTGGAAGTAGTACAAGTGGGCTTACGACTTCCCCTCTGGGATGACCATCGACTCCCAGCAGCAACAACAGCAGCGCCAGCAGCAGTAGGCGTTACACGCAAGGATGCATCGGAGGAATCCCAGGCAGGAGAGGACTCGTCAGAATTGCCAGTGACATTGCCTGCAGGACTATTGGCATTCCTGGGGAAGGAGGAAATTGACACTGAGGGAGTTGGTGGTGTGGTTTGCGTGAGCTTGGTTACAAGAGGAAGGGATTTACTGGTCAGTGGACTGCTTCCGCTGTCACCCAAAGTTTTTGAACTTGTCACTGACTTATTATGAATGTGCTGCAGGTGACGTATAAGGGAGGATGTTCCGAGGTGGTTAACGTCCTTACCCCTACTTATTACAGCTTGACAAAGGGAACACACGGCTTGACACCTGTTGTCCGCATTTCTGGTGAAATACTTCCACACCGAAGAGCTGATTTTTTTGGTATTTTCACCAGGCATGTCAACGGCCATATTCCTACCACGGACAACAGGTGTCTCCCCGGGTGCCTGACTTAAACAAACCACCTCACCATCAGAATCCTCCTGGTCAATTTCCTCCCCAGCGCCAGCAACACCCATATCCTCCTCATCCTGGTGTACTTCAACACTGACATCTTCAATCTGACTATCAGGAACTGGACTGCGGGTGCTCCTTCCATCACTTGCAGGGGGCGTGCAAATGGTGGAAGGCGCATGCTCTTCACGTCCAGTGTTGGGAAGGTCAGGCATCGCAACCGACACAATTGGAGTCGGACTCTCCTTGTGGATTTGGGATTTCGAAGAACGCACAGTTCTTTGCGGTGCTACTGCTTTTGCCAGCTTTAGTCTTTTCATTTTTCTAGCGAGAGGCTGAGTGCTTCCATCCTCATGTGAAGCTGAACCACTAGCCATGAACATAGGCCAGGGCCTCAGCCGTTCCTTGCCACTCCGTGTGGTAAATGGCATATTGGCAAGTTTACGCTTCTCCTCCGACAATTTTATTTTAGGTTTTGGAGTCCTTTTTTTACTGATATTTGGTGTTTTGGATTTGACATGCTCTGTACTATGACATTGGGCATCGGCCTTGGCAGACGACGTTGCTGGCATTTCATCGTCTCGGCCATGACTAGTGGCAGCAGCTTCAGCACGAGGTGGAAGTGGATCTTGATCTTTCCCTAATTTTGGAACCTCAACATTTTTGTTCTCCATATTTTAATAGGCACAACTAAAAGGCACCTCAGGTAAACAATGGAGATGGATGGATTGGATACTAGTATACAATTATGGACGGGCTGCCGAGTGCCGACACAGAGGTAGCCACAGCCGTGAACTACCGCACTGTACTGTGTCTGCTGCTAATATATAGACTGGTTGATAAAGAGATAGTATACTCGTAACTAGTATGTATGTATAAAGAAAGAAAAAAAAACCACGGTTAGGTGGTATATACAATTATGGACGGGCTGCCGAGTGCCGACACAGAGGTAGCCACAGCCGTGAACTACCGCACTGTACTGTGTCTGCTGCTAATATAGACTGGTTGATAAAGAGATAGTATACTCGTAACTAGTATGTATGTATAAAGAAAGAAAAAAAAACCACGGTTAGGTGGTATATACAATTATGGACGGGCTGCCGAGTGCCGACACAGAGGTAGCCACAGCCGTGAACTACCGCACTGTACTGTGTCTGCTGCTAATATATAGACTGGTTGATAAAGAGATAGTATACTCGTAACTAGTATGTATGTATAAAGAAAGAAAAAAAAACCACGGTTAGGTGGTATATACAATTATGGACGGGCTGCCGAGTGCCGACACAGAGGTAGCCACAGCCGTGAACTACCGCACTGTACTGTGTCTGCTGCTAATATAGACTGGTTGATAAAGAGATAGTATACTCGTAACTAGTATGACTATAAAGAAAGAAAAAAAAACCACGGTTAGGTGGTATATACAATTATGGACGGGCTGCCGAGTGCCGACACAGAGGTAGCCACAGCCGTGAACTACCGCACTGTACTGTGTCTGCTGCTAATATATAGACTGGTTGATAAAGAGATAGTATACTCGTAACTAGTATGTATGTATAAAGAAAGAAAAAAAAACCACGGTTAGGTGGTATATACAATTATGGACGGGCTGCCGAGTGCCGACACAGAGGTAGCCACAGCCGTGAACTACCGCACTGTACTGTGTCTGCTGCTAATATAGACTGGTTGATAAAGAGATAGTATACTCGTAACTAGTATGTATGTATAAAGAAAGAAAAAAAAACCACGGTTAGGTGGTATATACAATTATGGACGGGCTGCCGAGTGCCGACACAGGGGTAGCCACAGCCGTGAACTACCGCACTGTACTGTGTCTGCTGCTAATATAGACTGGTTGATAAAGAGATAGTATACTCGTAACTAGTATGACTATAAAGAAAGAAAAAAAAACCACGGTTAGGTGGTATATACAATTATGGACGGGCTACCGAGTGCCGACACAGAGGTAGCCACAGCCGTGAACTACCGCACTGTACTGTGTCTGCTGCTAATATATAGACTGGTTGATAAAGAGATAGTATACTCGTAACTAGTATGTATGTATAAAGAAAGAAAAAAAAACCACGGTTAGGTGGTATATACAATTATGGACGGGCTGCCGAGTGCCGACACAGAGGTAGCCACAGCCGTGAACTACCGCACTGTACTGTGTCTGCTGCTAATATAGACTGGTTGATAAAGAGATAGTATACTCGTAACTAGTATGTATGTATAAAGAAAGAAAAAAAAACCACGGTTAGGTGGTATATACAATTATGGACGGGCTGCCGAGTGCCGACACAGAGGTAGCCACAGCCGTGAACTACCGCACTGTACTGTGTCTGCTGCTAATATATAGACTGGTTGATAAAGAGATAGTATACTCGCAACTAGTATGTATGTATAAAGAAAGAAAAAAAAACCACGGTTAGGTGGTATATACAATTATGGACGGGCTGCCGAGTGCCGACACAGAGGTAGCCACAGCCGTGAACTACCGCACTGTACTGTGTCTGCTGCTTCTATAGACTGGTTGATAAAGAGATAGTATACTCGTAACTAGTATGTATGTATAAAGAAAGAAAAAAAAACCACGGTTAGGTGGTATATACAATTATGGACGGGCTGCCGAGTGCCGACACAGAGGTAGCCACAGCCGTGAACTACCGCACTGTACTGTGTCTGCTGCTAATATAGACTGGTTGATAAAGAGATAGTATACTCGTAACTAGTATGACTATAAAGAAAGAAAAAAAAACCACGGTTAGGTGGTATATACAATTATGGACGGGCTGCCGAGTGCCGACACAGAGGTAGCCACAGCCGTGAACTACCGCACTGTACTGTGTCTGCTGCTAATATATAGACTGGTTGATAAAGAGATAGTATACTCGTAACTAGTATGTATGTATAAAGAAAGAAAAAAAAACCACGGTTAGGTGGTATATACAATTATGGACGGGCTGCCGAGTGCCGACACAGAGGTAGCCACTGCCGTGAACTACCGCTCTGTACTGTGTCTGCTGCTAATATAGACTGGTTGATAAAGAGATAGTATACTCGTAACTAGTATGTATGTATAAAGAAAGAAAAAAAAACCACGGTTAGGTGGTATATACAATTATGGACGGGCTGCCGAGTGCCGACACAGAGGTAGCCACAGCCGTGAACTACCGCACTGTACTGTGTCTGCTGCTAATATATAGACTGGTTGATAAAGAGATAGTATACTCGTAACTAGTATGTATGTATAAAGAAAGAGAAAAAAACCACGGTTAGGTGGTATATACAATTATGGACGGGCTGCCGAGTGCCGACACAGAGGTAGCCACAGCCGTGAACTACCGCACTGTACTGTGTCTGCTGCTAATATATAGACTGGTTGATAAAGAGATAGTATACTCGTAACTAGTATGTATGTATAAAGAAAGAAAAAAAAACCACGGTTAGGTGGTATATACAATTATGGACGGGCTGCCGAGTGCCGACACAGAGGTAGCCACAGCCGTGAACTACCGCACTGTACTGTGTCTGCTGCTAATATATAGACTGGTTGATAAAGAGATAGTATACTCGTAACTAGTATGTATGTATAAAGAAAGAAAAAAAAACCACGGTTAGGTGGTATATACAATTATGGACGGGCTGCCGAGTGCCGACACAGAGGTAGCCACAGCCGTGAACTACCGCACTGTACTGTGTCTGCTGCTAATATAGACTGGTTGATAAAGAGATAGTATACTCGTAACTAGTATGTATGTATAAAGAAAGAAAAAAAAACCACGGTTAGGTGGTATATACAATTATGGACGGGCTGCCGAGTGCCGACACAGAGGTAGCCACAGCCGTGAACTACCGCACTGTACTGTGTCTGCTGCTAATATAGACTGGTTGATAAAGAGATAGTATACTCGTAACTAGTATGACTATAAAGAAAGAAAAAAAAACCACGGTTAGGTGGTATATACAATTATGGACGGGCTGCCGAGTGCCGACACAGAGGTAGCCACAGCCGTGAACTACCGCACTGTACTGTGTCTGCTGCTAATATAGACTGGTTGATAAAGAGATAGTATACTACTAATATTATATATACTGGTGGTCAGGTCACTGGTCACTAGTCACACTGGCAGTGGCACTCCTGCAGCAAAAGTGTGCACTGTTTAATTATAATATAATATTATGTACTCCTGGCTCCTGCTATAACCTATAACTGGCACTGCAGTGCTCCCCAGTCTCCCCCACAATTATAAGCTGTGTGAGCTGAGCACAGTCAGATATATATATACATTGATGCAGCACACTGGGCTGAGCAGTGCACACAGATATGGTATGTGACTGAGTCACTGTGTGTATCGTTTTTTTCAGGCAGAGAACGGATATATTAAATAAAACAAACAACTGCACTGTCTGGTGGTCACTGTGGTCGTCAGTCACTAAACTCTGCACTCTCTTCTACAGTATCACAGCCTCAGGTCAATCTCTCTCTCTCTCTCTCAACCCTAATCTAAATGGAGAGGACGCCAGCCACGTCCTCTCCCTATCAATCTCAATGCACGTGTGAAAATGGCGGCGACGCGCGGCTCCTTATATAGAATCCGAGTCTCGCGAGAATCCGACAGCGTCATGATGACGTTCGGGCGCGCTCGGGTTAACCGAGCAAGGCGGGAGGATCCGAGTCTGCTCGGATCCGTGAAAAAAACCATGAAGTTCTGGCGGGTTCGGATTCAGAGAAACCGAACCCGCTCATCTCTAGAATTTACAATAATATACTCTGTTACACTCTAATTAGTTACCTTTTTTATAATTAGAGTACTAAATACTGCCTACTTGTCTACATTCTTCCTATAGAAGTATTTTCACATGGAATACCCACGCAAGATTTCTGTTTGTTTATTGGATAATGTGACATTGACAACTAGACAGTTGGAATTTCTTAGTTATTTGTGCTAATATACAAACAGCACAGGCTGAATATTATCATAGACAGCCAAGGCTGTCAGCCTTCTCTACAACAAGATTTTTTTCTGAATCATCTCCACCATTATGGGATTTCTGGAACTCCCTCTCATCCTGTTTGGCAACCTTGGGGCTCTGCAATGCATTATGTAAACGGGGCACAAGATTGCCACACAACAGGACAGCAGAAGGGTTCCCCTACCTTCTTTCCGTATCAGTGTCGCTTTCTACCACCCTCTCATTTGTTCATTCGATGCGTGGGCAGATGATCAAAAAGCAGAAGTGGTTTGAAATACAGATCTGATACTCTACAACCATATTGCACCATTGTCACATCAATATCATCATCTTTATTACTTTTTCAATTTTTAATTTTGCATATTATCTATCTCTGCAGCACTTAGTGCCTCTGACAGCTTTTGGCACTCCTTATATCGCAATTCTGATCAGATATTATAGGGTTCCCAACCGCTTCAGGTACGATTAACTTACCTGCGGTCAAACCACACTGAGTATGCCCAATCTCGTCTGATCTTGGAAGCCAAGCACTGTGGGGCCAGGTCAGTACCTGGGTGGGAGACCACCAGAGAATACCAGGTACCGCAGGTATTTTTATCCAAACCAAAGACACAGGACTCTGAATTATGATCAAGAGATAATAGGTTCAATCAGGTATTCCGCCAGTGAACTGGGTAGAGCCCGGAGCATACTCACTTTTTCCTGTCATATTTCTATTAAAATAATTATTGTATAAATTTAGGACCAAGGTGGTCATTCCGAGTTGATTGCGAGCTGCTTTCGTTCGCAGCGCACCGATCAGGCAAATAAATGGCAATTCTGCGCATGAGTATGCGGCACAATGCGCACGCGCGATGTACTTTCACAACGGCCGTTGCAGTTTTACACAAGGTCTAGCAACGATTTTCAATCGCACTGCTGGCCGCAGAGTGATTGACAGGAAGTGGGTGTTTCTGGGAGGTAATTGACCATTTTCGGGGAGTGTGTGTAAAAATGCAGGAATGTCAGATAAAAACGCAGGAGTGGCTGGGGAAGCATAGGCGTGGCTGGGCGAACGCAGGGCGTGTTCATGACGTCAAAACAGGAACTAAATAGTCTGCAGTGATCGCAAGCTAGGAGTAGGTCTCGAGCTGCTCTGAAACTACACAATCTTTTTTTGAAGCAGCGCTGCGATCCTTTCGTTTGCACTTCTGCTAAGCTAAGATACACTCCCAGAGGGCAGCGGGTTAGCGTTTGCACGGCTGCTGAAAGCAGCTAGCGAGCGAACAATGAGGGCCTAATAGATTACTATTGAGACCAGATATATTTTTGCTCATTGAGCTATATCGCCACTATTCTTAATTTTCATTGTATCTTGTGATATATGTTGATATTTCTTGTTGCCTCATAGTTGTTTTTATAGAGATATCAATAAAAGTTATATTTTAATTCCAGAATTACATACATCTTTGTCATCAATCATTAATGTGTGCCCCAGAATAGACATATAGTCTTTCTTTTTTTCTTTTGGTTCCGGTACTCCACGGGAACCATTCTCCCCCTTTTGGAAGAAACAATAATCATGCTGTAGTATAGATGGCTGCTAGTAAGCAGTTTGTAAAGTCAGATGTATCACTCATCCATGGGAGGAGGAAGAGGAGCCAGAGTCACTGCGGCTCATTCAGTGTGACTATTCAGGCATATACTGAATGTATGATTAGGTATTTCATGAGTCAGCTTGCACAGGATGAGTGCTTGCAATATATAGAAACCATGTCAACATCTTATTACAGTGGGATCTGGTCAGGATCCTGGCAGTCGGCATCCCAACAGTCAAAATACCGACATCCCGACTAGGGTCACAAGCCCGGCGTCAAAATCCTGACCGCTGGAATCCCGAACGAGCGTATTCCTGCCCTTCTGACAGGTAAGCCAAGTGTGTGTGTGTGTGTGTGTGTGTGTGTGTGGGGGGGGGGGTTTGGTTTAGGCTGCGGGTGGAGGCAGTTTAGGTTTAGGCTGCGGGGATGGGGGGGTTAGGTTTAGGGGGAGGGTTAGGGTCAGGATGTGGAGGGAGGGGGGAGGTTACATTTAGGCTGTGGATTGGTATGGTTAGGGAGGGTTAGGGTTAGGCTGCGGGGCGCAGATGGTTTGGTTTGGGCTGCTGAAAGGGAGGGTTAGGGGTGCATTGTATAAGTATACTTACCTTTCCCCTGTCGGGATTCTGAACATTGGGATGCCGCAGTCGGTATTCTGGCCGCTGGCATTCCAACCGCCGGCATTTCAATCCCAACCCATTACAGTAACTGTCAAATTATCAAAATGGATGTAAGCTCCTTTGTATAAGATGCAGCACAGGTTGTCTCTTCATTTAGAGGTACTCAAAAATAGGATTTTAATTACCTACCGGTAAAACCTTTTCTTGTAGTCGATAGAGGATACTGGGGTACCATTTAGTACCATGGGGTATAGACGGGTCCACTAGGAGCCATGGGCACTTTAAATATTTGATAGTGTGGGCTGGCTCCTCCCTCTATGTTCCTCCTACCAGACTCAGTCTAGGAAACTGTGCCAGAGGAGACGGACATACTTTGAGAGAAGGATTTAAAAGGATAGTGGTGAGATTCTGAACCAGCACACACAAAACAAGAGGAAAGCTACGCTAACCAAACTTGAAACAGGAACAGCAACAGCTAAACCCACAATACTTAACCAAGTAACAGTGCAGGAGGAACGAAGCACCAGGTGGGCACCCAGTATCCTCTACGGACTACGAGAAAAGGATTTACCATAGGTAATAAAAATCCTAGTTTCTCTTACGTCCTAGAGGATACTGTGGTTCCAAGTAGTACCATGGGGAAGTACCAAAGCTCCCAAACCGGGTAGGAAAGTGCTGAGGTTCCTGGCAGAAGTGATTGACCAAACTGAAGGTCCTCAGAAGTCAAATTATCGAACTTGTAGAACTTAGCAAACGTGTTCGAACCCAACCAAGTAGCTGCTCAGCAGAGCTGAAAAGCAGCGACAACGCGGGCAGCTGCCCAAGAAGAACCCACCGACCTAGTATAGTGGGCCTGTACAGATTTTGGAACCTGCAAGCCTGCCATGGAATTAGTGATGTGCACCGGACATTTTTCGGGTTTTGTGTTTTGGTTTTGGATTCGGTTCTGCGGCCGTGTTTTGGATTCGGACGCGTTTTGGCAAAACCTCACTGAAATTTTTTTGTTGGATTCGGGTGTATTTTGGATTCGGGTGTTTTTTTACAAAAAATCCTAAAAAACAGCTTAAATCATACCAAACCAGTCTATTCTGAACACCTCACAATATTATTTTTAGTCCTAAAATGTGCACCGAGGTCGCTGGATGGCTAAGCTAAGCGACCCAAGTGGCCGACACAAACACCTGGCCCATCTAGGAGTGGCACTGCAGTGTCAGGCAGGATGGCACTTCAAAAAAATAGTCCCCAAACAGCACATGATGCAAAGAAAAAAAGAGGCGCACCAAGGTCGCTGTGTGACTAAGCTAAGCGACACAAGTGGCCGACACAAACACCTGGCCCATCTAGGAGTGGCACTGCAGTGTCAGGCAGGATGGCACTTCAAAAAAATTGTCCTCAAACAGCACATGATGCAAAGAAAAAAAGAGGCGCACCAAGGTCGCTGTGTGACTAAGCTAAGCGACACAAGTGGCCGACACAAACACCTGGCCCATCTAGGAGTGGCACTGCAGTGTCAGGCAGGATGGCACTTCAAAAAAATTGTCCCCAAACAGCACATGATGCAAAAAAAAATTCAAGAAAAAAGAGGTGCAAGATGGAATTGTCCTTGGGCCCTCCCACCCACCCCTCCCACCCACCCTTATGTTGTATAAATAGGACATGCACACTTTAACGAACCCATCATTTCAGCGACAGGGTCTGCCACACGACTGTGATTGAAATGACTGGTTGGTTTGGGCCCCCACCAAAAAAAGAAGCAATCAATCTCTCCTTGCACAAACTGGCTCTACAGAGGCAAGATGTCCACCTCATCATCATCCTCCAATTCCTCACCCCTTTCACTGTGTACATCCCCCTCCTCACAGATTATTAATTCGTCCCCACTGGAATCCACCATCTCAGGTCCCTGTGTACTTTGTGGAGGCAATTGCTGCTGGTGAATGTCTCCACGGAGGAATTGATTATAATTCATTTTGATGAACATCATCTTCTCAACATTTTCTGGAAGTAACCTCGTACGCCGATTGCTGACAAGGTGAGCGGCTGCACTAAACACTCTTTCGGAGTACACACTGGAGGGACGGCAACTTAGGTAGAATAAAGCCAGTTTGTGCAAGGGCCTCCAAATTGCCTCTTTTTCCTGCCAGTATAAGTACGGACTGTCTGACGTGCCTACTTGGATGCGGTCACTCATATAATCCTCCACCATTCTTTCAATGGTGACAGAATCATATAAAGTGACAGTAGACGACATGTCAGTAATCGTTGGCAGGTCCTTCAGTCCGGACCAGATGTCAGCACTCGCTCCAGACTGCCCTGCATCACCGCCAGCGGGTGGGCTCGGAATTCTTAGCCTTTTCCTCGCACCCCCAGTTGCGGGAGAATGTGAAGGAGGAGATGTTGACGGGTCACGTTCCGCTTGACATGACAATTTTCTCACCAGCAGGTCTTTGAACCTCTGCAGACTTGTGTCTGCCGGAAAGAGAGATACAAAGTAGGTTTTAAATCTAAGATCGAGCACGGTGGCCAAAATGTAGTGCTCTGATTTCAACAGATTGACCACCCTTGAATCCTGGTTAAGCGAATTAAGGGCTCCATCCACAAGTCCCACATGCCTAGTGGAATCGCTCTGTTTTAGCTCCTCCTTCAATATCTCCAGCTTCTTCTGCAAAAGCCTGATGAGGGGAATGACCTGACTCAGGCTGGCAGTGTCTGAACTGACTTCACGTGTGGCAAGTTCAAAGGGTTGCAGAACCTTGCACAACGTTGAAATCATTCACCACTGTGCTTGAGTCAGGTGCATTCCCCCTCCTTTGCCTATATCGTGGCCAGATGTATAGGCTTGAATGGCCTTTTGCTGCTCCTCCATCCTCTGAAGCATATAGAGGGTTGAATTCCACCTCGTTACCACCTCTTGCTTCAGATGATGGCAGGGCAGGTTCAGGACTGTTTGGTGGTGCTCCAGTCTTCTGTACGCGGTGGCTGAATGCCGAAAGTGGCCCACAATTCTTCGGGCCACTGACAGCATCTCTTGCACGCCCCTGTCGTTTTTTAAATAATTCTGCACCACCAAATTCAATGTATGTGCAAAACATGGGACGTGCTGGAATTTGCCCAGATGTAATGCACGCACTATATTGCTGGCGTTGTCCGATGTCACAAATCCCCTGGAGAGTCCAATTTGGGTAAGCCATTCTGCGATGATCTTCCTCAGTTTCCGTAAGAGGTTGTCAGCTGTGTGCCTCTTCTGGAAAGTGGTGATACAAAGTGTAGCCTGCCTAGGAACGAGTTGGCGTTTGCGAGATGCTGCTACTGGTGCCGCCGCTGCTGTTGTTGCAATACATCTACCCAGTGGGCTGTCACAGTCATATAGTCCTGAGTCTGCACTGCTCCACTTGTCCACATGTCCATGGTTAAGTGGACATTGGGTACAACTGCATTTTTTAGGACACTGGTGACTCTTTTTCTGAGGTCTGTGTACATTTTCGGTATCGCCTGCCTAGAGAAATGGAACCTAGATGGTATTTGGTACCGGGGACACAGTACCTCAATCAAGTCTCTAGTTGCCTCTGAATTAACGGTGGATACCGGAACCACGTTTCTCACCGCCCAGGCTGCCAAGGCCTGAGTTATCTGCTGTGCAGCAGGATGACTGCTGTGATATTTCATCTTCCTCGCAAAGGACTGTTGGACAGTCAATTGCTTAGTGGAAGTAGTACAAGTGGTCTTCCGACTTCCCCTCTGGGATGACGATCGACTCCCAGCAGCTACAACAGCAGCACCAGCAGCAGTAGGCGTTACACTCAAGGATGCATCGGAGGAATCCCAGGCAGGAGAGGACTCATCAGACTTGCCAGTGACATGGCCTGCAGGACTATTGGCTTTCCTGGGTAAGGAGGAAATTGACACTGAGGGAGTTGGTGGTGTGGTTTGCAGGAGCTTGGTTACAAGAGGAAGGGATTTAGTGGTCAGTGGACTGCTTCCGCTGTCACCCAAAGTTTTTGAACTTGTCACTGACTTATGATGAATGCGCTGCAGGTGACGTATAAGGGAGGATGTTCCGAGGTGGTTAACGTCCTTACCCCTACTTATTACAGCTTGACAAAGGCAACACACGGCTTGACACCTGTTGTCCGCATTTGTGTTGAAATAATTCCACACCGAAGAGCTGATTTTTTTTGTATTTTGACCAGGCATGTCAATGGCCATATTCGTCCAACGGACAACAGGTGTCTCCCCGGGTGCCTGACTTAAACAAACCACCTCACCATCAGAATCCTCCTTGTCAATTTCCTCCCCAGCGCCAGCAACACCCATATCCTCATCCTGGTGTACTTCAACAGTGACATCTTCAATTTGACTATCAGGAACTGGACTGCGGGTGCTCCTTCCAGCACTTGCAGGGGGCGTGCAAATGGTGGAAGGCGCAAGCTCTTCCCGTCCAGTGTTGGGAAGGTCAGGCATCGCAACCGACACAATTGGACTCTCCTTGGGGATTTGTGATTTAGAAGAACACACAGTTCTTTGCTGTGCTTTTGCCAGCTTAAGTCTTTTCATTTTTCTAGCGAGAGGATGAGTGCTTCCATCCTCATGTGAATCTGAACCACTAGCCATGAACATAGGCCAGGGCCTCAGCCGTTCCTTGCCACTCCGTGTCGTAAATGGCATATTGGCAAGTTTACGCTTCTCATCAGATGCTTTCAATTTTGATTTTTGGGTCATTTTACTGAACTTTTGTTTTTTGGATTTTTCATGCTCTCTACTATGACATTGGGCATCGGCCTTGGCAGACGACGTTGATGGCATTTCATCGTCTCGGTCATGACTAGTGGCAGCAGCTTCAGCATGAGGTGGAAGTGGATCTTGATCTTTCCCTATTTTAACCTCCACATTTTTGTTCTCCATTTTTTTATGTGTGGAATTATATGCCAGTATCAATAGCAATGGCCTACTACTATATATACTGCGCACAACTGAAATGCACCACAGGTATGGATGGATAGTATACTTGACGACAAAGAGGTAGGTAGAGCAGTGGCCTTCCATACCGTACTGCTATATATACTGGTGGTCACTGTCAGCAAACTGCAAAACTAAAATGCACCACAGGTATAGAATCTAGAAAGATAGTATACTTGACAAGACAGAGGTAGGTAAAGCAGTGGCCTTCCGTACCGTACTGCTATATATAATGGTGGTCACTGTGTCAGCAAACTGCAAAACTAAAATGCACCACAGGTATAGAATGTAGATGGATAGTATACTTAATGACGACACAGAGGTAGGTACAGCTGTGGCCTTCCGTACCGTACTGCTATAAATAGTATACTGGTGGTCACTGTGTCAGCAAACAGCAAAACTAAAATGCACCACAGGTATAGAATGTAGATGGATAGTATACTTAATGACGACACAGAGGTAGGTACAGCAGTGGCCTTCCGTACCGTACTGCTATATATAGTATACTGGTGGTCACTGTGTCAGCAAACTGCAAAACTAAAATGCACCACAGGTATAGAATGTAGATGGATAGTATACTTAATGACGACACAGAGGTAGGTACAGCAGTGGCCTTCCGTACCGTACTGCTATATATAGTATACTGGTGGTCACTGTGTCACCAAACTGCAAAACTAAAATGCACCACAGGTATAGAATGTAGATGGATAGTATACTTAATGACGACACAGAGGTAGGTACAGCAGTGGCCTTCCGTACCGTACTGCTATATATAGTATACTGGTGGTCACTGTGTCAGCAAACTGCAAAACTAAAATGCACCACAGGTATAGAATGTAGATGGATAGTATACTTAATGACGACACAGAGGTAGGTACAGCAGTGGCCTTCCGTACCGTACTACTATATATACTGGTGGTCACTGTGTCAGCAAACTGCACAACTGAAATGCACCACAGGTATAGAATCTAGATGGATAGTATACTTAATGACGACACAGAGGTAGGTACAGCAGTGGCCTTCCGTACCGTACTGCTATATATAGTATACTGGTGGTCACTGTGTCAGCAAACTGCAAAACTAAAATGCACCACAGGTATAGAATGTAGATGGATAGTATACTTAATGACGACACAGAGGTAGGTACAGCAGTGGCCTTCCGTACCGTACTACTATATATACTGGTGGTCACTGTGTCAGCAAACTGCACAACTGAAATGCACCACAGGTATAGAATCTAGATGGATAGTATACTTAATGACGACACAGAGGTAGGTACAGCAGTGGCCTACTGTACCGTAATGCTATATATTATATACTGGTGGCAACTGGTCAGCAAAACTCTGCACTGTACTCCTCCTATATAATATTATACTGGTGGTCCCCAGTCCCCACAATAAAGCAGCACACTGAGCACAGATATGGAGTGTTTTTCAGGCAGACAACGTATACTGGTGGTCACTGTCAGCAAAACTCTGCACTGTAGTCCTGCTATATAATACAGCTGCTCCCCAGTCCCCACAATTAAGCAGTGTGAGCACAGATATATGCAGCACACTGAGCACAGATATGGAGCATTTTTTTCAGGCAGAGAACGGATAACTGGTGGTCACTGATCAGCAAAACTCTGCACTGTACTCCTCCTATATTATACAGCTGCTCCCCAGCCCTCCCCACAATTAAGCAATAATGCACAATCAAGTTCAACAATAACGGAGAGGACGCCAGCCACGTCCTCTCCCTAACATTTCCAATGCACGAGTGAAAATGGCGGCGACGCGCGGCTGCTTATATAGAATCCGAATCTCGCGAGAATCCGTCAGCGGGATGATGACGTTCGGGCGCGCTCGGGTTAACCGAGCCACACGGGAGAATCCGAGTATGGCTCGGACCCGTGTAAAAAGGGTGAAGTTCGGGGGGGGGTTCGGTTTCCGAGAAACCGAACCCGCTCATCACTACGTGGAATAAGCATGCTGGATAGCGAGCCTGATCCAGCGTGCAATTGACTGCTTAGAAGCAGGACACCCATTCTTATTTGGATCAAAAGGAACAAACAGTGCGTCCAATTTCCTGTGATGAGTTGTTCTCTTTGCATACACCTTCAAAGTTCTCACCACATCCAAAGACTTTGAAGTAGCAGAGGTGTTGGTAACCACCGGAACCACAATAGGTTGGTTGATGTGAAACACCGACAGCACTTTAGGAAGAAATTGCTGACGAGTTCTGAGTTCAGCTCTATCCTCATGGAAAATTAAATAGGGGCTCTTGTGAGACAACACCCCCTGCTATGACACATGCCTTGCCGAAGCCAAGGCCAACAGTGTGACGGTCTTCCACGTAAGATATTTTATGTCTACCTTCAGTAATGGTTCAAACCAGTCCGATTGGAGGAACTGCAGCACCAAATTGAGATCCCAAGCTGCCGTGGGAGGCACAAAGGGAGGTTGGATTTGCAGAACACCTTTCAAGAACGTCTGAACCTCAGGGAGAGAAGCCAATTGTTTTCTGAAAGAAAATGGATAAGGCCAAAATATGGACATTTATGGAGCCAAGCCAGAGGCCCACATCCACACATGCCTGTAGAAAAGCAGGAAACGTCCCAGATGAAATTCCACCACAGAATAGTTTCATCTCTCACACCAAGAGACGTATTTCTTCCAAATACGGTGGTAATGTTTAGACGATACCCCCTTCCTGGCTTGGATCATAGTCGGAATAACCTTGTCAGGGATCCCTCTCCTGGCTAGAATCAGCTGTTCAACTTCCATGCCGTCAAACATAGCCGCGGTAATTCTTGATAGACGAATGGGTCATGTTGCAGAAGATCCTCGCGAAGAGGTAGATGCCACGGATCTTTGAGAAGCATCTCCAGAAGGTCTGCATACCAGGCCCTTCTTGGCAAGTCAGGAGCAATGAGTATTGCTTGAACCTTTTCCCTGTTTATTATTTTTAGAATTCTGGGGATCAGAGGAAGTGGAGGAAACATGTACACCATCTGATACACCCATAGAGTCGTCAGAGCATCTACTGCCACTGCCTGTGGGTCTCTCAAACTGGAACAATACCACTTGAGCTTCTTGTGGAGATGAGAGGCCATCATGTCAATTTGTGGATATCCCCATTGACGTGTCAGGCACCTGAACACTTCCGGGTGAAGGTCCCACTCCCCCGAGTCAGCTGAGGAAGTCTGCTTCCCAGTTGTCTACTCCCGGAATGAAGACTGCTGACACCACCACAGCGTGTTTTTCTGCCCAGAGGAGAATTCATGACACCTCTGACATTGCTGATCTGCTTTTCGTTCCACCCTGTCAGTTTATGTACTTTACTGCCGTCACATTGTCCGACCGGCCCTGAATGGCCTCATCTTGAAGAAGATATGTTTTTTTCAACTGAAGGAACACCTTCTGCGACTCCGTGTCCAGTATCATTCCCAGGAATGGAAGCCTCCGTATCGGCTCTAGGTGAGATTTCGAAAAGGTTCAGAATCCACCCGTGATCCTGGAGAAGTCTGGTTGAAAGACCAATACAACCTCTCCCTGGATGGTGCCTTTATCAGAAGATCGTCCAGGTACGGAATTATGTTTTCTCCCTGTTTGCGGAGTAGAAACATTATCTCTGCCATCACCTTGGTAAACACCCTGGGTGCCATGGAGAGACCAAATGGCAGGGCCTGGAACTGGTAGTGACAGTCCTGCAGTGCAAACCATAGATAAGCCTGATGAGGCGGCCAGATTGGAATGTGAAGGTACGCATCCTTGATATCCAGAGACACTAGGAATTCCCCCTCCTCCAGACCTGAGATCACTACTCTCAGAGACTCCATCTTGAATTTGAAAACTACTAAGTACGGGTTCAACGACTTGAGGTACAGAATAGGCCTTACCGAACCGTCTGGTTTTGGTACTACAAACAAGTTGGAATAGTACCCCTTGTTTTTCTGATGAGGTGGTATTGGGAAAATGACCTGAGTCAGTACTAGTTTTTTTAATGGCGTCCTGTAAAGTTATACTTGCCTCTTGTGAAACTGGTAAGCCTGATTTGAAGAATCTGTGAGGTGAGAGCTCTTGGAACTCCAGGCTGTAGCCCTGAGAAATAAGATCTATGACCCAGAGATCCTGGCACGAACTTGTCCAGATGTGACTGAAGAATTTTAGCCAGGATCCCACCTGCCGGTCTTCCAGGCATGGCGGTCCACTGTCATGCTGAAGGCTTTGAGGAAGCAGAGCCTGAGCTCTGTTCCTGAGAACCGTCAGTTGCTGGTTTACGTGGTTTACCTCTTGCACCTCGGGTGGCTGTAGAAGCACCTCTGGATTTGCCCTTAAACTTGGCTGTCCAAAAGGACTGTAAATTTGAAGCTGAGTAAGCTTTCCTGGCTGGGGGGAGCTGCGGAAGGAAGATATATAGACTTACCCACAGTAGCTTTGGAGATCCATTTGTCTAGTTCATCTCCAAATAAGGCCTCTCCTGTGAATGGTAGACCTTCCATGCCTTTCCTGGAGTCTGCATCAGCAGTCCACTGGCGTAGCCATGAGCCCCTGCATGCTTACACTGCCATAGCAGTGGTGCATGCATTAAGCAAGCCTACTGTATCTCTTTTATGGCTTCCACCATGAAGTTCGCAGAGTCCTGTATATATTGCAGGAGTAAAACAATCCCCCCCTAGGTAACCCCTCAATTAGGTTACCTGAACATTTAGCAATGGCTTTTGTAATCCACTCACATGCAATAGTGAGTCTCTGGGCCACCCCAGCAGCTGTGTACAAGGATTTGAGTGTAGTTTCAATTTTACAATCATCCGTGACTTTTAGGGAGGCTGCACCAGGGACAGGCAATACTGTTTTCTATGACAGCCTGGATACTGATGCATCCACTATCGGTGGATGTTCCCATTTTTTCCTATCCTCAGTAGGAAAAGGAAAAGATGAGAGCAACCTTTTAGGGATTTGAAATTTCCTGTCAGGGTTAACCCATGGGTATTCAATTCCTTTGACACAGGAAAAGTGACTGAGGATTTCTTTTTTACATTAAAATAAGATTCCTCACACTCCTCTGTCATCTTATCAGGAATTTGCAGTACATCTCTGATAGTTTCTATAAGAGATGCTATTCTCTGTGACAGAGCAGCATCCCCCCTCTTCTGTATCCACCTCCCCATCCTCCATGTCTGACACTTCAGCGTCAGAGTCAGACTGCAGGGCATGGGCCAGAGTTCGCTTTTGTGGACAAATGGCAGGGGACTGAGACGCTGGTTTAGGGGCTGGGTCTCTGTTCATAAACTTATCCACAGACTGCCTTAAGTATTGTGTCCCTTTCTCATTGCGGGACAATTTATTAGAAATATTGGAAATCATTTCTTTAATGTAATCCAGCCATGCTGGTTCAGCCCCGCTAACCTGGGAAGGTGCACAGTACTGAGTACATAGTAGTGAGCTCCCTGGGGAAGAGGAACACTCTGCCGTATATGAAACACACTCTTTGCCTGACATTTGTAAATGTGACAGTACACACACACACACACACACGAAAGGTTAAAAGCACAATTAACCCACAAAGAGCCCTTCTAGGGAGACACAGAGGTACATTAGAGCCAGCACACAGCGCCCTTATCGCTAATGCCGAGCTTAGTTTTGTCGCCGACTAAGTACCCAGACTGTGGACTTAGTACACTAATAATCGTTTCCCCCCTGCGAAACCTGGTACCCCTGAGGTAAACTGGAGTCACTCCAGAGGAGCTGCATGTCCCTGTCAGTAAGCGTCTGTGTCCACTGCAGAGGGAAAATGGCGCTGGTGAGCTGCTGAATCCGTTTATAGTGAAGCCCCACCCCTTTAATGGCGTGCAGTCTTCCCGCTTTTTTATACTGGATGAGGTAATCTAGTGCCTAAAATGGAGTGAGATCCGTTTTAAGGCTGTTTTTGCCAGTGTGGGTACTGTGTTCAGTGTACTGAGACGCAGTTGTGTAGAGTCTGGAGATGCATTCCGCCCTGGTTAGAAGCTATGCGTCTCCGTACCCTCATGCCGCCATAATGGACGGCGACCTGCTAACCGGGACGCCAGCTTAGTACTCACCACTCTTCATTCTTCTGGCTCTGTTAGGGGTGGCAGCGTGCTGCGGGAATGTACGCTCGCCATGGTGGGGCTTGCAAATAGTTCCCTCAGGAGCTAGTGTCCTATCAGCGGGGAACGGGACCATTAATCATTTAAGAGGTTGAATCGTTTTCCCCCCTAAGTCCCACGAAGCAGGCAGGCTGGTGCCATCCAGACCTGCCTGAAAATAACAAACAGAGAAATAAATGCAGAAAATTCTTCAGGAGCTTCCATAAGCGTGACCGACTTCTCCGGGCACATTTTCTAAACTGAGTCTGGTAGGAGGGTTATAGAGGGAGGAGCCAGCCCACACTATAAAATTCTTAAAATGCCCATGTCTCCTAGTGGACCTGTCTATGGGGATAATTATGAGTTGATCACAGCAGCAAATTTGTTAGCAGTTGGGCAAAACCATGGTGGTCATTCCGAGTTGATCGCTCGTTATTTGTTTTTCGCAATGGAGCGATTAGTCGCTAATGCGCATGCGAAATGTCCGCAGTGCGACTGCGCCAAGTAAATTTGCTATTAAGTTAGGTATTTTACTCACGGCATTATGAGGTTTTTTCTTCGTTCTGGTGATCGTAGTGTGATTGACAGGAAGTGGGTGTTTCTGGGCGGAAACTGGCTGTTTTATGGGTGTGTGCGAAAAAACGCTGCCGTTTCTGGGAAAAATGCGGGAGTGTCTGAAGAAACGGGTGAGTGTCTGGGTGAACGCTGGGTGTGTTTGTGACGTCAAACCAGGAACGAAACTGACTGAACTGATCGCAGTGGCAGGGTAAGTCTCGAGCTACTCAGAAACTGCTAAGAACTGTCTATTCGCAAATCTGCTAATCTTTCGTTCGCAAATCTACTATGCTAAGATTCACTCCCAGTAGGCGGCGGCTTAGCGTGTGCAAAGCTGCTAAAAGCAGCTTGCGAGCGAACAACTCGGAATGAGGGCCCATGTGCACTGCAGGTGCGGCAGATATAACATTTGCAGAAAGATTTGGGTTTGGGTGGGTTATTTTGTTCTGTGCAGGGTAAATACTGGCTGCTTTATTTTTACACTGCAATTTAGATTTCAGTTTGAACACACCCCACCCAAATCTAACTCTCTCTGCACATGTTACATCTGCCCCCTCCTGCAGTGCACATGGTTTTGCCCAACTGCTAACAAATTTGCTGCTGCGATCAACTCTGAATTAGGCCCTATACCCCATGGTACTAAATGGAACCCCAGTATCCTCTAGGACGTAAGAGAAACATAAGTCACAGAGTAACCACCTTTTAATTTTCCCAGGCAGGGGGTAGGACTAGTGATGTGCATCGGAAATTTTTCGGGTTTTGTGTTTTGGTTTTGGATTCGGGTCCGCGCCGTGTTTTGGATTCGGACGCGTTTTGGCAAAACCTCCCTGAAATTTTTTTGTCGGATTCGGGTGTGTTTTGGATTCGGATGTTTTTTTTACAAAAAAACCTCAAAAACAGCTTAAATCATAGAATTTGGGGGTCATTTTGATCCCATAGTATTATTAACCTCAATAACCATAATTTCCACTCATTTTCAGTCTATTCTGAACACCTCACACCTCACAATATTATTTTTAGTCCTAAAATTTGCACCGAGGTCGCTGGATGGCTAAACTAAGCGACACAAGTGGCCGACACAAACACCTGGCCCATCTAGGAGTGGCACTGCAGTGTCAGGCAGGATGGCACTTCAAAAAAATAGTCCCCAAACAGCACATGATGCAAAGAAAATAAGAGGCGTACCAAGGTCGCTGTGTGACTAAGCTAAGCGACACAAGTGGCCGACACAAACACCTGGCCCATCTAGGAGTGGAACTGCAGTGTCAGGCAGGATGGCACTTCAAAAAAATTGTCCCCAAACAGCACATGATGCAAACAAAAAAAAGAGGCGCACCAAGGTCGCTGTGTGACCAAGCTAAGCGACACAAGTGGCCGACACAAACACCTGGCCCATCTAGGAGTGGCACTGCTGTTTTCTAGCGAGAGGATGAGTGCTTCCATCCTCATGTGAATCTGAACCACTAGCCATGAACATAGGCCAGGGCCTCAGCCGTTCCTTGCCACTCCGTGCCGTAAATGGCATATTGGCAAGTTTACGCTTCTCATCAGACGCTTTCAATTTTGATTTTTGGGTAATTTTACTGAACTTTTGTTTTTTGGATTTTACATGCTCTCTACTATGACATTGGGCATTGGCCTTGGCAGACGACGTTGATGGCATTTCATCGTCTCGGCCATGACTAGTGGCAGCAGCTTCAGCACGAGGTGTAAGTGGATCTTGATCTTTCCCTATTTTAACCTCCACATTTTTGTTCTCCATTTTTTAATGTGTGGAATTATATGCCAGTATCAATAGCAATGGCCTACTACTATATATACTGCACACAACTGAAATGCACCACAGGTATGGATGGATAGTATACTTGACGACACAGAGGTAGGTAGAGCAGTGGCCTACTGTACCGTACTCCTATATATTATATACTGGTGGTCAGCAGTGGCCTACTGTACCGTAATGCTATATATTATATACTGGTGGTCAGCAAACTGTGCAAAACTTAAATGCACCACAGGTATGGATGGATAGTATACTTGACGACACAGAGGTAGGTACAGCAGTGGCCTACTGTACCGTAATGCTATATATTATATACTGGTGGTCAACAAACTGTGCAAAACTTAAATGCACCACAGGTATGGATGGATAGTATACTTGACGACACAGAGGTAGGTACAGCAGTGGCCTTCTGTACCGTACTCCTATATATTATATACTGGTGGTCAGCAAAATTATGCACTGTACTCCTACTATATACTACAATGCAGCACAGATATGGAGTGTTTTTCAGGCAGACAACGTATACTGGTGGTCACCATACTTGCCTACCCTCACGGAATGGCCCCACCTGCCCACTTAGCGAGTGAAGTGGGCGGTCCGGGCAGGCGATGACGCAATTCTTGCTGAATCGCGTCATGCAAGCCACGCCCCACACTGTATAATGCCGGTAATTGCGGCATTACACAGTGGGGGGCGTGGCTTGCATGACGCGATCCAGCAGCCACGCCCCTGTCCCTCCTCTGGCCCGCCGCCATGCCGCCTCCGGCCCGCCCCCGTGCCGCCTCCGGCCCGCCCCCCTCCTCACATCAGCTCACTGCCCGCCCCCCTGCTGAGCCGACTGGCTGCTCTCTCCCGGAGAGAACAGCCCAAAAGTGGGCAACTATGGTGGTCACTGGTCAGCAAAACTCTGCACTGTACTCCTCCTATATAATATACTGGTGGTCCCCAGTCCCCACAATAAAGCAGTGTGAGCACAGATATATGCAGCACACTGAGCACAGATATGGAGTGTTTTTCAGGCAGACAACTTATACTGGTGGTCACTGTCAGCAAAACTCTGCACTGTACTCCTCCTATATAATACTGCTGGTCCCCAGTCCCCACAATAAAGCAGTGTGAGCACAGATATATGCAGCACACTGAGCACAGATATGGAGCGTTTTTCAGGCAGACAACGTATACTGGTGGTCACTGTCAGCAAAACTCTGCACTGTACTCCTCCTATATAATACAGCTGCTCCCCAGTCCCCACAATTAAGCAATAAGCAAGCACAAATATTTGCATCAACAATAAACGGAGAGGACGCCAGCCACGTCCTCTCCCTAACATTTCCAATGCACGAGTGAAAATGGCGGCGAGGCGCGGCTGCTTATATAGAATCCGAATCTCGAGAGAATCCGTCAGCGGGATGATGACGTTCGGGCGCGCTCGGGTTAACCGAGCCATACAGGAGAATCCGGTTATGCCTCGGACCCGTGTAAAATGGGTGAAGTTCGGGGGGGTTCGGTTTCCGAGGAACCGAACCCGCTCATCACTAGGTAGGACCATAGAAAAGTGATCAAAACCAGAGTAGATTTATTACCATTTTGTTAGATTTTAGGCCATTGTATAACCTATGTCTAGAGAGCCCTCTCATGCCTGTTTATATGCCTGAAAGTGCCCTTTTTCCCCTAGAGATACCTCAGAGCCCATCATGCTCTTTTTTTGCCATCCCAGAGCCCCCCCATACCCATTTACATGTGTCTCAGAGTCCCCTTATTCCCATAGATATACCTCAGATCCCCATCATACTCTCATATGCTAACCCAGATGTCCCTCATACCCCATTGTATGCCTCAGAGCCCCATCATGCCCCTTTATATACTCAGAGTACCCATTATTCCCCATACTCCTATCTTTGTATCAGGGCCCTGCATATGCCCTTCCCCTTTTTCTCCAGCAATTTAATACTGTACTTAAGTTACCTGGCGATGCTCTCAACTTCTTATCTTTTTCTTCTCCACTTTCTTCTCTGTCTGTTCCTTGCTGCTGGTGACCTGGCTCCTCTCTTCTCCTCTACAAACTGACACCACAGTGATATCAGTCAGCAGCACCGTAAGCAGGGAAGGAGCTGGATTCTGAGACTTGTCTCCCAGGCAACAGCTGCAGTCATGAAATGCATAAACAGGGACCTTTTCTGGGGCAAATAAGGAGCAGGCATGGTGCCCTTGTTACAGTGCCCACTGCATACATTCCAGGTTACCCTTACACCACCTATGCTCCTGCCTGCCCCCATGCAGGCCCCTGTATCCCTATTTACACCCCTTTCATATCCACAATATCTCTACTCCTTCTTCTTTCCTAATAAAATGCAAGCTTTCATTCACAGGGCCCTCCATCCTCCATTCAATTGGTATACACTGTATTTACTGCATTACCTATACCCAGTGGTGCAAGTAGAAAAAATACCTTATAAGTACTGTGCGCCAAAAAAATGTGTGTGGCCAAATGCCATATGGGGCGTGGCCAATGTAAATTGGGGCTTGATACACATATGGGGGGGGGGGGGGCAGATACACATATGACCCCAATAGTGCCAGATACACATTGCCCCACGGTGCCAGATATACATTGCCCCACAGTGCCAGATATACATTGCCCCAGGGTGCCAGATACACATTGCCCCACAGTGCCAGATACACAAATGCCCCCACAGTGCCAGATACACATATGTTCCCATAGTGCCAGATACACATTACCCCCCAGTACCAGATACACATTGCCCCACAGTGCCAGATATACATTGCTCCACAGTTCCAGATACACAAATGCCCCCACAGTGTCAGATATACATTGCCCCACAGTGCCAGATATACATTGTCCCACAGTGCCAGATACACACATGCCCCCCAGAGTGCCAGATACACAAATGCCCCCACAGTGCCAGATATACAGATATACATTGCCCCACAGTGCCAGATATACATTGCCCCACAGTCCCAGATACACAAATGACCCCATAGTGCCAGATACACAAATGCCTCCACAGTGTCAGATATACATTGCCCCACAGTGCCAGATACACAAATTCCCCCACAGTGCCAGATATACATTGCCCCACAGTGCCAGATATACACTGCCCTACAGTGCCAGATACACAAATGCCCCTACAGTACCAGATATACATTGCCCCACAGTGCCAGATACACAAATGCCCACACAGTGTCAAATATACATTGCCCCCACAGTGCCAGATACACAAATGCCCCCACAGTGTCATATATACATTGCCCCCAGAGTGCCCCCCCCCCATGCTCACCGCTGCTGCCTCTGCTGCTGCTGTGTGAGGGGAGGAGAGCTCAGCACGCGCCTCTCCTGCACCTCAGTGCTCGTGAAGTCCGGTGTCCGGCAACGGGTATCTCAAATGAGGCGCCAGCTCATTAGCCAATCAGAGCTCGCGGACCGGCAGCCAATCAGGAGTCGCAGCTGCCGGTCCACGAGCTCTGTTTGGCTAGCAAACCGATGCCTTATTGAGATTCTCCCCGTCGCCGCAGCTGCCGGAGACCGGACATCACAGAGGATTGAGGAACAGGAGAGGTGCTGCGCTCTCCTCCCCTCACATAGCAGCCAGCAGGATGCAGGTATGGTGGACGGCCCGGCGGTACGGCATACCGGCTGGGAATTTCTTACTGGTACACCGTACCGCCATACTTGCAGCACTGAGTATAAAGTGATGGGCAGTAAAATTGCAAGGAGGAGGCTACCTCAAATGCCTCCCTACAGATAAATACAAAGAAAGGGTTAGCAAATGCGCCTGAGAATAAATGATTGAATGCCCACGTTCAAGTAGTTGTATAACAAACTATACTTAAATGATTGTTAGGATCTCACATAGTTGTTCACAGTGTGTAGCAAAAGAAAAGAAGGGGGACAAGGAGGATAATGAATCAAATGCGGGTATAAGGGGGAAAAGGGGGGGGGGTGATGAGGGAAAATAGGTACTAATGTCCACTAGATGGAGGTGTCCCACCTCTCTGCTGAAATAGTAATGAAAAAATGAGCTCTAAATATTAGTCTCTGAGGGTCCAGTATGTACTAGAGATGAGCGGGTTCGGTTCTCCGAGAACCGAACGCCCCCCGAACTTCACTTGGTTTACACGGGTCCGAGGCAGCCTCGGTTCTTCCCGTCTTACTCGGAAAACCCGAACGAGGGAAAACTTCATCATCCCGCTGTCGGGTTCTCGCGAGATTCAGACTCCATATAAAGAGCCGTGCGTCGCCGCCATTTTCACTCGTGCATTGTCGAGAGAGCGAGAGGATGTGGCTACGTTCTCTGAGTGGAAAGCTCAAAATCAGCTCAATATCAGTGCTCAGTATCTGTGCTGCATTGTGGTGACCAGTATACTACAGTACAATAGTCCAGTGCTGCACTTCGCTGCTCAGTGTCAGTTCTAGTATCCTCATCAGTGCTCAGTATCACTACTCATTATCTTGTGCTGCATTGTGGTGACCAGTATACTACAGTACAATAGTCCAGTGCTGTTCTCGCTGCCCAGTGTCAGTTCTAGTATCCTCATCAGTGCTCAGTATCACTACTCATTGGGGGTAATTCCAAGTTGATCGCAGCAGGAATTCTGTTAGCAACTGGGCAAAACCATGTGCACTGCAGGGGAGGCAGATATAACATGTGCAGAGAGAGTTAGATTTGGGAGTGGTGTGTTCAATCTGCAATCTAATTTGCAGTGTAAAAATAAAGCAGCCAGTATTACCCTGCACAGAAATAAAATAACCCACCCACATCTAATCTCTCTGCACATGTTATATCTGCCCCCCCTGCAGTGCACATGGTTTTGCCCAACTGCTAAAAAATTTCCTGCTGCGATCAACTTGGAATTACCCCTATTGTCTTGTTCTGCATTGTGGTGACCAGTATACTACAGTACACAGGGGCGTAGCTAGAACTTTGTGGGCCCCATAGCAAAATTTTAATGGGGCCCCCATAACTTCTATAGACAACTCTTCCTCAGCGCTCCATCGGAGTGGGCAATCCTAATGCTGCCGACGGGGTGTGCTTACTGCCACTAATCATTTTAATTTATTAACATACCCATATTTCTTCAACTTCATATCACTATTAACTTATTCAGTCACAGTCATTATACAGTATAATATCAAACAACATTTTCAATGACATCAGCCAAATAAATAACCAAAAACATTTTATTTTATTGAATTTATGTTTTAACATGCAGGTATAACGCTTACTACTTTGCCTCTTTACCAAGGCGAATCAGGAAGCAGCAGCGCCGAGATGTAGAAACATCTCAGATGCTGAAGAGGGGGAGTGAAAACTTCCCCCTACGGAGATCGCTGCTAGCCTCCCTATAGCGCATCAGCCAAGGGCTGATGTGCTGTGTCTGTCCCCAGCCGGCTCACTGGGCATTCCCGGAGTCTGTGGAGATAGGGCAAAACCATCTGCAGCTGTTGAAATCGGCAGTGCCGTAACTAGGCATTTTAGCGCTGTGTGCAAGAAACAGCATTGGTGCCCCCCCCCCCTATGCAAGACAGGGGCAGTGTGCACCGCAGGCGCGCGCAAAATATATAGGGGCGTGGCTTCAAGGGGAAGGGGTGCGGCCACAAAATAATACAAATTCATACTACGGTGTAAAATAGTCTCCATTATTCAAATTACGCTGCACAGTAGCGCCACTACACCAGGTAGAGCCCCTTTTACACATTATGGTAGCCAGTCTCCCTTTTTACACATTACGGCAGACAGCGCCCCCCTTTTTACACATTATGGCAGACAGCTTCCCCTTTTTACACATTACGTCAGACAGTGTCCCCCTTTATACACGTTACGGCAGACCGCGTCCCCCTTTTTACACATTACGTCAGACAGCATCCCGTTTTTACACATTACGGCAGACATCGTCCCCTTTTTACACATTACGGAAGGCAGCGTCCCCTTTTTACACATTACGGCAGCCAGTTCCCCTTTTTACACATTACGACAGACAGCATCCCCTTATTACACATTACGGCAGACAGCGCCCCCCTTTTTACACATTACGGCAGCCAGTCCCCCTTATTACACATTACGGCAGCCAGTCCGCTTATTACACATTACGGCAGACAGCGTCCCCCTTTTTACACATTACGGAAGACAGTCTCCCTTATTACACGTTATGACAGACAGCGTCCCTCTTATTACACATTACGGCAGACAGCGTTCCCCTTTTTACACATTACGGCAGACAGCATCCCCCCTTTTACACATTACGGTAGCCAGTCCCCCTTATTACACATTACGGCAGACAGCGTCCCCCTTATTACACATTACGGCAGACAGCGTCCCCCTTTTTACACATTACGGCAGACAGCGTCCCCTTTTTACACATTACGGCAGACAGTGTCCCCCTATTTACACATTACAGCAGCCAGTTCCCCATATTGCACATTACAGCAGACAGCGTCCCCCTTATTACACATTACGGCAGACCAGTGACGTGTGGTGAGGTCATTGGCTGGGGAGGCACACATTATATATATATATATATATATATTTATATACACATATACACACACACACATACAAAGTGGTCAAAATGGAAATTTTGAAGTGTGGCTATGCAAGAGTCAAGGATGCAAAGGGGGCGTTGTCACCCAAAAGGGGGCGTGTCCAGTGTAGTAGAACACCTTATACTATCTAGTACTGGTGCCCCTTTCACCTTATAGCACACGGTATGAGCCAAAATTCACATTATAGCACACGGTACGAGCCGAAATTCACATTATAGCACACGGTCCGAGCTGAAATTCACATTGTAGCACACAGTACGAGCCGAAATTCACATTGTAGCACATTGACTGAGCCGAAATTCACATTGTAGCACACTGAATAAGCCAAAATTCACATTGTAGCACACTGAATGAGCCGAAATTCACATTATAGCACACTGAATGAGCCGAAATTCACCTTGTAGAACACTGAATGAGCCGAAATTCACATTATAGCACACTGAATGAGCTGAAATTCACATTATAGCACACGGTACGAGCCGAAATTCACATTGTAGCACACGGTACGAGCCGAAATTCACCTTGTAGAACACTGAATGAGCCGAAATTCACATTATAGCACACGGTACGAGCCGAAATTCACATTGTAGCACACTGAATGAGCCGAAATTCACATTATAGCACACTGAATGAGCCGAAACTCACATTGTAGCACACTGAATGAGCCGAAATTCACCTTGTAGAACACTGAATGAGCCGAAACTCACATTGTAGCACACTGAATGAACCGAAATTCACATTATAGCACACAGTATGAGCCGAAATTCACATTATACCACACTGAATGAGCTGAAATTCACCTTATAGCACACTGAATGAGCCGAAATTCACATTCTAGCACACTGAATGAGCCGAAATTCACATTATAGCACACTGAATGAGCCGAAATTCACAAAATAGCACACTGAATGAGCCGAAATTCACCTTGTAGCACACTGAATGAGCTGAAATTGTGACAGCAGGGACGGCCAGAGTGACGACAGCGAGAGAGAGAGAGAGAAAGTAACGACAGGGAGAGAGAGTGATGACAGGGAGAGAGAGAGTGATGGCAGGGAGAGAGAGAGTGACAGCAGGGAGAGAGAGAGGGAGAGAGAGAGAGTAACGACAGGGAGAGAGAGTGACGAGAGTGACAGCAGGGAGAGTGACGAGAGTGACAGCAGGGAGAGTGATGAGAGTGACAGCAGGGAGAGAGTTACGAGAGTGACAGCAGGGAGAGAGAGTGACAGTAGGGACAGAGACAGTAACGACAGGGAGAGAGGGTGACAGCAGGGGAACATTACCTGACTGTGGTCGGCGGAGGCACCCATGGGCAGCAGCGGTGAGGTCCCGCTGGCGGTGACCGCCATTTGTTGCAGGTGGCGGCGGGCAGCTGGTGGCTGGCGGCGGTGAGTGGTGGGTGGCTGGCGGGGGTGAGCGGCAGGCTGCTGGTTGGTGGCGGTGAGCGGTGTGTGGCAGGCGGAGGTGGGAGGCTGGCGGTGGTGATCGGTGGGCGGCTGTGAGCTAGTATATATATATATATCCATGTGTTAATAGCCATGTGTTGGGAGTCAGTGCCTAAATCATAGTACCAGCAGTGGATCGGCAGCCAGCAGGACTCTCCTGACCTCAGGTGCTGACACTGTCATTCCAGTCGCGCATGGGTGCCGGGGTGGTGCTCCAGTGATGTCACACATCCTGACATCACACTACATATGCGGTGCAGGGAGGCCAGGGCTAGTGAGCCAGCCTTCCACTGCGCCGATATGACCAGCGCAGAGTGCCGCGGGAGCGGGTTAAAAGGGGGTGGGTGGTCGTGGCCGCACGGACGGACGGGGGGTTGGTGGCTAGTGGTCGCAGCCGGGGGGAGGGGGGGGGGGGGGCGGCTGATGTATTGAGCGACAGCTGCCGATGTCCACAGCGCAGCGCACTCAGGTAAACAGTTCACAGAGGTGACGCGGATG
This sequence comes from Pseudophryne corroboree, assembly GCF_028390025.1. NCBI lineage: Eukaryota > Metazoa > Chordata > Amphibia > Anura > Myobatrachidae > Pseudophryne > Pseudophryne corroboree. The sequence goes on from NC_086454.1 coordinate 273,040,644, forward strand.
GGGGGGCGGCGCACATATGACAGGCGGACCCATACACTGTTCGGCCCACCGGGGAGTTCCCCTGTAGGGGCACTCGCCAATCCGGACCTGACCGCCACTATGCCCGCACCGCCTCCGCATATGCCCACCCCGCATCCTCCCAGTGATGATTGACAGCGGCTCCAGTGACGGAGTCGCTTGCCAATCACATCCCTCCTCACTGACAGGGGCGTGCTTTCATGGGTGAAAGCACTCCCCTGTGTCACAGCGGCACTTCTAATGGTGCCGCTTCTTCATTGATTGACAACGAGCCCCGCCCCCCGCTTTGTCCCCTGTCCCATTGACTGCTGGAGGCACCACTATCGGTGCCTCCCAAAGTCAATTTAAAAGCCAAGTTGCTTTAAATAATATGAAGCAGATACTTATGACACAGAATGTGTCATAATTATCTTCTTTATATTATTTTAATCATTAATGGAATCACTAATGGCAGGGGAGGCACTGCCTCCCCTGCCTCCCCTGACTGCACGTCCCTGCGGCAGACAGCGTCCCCCTTTTTACACATTACGGCAGCCAGTCCCCCTTATTACAAATTACGGCAGCCAGCGTCCCCCTTATTGCAGATTACGGCAGACAGTGTCCCCCTTATTACACATTACGGCAGACAGCGCCCCCCTTTTTACACATTACGGCAGCCAGTCCCCCTTATTACACATTACAGCAGACAGCGTCCCCCTTATTATACATTACGGCAGACAGCGTCCCCCTTTTTACACATTACAGCAGACAGCGTCCCCATTTTTACACATTACGGCAGCCAGTTCCCCTTATTACACATTACGGCAGACAGCGTCCCCCTCTTTACACATTATGGCAGACAGCGTCTCCTTTTTTACACATTACGGCAGCCAGTCCCCCTTTTTACACATTGTGGCAGACAGAATAGAGAGAGAGAGAGAGAGAGAGAGATACTTACCATCTCTCCCCGCTGGCAGTCAGGCTCCTCGTGCTGGCAGATCCCAGGCAGCCGCAGGGGAGAAGGAGGAAGAGGGAGGGGGACTGGAGCCGCAGCAGCGCTATGTAATTGGTAGTAGCGCTGCTGCTGCAGTCCCCTCTCCTTCCGCATTGTCTGGCCGCCGCTTTGAAAGCTGGGATGAGGGATGAGGGCACCGCTAGCCCTAGTAGATGGTAAATAAGACTAAAGTAAAAGGTTTGATGTTTATTTTATTCTAATTTTGAAGTGGCAAGATAGAGGTTCCATCATAATACTACACCAAAATAAAAATAAAAATTCTGTCTTGTAGCAATTTACCACTCCATTAAGGGGGTCTACAGTTTTATGGGGGTCATTCTGACCCGTTCGCACGCAGCGGATGTTCGCTGCTGTGCGAACGGGTCAGAACTGCACATGCGCAGCGTGCGCAATGCGCACGCGTGCCAGACGTCGCCAGGCAGAGCGCCTAGCATGAAGAAAAGATGCAGCGCTGGATGGAAAGAAGAGTGACAGCGGAGAGGCGGTCCGGGGTGGATACTCACCGTTGGAGGCCGTTTTCAGGGAGTGGTAAGAAGAACGCAGGCGTGTGCAGGCGAATGGAGGGCAGATGTCTGACATCAGGACCGGGACCTTTATCGCTGGATCCGTCGCACTGGGTAAGTAGCTGTAGGGCTGGTCTTGTTTTGCAGGAAAATTTTTAAGCATAGCAGGGCTGCACAAACGATCGCAGCCCTGCTATGCTAAAATACACTCCCCCATAGGCGGGGATTAGTTGATCGTAGCAGCAGCAAAAAGTTGCTGGCTGCGATCAACTCGGAATGACCCTCTATGTACAGTATATACTCTACGCTGTTCTGAATAATGTAGGGTGGAGTGGGGTGGGTGGGGGATGGGCATGTATTTAATTTTTCTTTATGATTCTAATGTACATACTAGCAACACAGTATCATTAGGACAGTGTGACTTAACTCAGAGTCACAGCTGACCTTCAGTCAGTTTTCTGTCAGTTCTTCTTTGAATATCTCCGCAGTCCACCAGTCTGCAGATCCTCCATTCACACACTGGTGATGCTAGGAATGCTGGAACTCGAGGCTTGCAGATGGGGCGGGGCTGGGCTGGGCTGGACAGTGAATACAAAGGGAGATTGCTGGCACAGGGATGCTAGTAGATGTGATGTCATCGCCCCTCCCAGTAGGCGGGCAGAAACGGCTAGGGGCAGGCTGGATGATGGGAGATGACAGAAGGCTGCAGGTTTTCCTGGGGGGAGGCATGACCATCCCTCACAGCATGTAGAACCAGGAAGTACTTGCTGGATGGCAGCTGCTTCTGCAAGGAATGAATGAGGTGAGAGCTTGGTGCAGGGGAGGCGGGCCCGGGGGCGTGGCTAGACGCTGCTGGGCCTTGTAGCAGCTGCACTCCCTGCACCTATGGTAGCTACACCCATGACAGTACAATAGTCCAGTGCTGTTCTCGCTGCCCAGTGTCAGTTCTAGTATCCTCATCAGTGCTCAGTATCACTACTCATTGTCTTGTGCTGCATTGTGGTGACCAGTATACTACAGTACAATAGTCCAGTGCTGTTCTCGCTGCCCAGTGTCAGTTCTAGTATCCTCATCAGTGTTCAGTATCACTACTCATTGTCTTGTGCTGCATTGTGGTGACCAGTATATAGTAGTACAGTACAATAGTCCAGTGCTGTTCTCGCTGCCCAGTGTCAGTTCTAGTATCCTCATCAGTGCTCAGTATCACTGCTCATTGTCTTGTGCTGCATTGTGGTGACCAGTATACTACAGTACAATAGTCCAGTGCTGTTCTCGCTGCCCAGTGTCAGTTCTAGTATCCTCATCAGTGCTCAGTATCACTGCTCATTGTCTTGTGCTGCATTGTGGTGATCAGTATACTACAGTACATTACTAAAAGTCCAGTGTCTTGTGCTGCATCTTGCTGCTGTAGGGTGCTGTGGTAGTGTCCTGTCACTGTGCATAGGTCATCATCATTCCAGTCACAGTGGTATCTGGTATCTATCTAGTGGTATCTAATTCCAGACATTATTGCCGTCTAATTCCAGATATATTACTGGCATATAATTCCACACATTAAAAAATGGAGAACAAAAATTTGGAGGGTATAATAGGGAAAGATCAAGAACCACTTCCACATAGTGCTGAAGCTGCTGCCACTAGTCATGGCAGAGACGATTCAATGCCATCAACGTCGTCTGCCAAGGCCGATGCCCAATGTCATAGTAGAAAGCATGTAAAATCCAAAAAACAAAAGTTCAGTAAAATGACCCAAAAATATAAATTAAAAGCGTCTGAGGAGAAGCGTAAACTTGCCAATATGCCATTTACAACACGTAGTGGCAAGGAACGGCTGAGGCCCTGGCCTATGTTCATGGCTAGTGGTTCAGCTTCACATGAGGATGGAAGCACTCATCCTTCCGCTAGAAAACTGAAAAGAGTTAAGCTGGCAAAAGCACAGCAAAGAACTGTGCGTTATTCTAAATCACAAATCCCCAAGGAGAGTCCAATTTTGTCAGTTGCGATACCTGACCTTCCCAACACTGGACGGGAAGAGGTGGCGCCTTCCACCACTTGCACGCCTCCTGCAAGTGCTTGAAGGAGCACCCACAGTCCAGTTCCTGATAGTCAAATTGAAGATGTCACTGTTGAAGTACACCAGGATGAGGATATGGGTGTTGCTGGCGCTGAGGAGGAAATTGACAAGGAGGATTCTGTTGGTGAGGTGGTTTGTTTAAGTCAGGCACTCGGGGAGACACCTGTTGTCCGTGGGATGAATAAGGCCATTGACATGCCTGGTCAAAATACCAAAAAAAATTACCTCTTCTGTGTGGAATTATTTCAACAGAAATGCGGACAACTGGTGTCAAGCCGTGTGTTGCCTTTGTCAAGCTGTAATAAGTAGGGGTAAGGACGTTAACCACCTAGGAACATCCTCCCTTAAACGTCACCTGGAGCGCATTCATCAGAAGTCATTGACAACTAAATCCCTTCTTCCTCTTGTACCCAAGTTCTTGCAAACCACACCACCAACTCCCTCAATGTCAATTTCCTCCTTAGATAGGAACGCCAATAGTCCTGCAGGCCATGTCACTGGCAAGTCTGATGAGTCCTCTCCTAACTGGGATTCCTCCGATGGATCCTTGAGTGTAACGCCTACTGCTGCTGGCACTGCTGTTGCTGCTGGGAGCCGATCGTCATCCCAGAGGGGAAGTCGGAAAACCACTTGTACTACTTCCTGTAAGCAATTGACTATCCAAAAGTCCTTTGCGAGGAAGATTAAATATAACAGCAGTCATCCTGTTGCAAAGCGGATAACTCAGGCCTTGACAACTATTTTGGTGTTAGATGTGCATCCGGTATCCGCCGTTAGTTCACAGGGACTTAGAGAATTGCTTGAGGTAGTGTGTCCCCGGTACCAAATACCATCTAGGTTCCACTTCTCTAAGCAGGCGATACCGAGAATGTACACAGACGTCAGAAAAAGAGTCACCAGTGTCCTAAAAAATGCAGTTGAACCCACTGTACACTTAACCACGGACATGTGGACAAGTGGAGCAGGGCAGACTCAGGACTATATGACTGTGACAGCCCACTGGGTAGATGTATGGCCTCCCGCAGCAACAGCAGCAGCAGCAGCGGCACCAGTAGCAGCATCTCGCAAACGCCAACTCGTTCCTAGGCAGGCTACGCTTTGTATCACCGCTTTTCATAAGAGGTACACAGCTGACAACCTCTTACAGAAACTGAGGAACATCATCGCAGATTGGCTTACCCCAATCGGACTCTCCTGGGGATTTGTGACAACGGACAACGCCACCAATGTTGTGTGTGCATTACATGTGGGCAAATTCTAGCACGTCCCATGTTTTGCACATACAATGAATTTGGTGGTGCAGAATTTTTTTAAAAATGACAGGGGCGTGCAGGAGATGCTGTCGGTGACCCGAAGAATTGCGGGCCACTTTCGGCATTCAGCCACCTCGTGGCGAAGACTGGAGCACCAGCAAGCACTCCTGAACATGCCCTGCCATCAGCTAAAGCAAGAGGTGGTAACGAGGTGGAATTCAACCCTCTATATGCTTCAGAGGATGGAGGAGCAGCAAAAGGCCATTCAAGCCTATACATCTGCCTACAATATAGGCAAAGGAGGGGGAATGCACCTGACTCAAGCGCAGTGGAGAATGATCTCCATGTTGTGCAAGGTTCTCCAACCCTTCAAACTTGCCACACGTGAAGTCAGTTCAGACACTGCCAGCTTGAGTCAGGTCATTCCCCACATCAGGCTTTTGCAGAAGCAGCTGGAGAGATTGAAGGAGGAGCTAAAATGGAGCGATTCTGCTAAGCATGTGGGACTTGTGGATGGAGCCCTTAATTCACTTAACCAGGATTCACGGGTGGTCAATCTGTTGAAATCAGAGCACTACATTTTGGCCACTGTGCTCGATCCTAGGTTTAAAGCCTACGTTGTATCTCTCTTTCCGGCAGACACAAGTCTGCAGATGTTCAAAGACCTGCTGGTGAGACACTTGTCAAGTCAAGCGGAACGTGACACGCCAACAGCTCCTCCTTCATTTTCTACCGCCACTGGAGCTGCCAGGAAAAGGATAACATTTCCAAAACCACCCGCTGGCGGTGATGCAGGGCAGTCAGGAGCGAAAACTGACCTCTGGTCCGGACTGAAGGACCTGCCAACGATTACTGATATGTTGTCTACTGTCACTGCATATGATTCTGTCACCATTGAAAGAATGGTGGAGGATTATATAAGTGACAGCATCCAAGTAGGCAAGTCAGACCATCCGTACGTATACTGGCTGGAAAAAGAGGCAATTTGGAGGCCCTTGCACAAACTGACTTTATTTTACCTAAGTTGCCCCCCCCATTGTGTACTCCGAAAGAGTGTTAAGTGCAGCCTGTAACCTTGTCAGCAATTGGTGTAGGAGGTTACTTCCAGAAAATGTGGAGAAGATGATGTTCATCAAAATTAATTATTATCAATTCCTCTGTGGAGACATTTACCAGCAAGTACACAGGGACCTGAGATGGTGGATTCCAGTGGGGACAAATTAATACTCTGTGAGGATGGAGATGTACACAGTGAAAGGAGTGAGGAATCGGACGATGAGGAGGAGGTGGACATCTTGCCTCTGTAGAGCCAGTTTGTGCAAGGAGAGATTGATTGCTTCTTTTTTGGTGGGGGCCCAAACCAACCAGTCATTTCAGCCACAGTCGTGTGGCAGACCCTGTCGCTGAAATGATGGGTTTGTTAAAGTGTGCATGTTCTGTTTATACAACATAAGGGTGGGTGGGAGGGCCAAGGACAATTCCATCTTGCACCTATTTTTTTTATTTATCTTTGCATCATGTGCTGTTCGGGGACTATTTTTTTAAGTGCATCCTGTCTGACACTGCAGTGCCACTCCGAGATGGGCCAGGTGTTTGTGCCGCCCACTTGGGTCGCTTAGTTTAGTCATCCAGCAACCTCTTTACAAATTTTAGGACTAAAAATAATATTGTGAGGTTCGACAAAAATTCTTAAGGGAGGTTTTGCCAAAACGCGTCTGAATCCAAAACACGACCGCGGAACCGAATCCAAAACCAAAACACAAAACCCGAAAAATGCCCGCTGCACATCTCTATATATGTACCTCATTTTCCCTCATAAACCCCCCCTTTTCCCCCTTATCCCCCCATTTGATTCATTATCCTCCCTGTCCCCCCCCCCCTTTCTTGTTTGTTATACAGCTACTTGAACATTGGGCCTAATTCAGAGTTAATAGCAGCAGCAAATTTGTTAGCTAATGGGCAAAACCATGTGCACTGCAGGGGGGGGGCAGATGTAACATGTGCAGAGAGAGTTAGATTTGTGTGGGGTGTGTTCAAACTGAAATCTAAATTGCAATGTAAAAATAAATCAGCCAGTAATTACCCTGCATAGAAACAAAATAACCCACCCAAATCTAACTCTTTCTGCAAATGTTATATCTGCTCCCCCTGCAGTGCACATGGTTTTGCCCAACTGCAAACAAATGTGCTGCTGCGATCAACTCTGAATTACCCCCATAGGCATTTATTCTCAGGTGCAGTTGCTAACCCTTTCTTTGTTACTGTTAATAGTATGTACTAGTACAGACAGTACACTGTCTGTACCTCAGGCAGTCAGGCTGCTGCTCCCCTGAGTCCCCTCCGAGAGATGACGTGCTCAGTGCTCCTAATGTGGCTGAGGCTCCCCCTGCAAGTTGCCGCTGCGCTGCTCAATCCAGTAGAGACTGAGAGACGCGCCCAGCCAGACCCTGGGGTCCTCTGCGTGCCCCAGCAGCGGCAGCGTGATTACATCACGATCACGCTCCCAGCAGGCTGGGAAGGGAAGGCACCAAAGCAGAGGCTCGGCGGCTACGGTGCACAGCGGCAGTGTTAACGGCACACAGCGGTAGCGGTAACTGGTGAGTGCAGTGAGCGTCAGCCCGGCAGCGGTGGGTACGGGTGTACCCGCGGCTAAATTCTTAACGTTACGCCGTACCTGCGCGTACCCACCCACTTGCACTTCTGCTTATACAGGTGAGTATCCCTTATCCAAAATGCTTGGGACCAGAGGTATTTTGGATATGGGATTTTTCCGTATTTTGGAATAATTGCATACCATAATGAGATATCATGGTGATGGGACCTAAATCTAAGCACAGAATGCATTTATGTTACATATACACCTTATACACACAGCCTGAAGGTCATTTTAGCCAATATTTTTTATAACTTTGTGCATTAAACAAAGTGTGTCTACATTCACACAATTCATTTATGTTTCATATACACCTTATACACACAGCCTGAAGGACATTTAATACAATATTTTTAATAACTTTGTGTATTAAACGAAGTTTGTGTACATTGAGCCATCAAAAAACAAAGGTTTCACTATCTCACTCTCAGTCAAAAAAGTCCGTATTTCGGAATATTCCATATTTCGGAATATTTGGATATGGGATACTCAACCTGTACCTGTAACTACAGTATGTTTACAGTATGTTGCATTCTCTTTTATTTAGTTTATCATGTTTTGTATTGTTGGTCTGTATGGTGATATGGAAGAAGAAGAAGAAGAAGAGGAAGAGGAAGAGGAAGAGGAAGAAGAAGAAGAAGAAGAAGAAGAAGAAGAAGAAGAAGAAGAAGAAGAGTAATCTAAGTTCTGCACCAGAAAAGTCAAGTCTTTCATTCATATTTATTTATTTTATTTATAAAATGTTCTTTAGAATGAAATTGACATATAGTTATATTTTAGTTTCCAGGTATGTTTTGAAAGTATCCGGTACCGGTTTTCTGGTAACAGAAACAGGCAATTATGTACTATAATTACGCACATACTTATAATATGAAATGAAAAATGTTTTAGAATATCTGAGGCTGCAGGCAGATTTTGCAGATTCTTTTAAATTGTCCAGACTTTACAGTGCTTGGTAGGAAAATGTATACAGACCATGCTGTTTATTGGCTTTAGGAAGCATTAATAGGCATAATATAGAAAATTGATAATAATATTATGCACATTTCCCATATTACATTTTCTAATGCCTTCTAAAAGAAAATAAGGCTACTGATGGTGCTTCTGATGTATCTAAGTATAGTGTATATCAGTGACATGCGGTGAGGTCAGAGGCAGGGGAGGCACAAATGGTGGAGGCTCTCAGTGCCAGGAGCCTGTCTCACCCCCTACACAATTTAACTATTATGTCCCTGCACTACATCCATAAAAACACAGGGAGAACATACATACAGTAATAGCCAGGTCACAGACATCACCCTAGTGTTGTGCGTAAACTGGTGCATAGTAACTTCTGGGTGAGGTGCCCCCCATTGCCCCCTCACCTGCAGAAACACAGCTGGCCTGGTGCAGCAGGTTACACAGGGCAATACAATCATCAGTGATATTGTCAACAGCAACTGGGGAGGGAGAGCACTCACTTCAGATGCCACACACACACACACACACACACACACACACACACACACACACAGAGTCCTGTCCCCACACTTACTACAGATTACACACACGCCCACACACACATAAACACACACACACACACACAGTCCTCTCCCCACACTCACCAAGGATTACACACACACACACACACACACACACACACACACACACACGCACACACACACAGTACCCTCCCCACACTCACCACAGATTACACACACAGCACGCACACACACACACACACACACACACACAGTCCTGTCCCCACACTCACTACAGATTACACACACAGAGTTCTGTCCCCACACTCACTACAGATTACACACACAACACACACACAAACACACACAGAGTCCTGTCCCCACACTCACTACAGATTACACACACACACACACACACACACACACACACAGAATCCTGTTCCCACACTCACTACAGATTACACACACAACACACACAAACACACACAGAGTCCTGTCCCCACACTCACTACAGATTACACACACAACACACACAAACACACACAGATTCACACACACACACAGTCCTGTCCTCACACTCACTACAGATTACACACACACATACAGTCCTGTCCCCGCACTCACTACAGATTACACACACACACACACACACACACACACACACACACACACACACACACACACTGTCCTGTCCCCACACTCACTACAGATTACACACACACAGTCCTGTCCCCACACTCACTGCAGATTACACACACACACACACACACACACACACACACACACACACACACACACACACACAGTCCTGTCCCCACACTCACTACAGATTACACACACAGTCCTGTCCCCACACTCACTACAGATTGCACACACAACACACACGCAGTCCTGTCCCCACACTCACTACAGATTACACACACACACACATACACACAGTCCTCTCCCCACACTCACTACAGATTACATGCACACTCACACACACACACACACACACACACACACACACACACAGTCCTGTCCCCTCACTCACTACAGATTACACACACACACACACACACACACACACACACAGTCCTGTCCCCACACTCACTACAGATTGCACACACAACACACACGCAGTCCTGTCCCCACACTCACTACAGATTACACAAACACACATACACACAGTCCTCTCCCCACACTCACTACAGATTACATGCACACTCACACACACACACACACACAGTCAGTCCTGGTCCCTCACTCACTACAGATTACACACACACACACACACACACACACACACACACAGTCCTGTCCCCTCACTCACTACAGATTACACACACACACACACACACACACGGTCCTGTCCCCACACTCACTACAGATTACTACAGATTGTGTAGCCCCGCCCATCTGTACAGACAGTGTCCAATGGTGTGAGAGATGAGGCCGAGCTGCTGCTGCCTCATCTCTATCCCTGCAATAGAAGCAGCCCTGCAACTCTGGTAAATTTTATCTATAAAGATGGTTGCATTAGTACAAAGAAGATGGTTATACTGTAAGTTATAAATATCTTCTTTGTGTTCTCCCAATCATTTTTATAATGAGAACTCCGAGTATGATAAGGAGCATGACAGGTCTCCCCCGACTCCACGTCCCTGGTGTATATTGGGAACGGGAGGCATTTGATATGCCGGCTGTCGGGATCCCAGTGCTCAGCATACCGCTGCTGTAATCCTGACAGCCGGCATACCGACAACTATTCTCCCTCTTTGAGGATTAACGATCTCCCTGGAGGGAGAATAAATATACGACCCCCCTGGAGAGAGAATAAATAGCATAGCGCACGTAGGGCTCCACCGTGCCCTCAACGGGCTCTTTTGTGCTCTCCCCGCTGCCGGAATTCTGGCAGTCAGGGTCCTGGCGCCGGTATGCTGGGCGCCGGGATCCCGAGTGCTGGCATACCATAGTAGACCCATTGGGAACATCAGATGAAATGTAACATGTGAGCACAGTCAGACTTCCATATTATGTTGCACATAGCACACTGATTCAGAGAAGTATGCAAATGCACCTGCAAGTGCGATTTTCTATGCAACACTACTGCAGATATCAGCAAGTGAAGCTGCTGCTCAGAAATGAAAGGTGCAGCTGACATCAGCTCACAGCTGACATCAGATACACTTCCCAGAAATGGCCATGACACACCTGCATTTGAACAAATTTCCCGCTAACAATTGTAACACCCCCTAACCATCACTTGCTGTCAATCACTTTACAAAGGAATGCTCATTGCATACAGGTTTGCAGCAGCACCTTGATGCACGCACAATGCAAATGCAGCCCATGCGCAGTCTGCCGATAATCGCTCACTTCCATGGAAGATCAGCTTTGCACACTTATCTAAATCAGGCTCATAGTGAAGTCATTTATATCTTGCCAAATATAACTGAATTAAGTGTTTTAAAAAGTACATGTAGCAAATAATTCACTGATTGCTCACAAAAAAAATAGGATGTGGAGTCGAGGGGAGTATGCCACTGTGCCTTATGATTCTCTGATTGACTTATTCACTGACACTGTTTTCTAATCAGAATGTTGATTGACAAAGAGATGGTGGCAGTATTATTAACCTTTATAATATCAATTTCTAGTTATTTCTAGTCAATATTGACCACCTCAAAGCTCACAATATTGTTGTTTTCATCCATATTAGACCAAAGGCTGCAGTGAACTGCCTGGTTACCAAGCAAAAGAACAGCGGCACAAACAGGTGGCAGATAATAGCACATCTATGAAACCTTGCCACATAGTAGTGACAGAAAATAAAAGTGGTGCAACATGGTATTGTCTCCCACCCACCCTTATGTTGGATATTATAAGGACATGCACAATTTAACAAACCAAGCACTTGAGTGATAGGGACAGCCACTTTTGTGGCTGAAGTGCTTGATTTGTTTGGGCACCCACAAAACAATCTTTTGGAAGGACTACCTTCGATCACTAATAAGGAGGTTGGTGATGACGGTGCTAATTACATTATAATCTTGTCAAATAAATTTCATGAAGTTGCCACAAGTGACGTGACATGGAGGATAATTACATCCCTACCTCTACAGATGCCTTCACAAACATTGTCAGGATTTCGGTAAAAATAATTCCACACCAAAGAGGTGGCTTTATTGGTCTTATGCCCAGACATCACAATTACTTTCTTTTTATCACAAGCAAGAACTGTGGGCCTAATTCAGACCAGATCATAGATGTGCTAAATTTAGCACATCTACGATCAGTCACACAGACATGCGGGGGGACGCCCAGCACAGGGCTAGTCTGCCCCACATGTCAGGCCCGACCCCCCTGCACAACTACAAAAGCATCATACAGCGGCAATGCTTTTGTACTTTAGGAGTAGCTCCCTACCAGTGCAGCTCCTGCATGCAGGCAGGAGCTACTCATTGCTGTGAGGGTCACAGTGGCTGCATGTGACATCACGCATCCGCTGCGGCCCGCTCCCCAATGGTCCGGGCACGCCTGCGTTACCCTAACGCACCCCCTAAATGGCGGCCAAACGCCACCGGCCCGTCCTCCCACCCAGCGACCACCTCTGCCTGTCAATCAGGCAGAGGCGATTGAAAGGGATGAGACAGCTGTCGGTTGTCTGGCATGCGGCAGCACACTGTGGAGTTCAGAACTGATCGGCTGCTATGAGAAAATGCACAGCAATGATCAGGTCTGAATTAGGCCCTGTAGCCTCAACATCCTCATCCGTAGTGTCAGATAGTAGTAGAACACACATAACCCCCTCATCCTGTTGCACTTATACACAAACATCCTCAATTCCTATTATGTCCTCATCACCATCTTTACTTGTACTGCTCCCCACATGTACAGATAGTGAAGAAACAGTAGAATGAGGTGAAAGAGGCTTCTCTATGAGGACAGTATGAGAAATGTCAGACTTACACAGAGAAAATATGGACACCCCTAATCTCTCCTCAGGGATGTGTGATGGTTCTGAACACACAGTTTGTTCTAATGCCTTAGTGGTTTTCAGTTTTTATACAGCTCTTCTAGACTGTGAGTGAAAAGGTCTTCCATCTTTATGAGAGGCAGAAGATGCCTCACTGATAGTTGCAGAACCACCATTCATTAATAAAGGCTAAGGCCTGTGTCTGTCCTTGCCACTGCGTATGGTGAATGGCATGTTGGCAATTTTAGTTTTTTTTTGCAATAACCTTTCCCTTTAATAGAAATGTTTTTTCAGTAAAGCTGTAACATGTAGTTTTTTTAATTTCATATGCCCTGACTCAAACCCTCTATGCTCTTGGGCATCAGCTTTCGTAGGTGACATTGAAGAACTAGTATCATCATGACTGGTGACAACAGCTGCAGCAATAGTATTGGATTGCTGCGTCTGCTCTTCTCTAAACTGATCATTATCTATTTTTTCACTGGCAGCTCACCTCACACTGCGTGGAGTCAGACCGCTTTTATATGTACAGGAATTAGCAAACTGGGGTACAGAGCTTACTGGGGATAGAGTGCACAGGTCAGTACAAACAATAGAACAATATATTCATTTTTCACATTGCAGCTCAAGTCTAGCGGTGGCAATTCAAATGGTTTCCTTTCATATACAGGTTGAGTATCCCTTATCCAAAATGCTTGGGACCAGAGGTATTTTGGATATCGGATTTTTCCGTATTTTGGAATAATTGCATACCATAATGAGATATCATGTTGATGGGACCTAAGTCTAAGCACAGAGTGCATTTATGTTGCATATACACCTTATACACACAGCCTGAAGGTAATTTTAGCCAATATTTTTTATAACTTTGTGCATTAAACAAAGTGTGTCTATATTCACACAATTCATTTAGGTTTCATATACACCTTATACACACAGCCTGAGGGTCATTTAATACAATATTTTTAATAACTTTGTGTATTAAACAAAGTTTGTGTACATTGAGCCATCAAAAAACAAAGATTTCACTATCTCACTCTCACTCAAAAAAGTCCGTATTTCGGAATATTCCGTATTTCGGAATATTTGGATATGGGATACTCAACCTGTACATGAAAAATAAATGCACAGGAGTACAATACGCCAGAAGAAGAATACAACAATTTTTCATTTTGCAGTTCAACTTAAACTGCTGCAATATAAAGAGCTTTTTATATATGTACGTGAATAATAGATGCACAGACAAGTTGTACAAACTTACAATAATTATTATAAATTTTTTTTTTACATTTTGACTTTTTTTTACTTTTTAACCGGACACAGCTGTGTCCACTTTAGATGGATACAACACAGCCACTTGTCTAGAGGGGGTCATTCCGACCAGTTCGCGATCAGGTACTAACTGCACATGCGTATGCACCGCAATGTGCATGCGCGTCAGACAATAACAGCAGGAATTGTTGTCAGCAACAGGATGGTGCGAAAATTCCGATCGCAAGGGCGTTTGCAAGGTGATACACAGGAGGAAGCCATTTGTGGGTGTTAACTGACTGTTTATTGGGAGTGTCTGGAAAAACACAGACGTGCCCAAGCGTTTTCAGGAAGGGTGTGTGACGTCAGCTACGGCCCCGATCAGCCTGTTCTCATCACACTGTAGGAGTAAGTCCTGGGCTGCGCAGAGACTGCGTAGACAGTGGATTTTTGCAGCTCGGCGTAAACATGCGATCGCAAACTTGCACAGCGAATTTACAATCCCCCTGGAGGCTGCGACTATCTGCATGCAGGACAGCAAAGTTTGCAACCCAGTGATCAGATCTGAATCTCCCCCTTACAAAGAGAAATCTGTACCAGTCCACAAACAAAAATAAAAATGAAGGAATTGATACATGAAATTTGGAATTTAATCTGAACATAAAGGTTTGATTCCAAATACAGCCCTAACTGTTTGGAGTTTGTGTAGTCTACCTGTGCTTGCGTGGGTTTCCTCTGGGTACTCCGGTTTACTCCCACAGTCCAAAAATATATTGTACTGGTAGGATAATTGGCTCCCGACAAAAAAAAAAAAAAAAAAAAAAAGGAACCATAGTGTGTGCATGTACGTGTGTTTAGAGCAGACTAGATGGGCCAAGTGGATCTTATCTGCTGTCAAATTCTATACTCCCAGGGGAAGATATGCTAAGCTGCGGAGAATGATAAAGTGGAGAGAGTGGAAAGACTACCAACCAACCAGCTCCAAACTGTCATGTTTCAAACTTAGGGCCCAAGTATCAGCAAATTTTAATACCAGCTGTAATACTAATGAATATGCAGTTGGTATACAGCATTACTTACTTCTCTGGCAAGGTCCAGCAATGTCTCGCTCGCCAGCGGAAGCCTGCCGCTGGCGGTGATAGACTTCTGTGTCATGCGCATGCGTGACGTCCAGTCTTCGCATGTGTATGCCAGTTTCATCAAGCGGATACACAGCAATGCCTGGAAGTCTTCTCTGTGTCCCCATCCAATACAAAGGAAAACAGTGGTAAACTTAGTTTAACGCAGTTTGTTGAATACTGAAAGTAGGACATAATTCCGTTACTGAGTGCTGAAGGGGATATGTTTTGTTGATAAATGGGGCCCCCAGCCTGTAACATGGCAGATAGGAGCTGATTGGTTGGTAATTTGGGGTTTATGAGCCTGATTCAGGTCGCATCGCAAATGTGTTGCGACCGCAATTTCTCCATTGTGGCTCCTGTGCGCATGCACAGGTCCAGTCCTGTGCGTGTGTAAACAGTTAATGCGATTGGATCGCATTAACTGCGAACGCCTTTCCCAGATTGACAGGCAGAGGCAATTGTGGGGCGGACGAGAGAT
Organism: Pseudophryne corroboree; assembly: GCF_028390025.1. Classification (NCBI taxonomy): domain Eukaryota; kingdom Metazoa; phylum Chordata; class Amphibia; order Anura; family Myobatrachidae; genus Pseudophryne; species Pseudophryne corroboree. The sequence continues at coordinate 273,056,407 of NC_086454.1, forward strand.
GTTTGTCGATCATTGTGGGGGAAATGGGGCATGTCTGTGGCATTTTCGGGATGGCTGCGTGTCATCACATGCAGTCGCTCCGATCTGAAAAATGGTGGCGGGACTACAGCTGTCACAGCCAGGCTGCTCCGGCAGGAGGCTTCCCTAGTTTCTGTGACCACACACTAATTGCGGTACGATTGCAATTAGAGTGTGGTCACAGTTGGTTGTCGGTGGGTAGCATGCTGGGTGGCCTTGCCCTGCGATGGGCGACCCCCAGCATACAAAAAAAAAAGGTTTGCAGATTCTGTTAAAAAGCAGAATCTGCAATCCTTACTGAATAGAGTCCTATGTAGTAAAGCTCAGTACACTCTGGAGCGATATCAAACCAATATGTTGTTTCTAGCTGAATCCAACATATTGACCAGATCATACAGTGTGTGTAGCCAATGTTAGAGATGTGCAGCGGGCATTTTTCGGGTTTTGTGTTTTGGTTTTGGGTTCGGTTCCGCGGCCGTGTTTTGGGTTCGAACGCGTTTTGGCAAAACCTCACCGAATTTTTTTTGTCGGATTCGAGTGTGTTTTGGATTCGGGTGTTTTTTTCAAAGAACCCTAAAAAACAGCTTAAATCATTGAATTTGGGGGTCATTTTGATCCCATAGTATTATTAACCTCAATTACCATAATTTACACTCATTTCCAGTCTATTCTGAACACCTCACACCTGACAATATTATTTTTAGTCCTAAAATTTGCACCGAGGTCGCTGGATGGCTAAGCTAAGCGACACAAGTGGCCGACACAAACACCTGGCCCATCTAGGAGTGGCACTGCAGTGTCAGGCAGGATGGCCCTTCCAAAAAATAGTCCCCAAACAGCATATGATGCAAAGAAAAAAAGAGGCGCAATGAGGTAGCTGTGTGACTAAGCTAAGCGACCCAAGTTGCCGACACAAACACCTGGCCCATCTAGGAGTGGCACTGCAGTGTCAGGCAGGATGGCCCTTCCAAAAAAATACCCCCCAAACAGCACATGACGCAAAGAAAAAAAGAGGCGCAATGAGGTCGCTGTGTGACTAAGCTAAGCGACACAAGTGGCCGACACAAACACCTGGCCCATCTAGGAGTGGCACTGCAGTGTCAGACAGGATGGCACTTCAAAAAAATAGTCCCCAAACAGCGCATGATGCAAAGAAAAAAAGAGGCGCACCAAGGTAGCTGTGTGACTAAGCTAAGCGACACAAGTGGCCGACACAAACACCTGGCCCATCTAGGAGTGGCACTGCAGTTTTCTAGCGAGAGGATGAGTGCTTCCATCCTCATGTGAAGCTGAACCACTAGCCATGAACATAGGCCAGGGCCTCAGCCGTTCCTTGCCACTCCGTGTCATAAATGGCATATTGGCAAGTTTACGCTTCTCCTCAGACGCTTTTAATTTTGGTTTTTGGGTCATTTTACTGAACTTTTGTTTTTTGGATTTTACATGCTCTCTACTATGACATTGGCCATCGGCCTTGGCAGACGACGTTGATGGCATTTCATCGTCTCGGCCATGACTAGTGGCAGCAGCTTCAGCACGAGATGGAAGTGGATCTTGATCTTTCCCTATTTTACCCTCCACATTTTTGTTCTCCATTTTTTAATGTGTGGAATTATATGCCAGTATCAATAGCAATGGCCTACTACTATATATACTGCGCACAACTGAAATGCACCACAGGTATGGATGGATAGTATACTTGACGACACAGAGGTAGGTAGAGCAGTGGCCTACTGTACCGTACTGCTATATATTATATACTGGTGGTCAGCAAACTGTGCAAAACTGAAATGCACCACAGGTATGGATGGATAGTGTACTTGACGACACAGAGGTAGGTAGAGCAATGGCCTACTGTACCGTACTGCTATATATTATATACTGGTAGTCAGCAAACTGTGCAAACCTGAAATGCACCACAGGTATGGATGGATAGTATACTTGACGACACAGAGGTAGGTAGAGCAGTGGCCTACTGTATCGTACTGCTATATATTATATACTGGTGGTCAGCAAAATTATGCACTGTTCTCCTACTATATACTACAATGCAGCACAGATATGGAGCGTTTTTCAGGCAGAGAACGTATAATGGTGGTCACTGGTCACTGGTCAGCAAAACTCTGCACTGTACTCCTCCTATATAATACTGGTGGTCCCCAGTCCCCACAATAAAGCAGTGTGAGCACAGATATATGCAGCACACTGAGCACAGATATGGAGTGTTTTTCAGGCAGAGAACGTATAATACTGGTGGTCACTGGTCAGCAAAACTCTGCACTGTACTACTCCTATATAATACTGCTGGTCCCCAGTCCCCACAATAAAGCAGTGTAAGCACAGATATATGCAGCACACTGAGCACAGATATGGAGCGTTTTTCAGGCAGTGAACGTATAATACTGGTGGTCACTGGTCAGCAAAACTCTGCACTGTACTCCTCCTATATAATACTGCTGGTCCCCAGTCCCCACAATAAAGCAGTGTGAGCACAGATATATGCAGCACACTGAGCACAGATATGGAGCGTTTTTCAGGCAGAGAACGTATAATACTGGTGGTCACTGGTCAGCAAAACTCTGCACTGTACTCCTTCTATATAATACTGCTAATCCCCAGTCCCCACAATAAAGCAGTTTGAGCACAGATATATGCAGCACACTGAGCACAGATATGGAGCGTTTTTCAGGCAGAGAACGTATAATACTGGTGGTCACTGGTCAGCAAAACTCTGCACTGTACTCCTCCTATAATACTGCTGTTCCCCAGTCCCCACAATAAAGCAGTGAGCACAGATATTTGCAGCCACCTGAATAAAACTGAGAGAACGCCAGCCACGTCCTCTCACTATCATTTCCAATGCAGGAGTTAAAAATGGCGGCGACGCGCGGCTCCTTATATAGAATCCGAATCTCGCAAGAATCCGACAGCAGGATGATGACGTTCGGGCGCGCTCGGGTTAACCGAGCAAGGCGGGAAGATTTGAATCTGCCTCGGAACCGTGTAACATTGGTGAAGTTCAGGGGGGTTCGGATTCCGACGAACCGAACCCGCTCATCACTAGTTTTAATCAATGATGGGCTTCCAAGGTTAAAATCACATTTACTAACATTTAAAAATGAATATAAAAAAATCTGCTAGTAAATGTCTGTTTTAACCATGGAAGTCCAACATCGATTAAAATCGATCTAACATCGAACAAAGACAAACAAATTTGACCTTTAGTAAATATACCCCCAATGTGACAGAAGAAAAGAAATAATCTGCAAAAAAACTTTTAAAACAGGGATTATAATAAATCCATTTGGTAGAACTCTTCTTTAACAATGTCTCCTGTAGAGATGATACTGTGATATATCTACGTTGTTTAGTACTATACACTGTGTATCAGTACTCTGCAAACTTTACAACTTATTACTACAAATTGTTTCTATTGATTGATATTACTGTACTTATAGAAATAAGTCAAGGGCAACAATCTGCCAGATTTTTTTTTTATTGCTTTTCTTAAATCCATTTTACTTTTTTTTTTTTCTTTCTTGCGCTGATGTAAAATGTAGATTAAAGAAAAATTCAAACCACGCCATGGCTGGTGATCCTTTTGTAAAAGGATGTAATGCGAATAGATGAAAGAACTGCATAGCAGGCTTACCTGTCCTAAGCTGCTATGAATCTAATGTTTTCATCAATTTTCTCTAATGATCCTATCTAAGTTTTAAAATCCATGAGCAGATCTCAGTGGCCATTGCCTCCCACTAAGCCACAATCTAACAAGTTTAATAGCTCGGCAGTGCACCATTATTACTCATGTATTTCACTCCTGGCTGACACTGACGTTCAAGTTAGTTGCCGATAAAATAAAAATAACACTCTTATAAAGAAAGGACAGCAGCCTATGTTCTGTATTCTTGGGAAGGAGGCGGGAGGACTCTATATACCTGTATGCATATATATATAGTGTATATATATATATATATATATATATATATATATATACGTATACAGACACACATATATATATATATATATATATATATATATATACATACAAAAGGGTGGTTCTATTGTTCCACCAGGCCAGAGCAGGCAGACCACGGAAACATGGTCAAGCATTGAGGTGCATATTGTGATCAGATTTCTGTGTCTAAAGGGCACATCAGCAGCTGAAATTCATCACCAACTTGTCGAGGTGTACGGTGATAACTAGAGATGAGCGGGTTCGGTTTCTCTGAATCCGAACCCGCCCGAACTTCATGGTTTTTTTCACGGGTCCGAGCAGACTCGGATCCTCCCGCCTTGCTCGGTTAACCCGAGCGCGCCCGAACGTCATCATGACGCTGTCGGATTCTCGCGAGACTCGGATTCTATATAAGGAGCCGCGCGTCGCCGCCATTTTCACACGTGCATTGAGATTGATAGTGAGAGGACGTGGCTGGCGTCCTCTCCATTTAGATTATAAGAGAGAGAGATTTACTGGAGCTTAGGACTAGGAGGAGTACTGTAGAAGTGTAGAGAGTGCAGAGAGTTTACTAGTGAGTGACCACCAGACAGTGCAGTTTATTTAATATATCCGTTCTCTGCCTGAAAAAAAGCGATACACACAGTGACTCAGTCACATACCATATCTGTGTGCACTGCTCAGGCTCAGCCCAGTGTGCTGCATCATCTATATATATTATATATCTGTCTGACTGCTCAGCTCACACAGCTTATAATTGTGGGGGAGACTGGGGAGCACTGCAGTGCCAGTTATAGGTTATAGCAGGAGCCAGGAGTACATAATATTATATAGTGAGTGACCACCAGACAGTGCAGTTTATTTAATATATCCGTTCTCTGCCTGAAAAAAGCGATACACACAGTGACTCAGTCACATACCATATCTGTGTGCACTGCTCAGGCTCAGCCCAGTGTGCTGCATCATCTATATATATTATATATCTGTCTGACTGCTCAGCTCACACAGCTTATAATTGTGGGGGAGACTGGGGAGCACTGCAGTGCCAGTTATAGGTTATAGCAGGAGCCAGGAGTACATAATATTATATTAAAATTAAACAGTGCACACTTTTGCTGCAGGAGTGCCACTGCCAGTGTGACTGACCAGTGACCTCACCACACTGACCACCAGTATAGTTAGTAGTATACTTATATTGTGATTGCCTGAAAAAGTTAAACACTCGTCGTGTGACTTCACTTGTGTGTTGTTTTTTTTTTTATTCTATAAAAATAAAACTCATTCTGCTGACAGACAGTGTCCAGCAGGTCCGTCATTATATAATATATAATATATACCTGTCCGGCTGCAGTAGTGATATATATATATTTTTTATATCATTTATCATCCAGTCGCAGCAGACACAGTACGGTAGTTCACGGCTGTGGCTACCTCTGTGTCTGCACTCGGCAGGCAGTCCGTCCATAATTGTATACCACCTAACCGTGGTTTTTTTTTCTTCTTTATACATACATACTACTACGACATCTCTTTATCAACCAGTCTATATTAGCAGCAGACACAGTACAGTACGGTAGTTCACGGCTGTGGCTACCTCTGTGTCTGCACTCGGCAGGCAGTCCGTCCATAATTGTATACCACCTAACCTTTTTCTTTGCATCATGTGCTGATTGGGGAGGGTTTTTTGGAAGGGACATCCTGCGTGACACTGCAGTGCCACTCCTAAATGGGCCCGGTGTTTGTGTCGGCCACTAGGGTCGCTAATCTTACTCACACAGTCAGCTACCTCATTGCGCCTCTTTTTTTCTTTGCGTCATGTGCTGTTTGGGGAGGGTTTTTTGGAAGGGACATCCTGCGTGACACTGCAGTGCCACTCCTAGATGGGCCCGGTGTTTGTGTCGGCCACTAGGGTCGCTAATCTTACTCACACAGCTACCTCATTGCGCCTCTTTTTTTCTTTGCGTCATGTGCTGTTTGGGGAGGGTTTTTTGGAAGGGACATCCTGCGTGACACTGCAGTGCCACTCCTAGATGGGCCCGGTGTTTGTGTCGGCCACTAGGGTCGCTAATCTTACTCACACAGCTACTTCATTGCGCCTCTTTTTTTCTTTGCGTCATGTGCTGTTTGGGGAGGGTTTTTTGGAAGGGCCATCCTGCGTGACACTGCAGTGCCACTCCTAGATGGGCCCGGTGTTTGTGTCGGCCACTAGGGTCGCTAATCTTACTCACACAGCTACCTCATTGCGCCTCTTTTTTTCTTTGCGTCATGTGCTGTTTGGGGAGGGTTTTTTGGAAGGGACATCCTGCGTGACACTGCAGTGCCACTCCTAGATGGGCCCGGTGTTTGTGTCGGCCACTAGGGTCGCTAATCTTACTCACACAGCTACCTCATTGCGCCTCTTTTTTTCTTTGCGTCATGTGCTGTTTGGGGAGGGTTTTTTGGAAGGGCCATCCTGCGTGACACTGCAGTGCCACTCCTAGATGGGCCCGGTGTTTGTGTCGGCCACTAGGGTCGCTAATCTTACTCACACAGCTACCTCATTGCGCCTCTTTTTTTCTTTGCGTCATGTGCTGTTTGGGGAGGGTTTTTTGGAAGGGACATCCTGCGTGACACTGCAGTGCCACTCCTAGATGGGCCCGGTGTTTGTGTCGGCCACTAGGGTCGCTTATCTTACTCACACAGCGACCTCGGTGCAAATTTTAGGACTAAAAATAATATTGTGAGGTGTGAGGTATTCAGAATAGACTGAAAATGAGTGTAAATTATGGTTTTTGAGGTTAATAATACTTTGGGATCAAAATGACCCCCAAATTCTATGATTTAAGCTGTTTTTTAGTGTTTTTTGAAAAAAACACCCGAATCCAAAACACACCCGAATCCGACAAAAAAAATTCGGTGAGGTTTTGCCAAAACGCGTTCGAACCCAAAACACGGCCGCGGAACCGAACCCAAAACCAAAACACAAAACCCGAAAAATTTCAGGCGCTCATCTCTAGTGATAACATCACGTCACAGAAACAGGTTTGGTGAACTACTTTTGATAACATCAGCCAACTGCATGCACGAGTTGTTCTGGCACTACCATTGGGAGCTTCTGCACCATCCTTCCTACATCCCAGACCAGACCTTGTGTAAATTTATTCAACTCGTACAACTTCCAACAGCACACCAAGGCATCTATGCATCCATCCCATCATAGAAGAAAACAAAAATGTGGGGGGGTGTTTACCCCAGGTATCCCCCTACAGAGTATTTAGGGGCAGATGTATTAAGCCTGGTGAAGTGATAAAGTGGAAGGTGATAACGCACTAGCCAATCAGCTCCTAACTTCCATGTTACAGGCTGGGTTTGAAAAATGACAGTTAAGAGCTGACTGGCTGGTGCGTTATCACCTTCCACTTTATCACTTCACCTGGCTTAATACATCTGCCCCTTAGTACATTAGCAGTTTAGCAACAATACTTGAAAACTATATGGTTATAGAATTCAGAGATATTTATTGCATGCATTTGCAAATACATGGTAGGCTTCTCTGATAACTGGCAGTCCCTAGCATTGGAATCAGCATTTGGAAGGCATGCTGGTTCCTGTAGTGCTACTTGGAGAGCTCAGGCTAGGTAAGGTAGCCCTCAATTTGAGTGTATTACTGTATGTGCCTTTGTCATAAGCAGTGGTGCAAGTAGAGAAAAAAAATCTTAGTGGTACTGTGTGTGCGAGCCTTCGGCACGCGCATGCCAAAAAATGGGTGTGACCACATGGGGCATGGGCAATGAAAATGCGGGCATGATACACATGTGACCCCAATAGTGCAGTGCCAGATACACATATGCCCCCGATAGTGCCAGATACACATATGCCCCCACAGTGCTAGATACACATATGACCCCACAGTGCCAGATATACCCACACAGTGCCAGATAAATATATGCCCCCAGTGCCAGATATGCCCCCACATTGCCAGATTGGCTCACGAACCAGCATTTGAGTACACGCAGCCATAGCCGCCAGACTCAAAGGAGGGAGAAACCGCCGGTCTACGGACTGAAGGGGGCAAGAGAGGAGATACGCATGCTGCACTCTCCTCTCTCGACACGATGTCTGCAAAGTGGCGGCCCGGCGGTACTGTGTACCGGCAGGGAATTTCTTACTGGTATGCAGCATTGCCCCGTACCGCCATACCTACAGCACTGATCATAAGGCAATTATATGTCCCTAAGTGGGTACTGTTATCATGCAGTGTAGGGACTGATAGTAATCAGAGAAGCTGTAAAGGGATCTAGCAGCTTACCATTAATTTACAAATGCATACAACAAATATCTCTGAATTTCTATTACCATATAGGTTTAAAAAAAATTCTGTAATTCTATGCATCTATGCTACAGTACAGTTCTGTTCATTCTCTTAGTTTTATCGATGTTATCAATATGAAAATGCACTTGCAATGGCCCGGAGACGGTCTGGGGCTCTAAAACAGCCCTGGCATATTACTCTGCAGTGCACATGCACAACAAGGGGGTGTGCCATCTTTCTGTATGCCAGTCGTCCTAACAGATCTCTGGAAGGCGGAGCTGTTTGGTCAGCCGGTTTCCACGTGTTGGCAGCAGAGCATATCAGGGACGTGCAGTCAGGGGAGGCAGTGCCTCCCCTGTCATTAATGATTACAGTAATAAAAAGAAGATACTTATGACACATATTCGGTATCATAAGTATCTTCTTTATAGTATTCTATTCATTTTAAGTAGAGATGAGCGGGTTCGGTTCCTCGGAATCCGAACCCGCCCGAACTTCATGTTTTTTTTCACGGGTCCGAGCGACTCGGATCTTCCCGCCTTGCTCGGTTAACCCGAGCGCGCCCGAACGTCATCATGACGCTGTCGGATTCTCGCGAGGCTCGGATTCTATCGCGAGACTCGGATTCTATATAAGGAGCCGCGCGTCGCCGCCATTTTCACTCGTGCATTGAGATTGATAGGGAGAGGACGTGTCTGGCGTCCTCTCCATTAGAATAGAGATAGATTAGATAGAGAGAGAGAGATTGTGCAGAGTCGCAGACAGAGTTAGTTTACCACAGTCAGTGACCAGTGCAGTTGCTAGTTAACTTTTATTTAATATAATATATCCGTTCACTTCTCTCTGCTATATCCGTTCTCTGCCTGAAAAAAAAAACGATACACAGCACAGTCAGTCACACAGTGTGACTCAGTCTGTGTGCACTCAGCTCAGCCCAGTGTGCTGCACAGTCATCAATGTATAAATTAAAAGCTTATAATTAATTGTGGGGGAGACTGGGGAGCACTGCAGGTTGTTAGCAGGAGCCAGGAGTACAATTATATTAATTAACAGTGCACACTTTTGCTGCAGGAGTGGTGACCAGTGCCTGACCACCAGTATAGTATTGTTGTATACTACTAATATCTCTTTAAATATCAACCAGTCTATATTAGCAGCAGACACAGTACAGTGCGGTAGTTCACGGCTGTGGCTACCTCTGTGTCGGCACACGGCAGGCAGTCCGTCCGACCAGAATTGTATTATTTATTATTATATACCTACCACCTAACCGTGGTTTTTTTTTCATTCTTTATACCGTCATAGTGTCATCCTAATTGTTACGAGTATACTACTATCTCTTTATCAACCAGTGTACAGTGCGGTAGTTCACGGCTGTGGCTACCTCTGTGTCGGCACACGGCAGGCAGTCCGTCCGACCAGAATTGTATTATTTATTATTATATACCTACCACCTAACCGTGGTTTTTTTTTCATTCTTTATACCGTCATAGTGTCATCCTAATTGTTACGAGTATACTACTATCTCTTTATCAACCAGTGTACAGTGCGGTAGTTCACGGCTGTGGCTACCTCTGTGTCGGCACACGGCAGGCAGTCCGTCCGACCAGAATTGTATTATTTATTATTATATACCTACCACCTAACCGTGGTTTTTTTTTTCATTCTTTATACCGTCATAGTGTCATCCTAATTGTTACGAGTATACTACTATCTCTTTATCAACCAGTGTACAGTGCGGTAGTTCACGGCTGTGGCTACCTCTGTGTCGGCACACGGCAGGCAGTCCGTCCGACCAGAATTGTATTATTTATTATTATATACCTACCACCTAACCGTGGTTTTTTTTTTCATTCTTTATACCGTCATAGTGTCATCCTAATTGTTACGAGTATACTACTATCTCTTTATCAACCAGTGTACAGTGCGGTAGTTCACGGCTGTGGCTACCTCTGTGTCGGCACACGGCAGGCAGTCCGTCCGACCAGAATTGTATTATTTATTATTATATACCTACCACCTAACCGTGGTTTTTTTTTTCATTCTTTATACCGTCATAGTGTCATCCTAATTGTTACGAGTATACTACTATCTCTTTATCAACCAGTGTACAGTGCGGTAGTTCACGGCTGTGGCTACCTCTGTGTCGGCACACGGCAGGCAGTCCGTCCGACCAGAATTGTATTATTTATTATTATATACCTACCACCTAACCGTGGTTTTTTTTTTCATTCTTTATACCGTCATAGTGTCATCCTAATTGTTACGAGTATACTACTATCTCTTTATCAACCAGTGTACAGTGCGGTAGTTCACGGCTGTGGCTACCTCTGTGTCGGCACACGGCAGGCAGTCCGTCCGACCAGAATTGTATTATTTATTATTATATACCTACCACCTAACCGTGGTTTTTTTTTTCATTCTTTATACCGTCATAGTGTCATCCTAATTGTTACGAGTATACTACTATCTCTTTATCAACCAGTGTACAGTGCGGTAGTTCACGGCTGTGGCTACCTCTGTGTCGGCACACGGCAGGCAGTCCGTCCGACCAGAATTGTATTATTTATTATTATATACCTACCACCTAACCGTGGTTTTTTTTTTCATTCTTTATACCGTCATAGTGTCATCCTAATTGTTACGAGTATACTACTATCTCTTTATCAACCAGTGTACAGTGCGGTAGTTCACGGCTGTGGCTACCTCTGTGTCGGCACACGGCAGGCAGTCCGTCCGACCAGAATTGTATTATTTATTATTATATACCTACCACCTAACCGTGGTTTTTTTTTTCATTCTTTATACCGTCATAGTGTCATCCTAATTGTTACGAGTATACTACTATCTCTTTATCAACCAGTGTACAGTGCGGTAGTTCACGGCTGTGGCTACCTCTGTGTCGGCAGTCGGCAGGCAGTCCGTCCATCCATAATTGTATTATTATTATAATATATACCACCTAACCGTGGTTTTTTTTTCATTCTTTATACCGTCGTCATAGTGTCATACTAGTTGTTACGAGTATACTACTATCTCTTTATCAACCAGTGTACAGTGCGGTAGTTCACGGCTGTGGCTACCTCTGTGTCGGCAGTCGGCAGGCAGTCCGTCCATCCATAATTGTATTATTATTATAATATATACCACCTAACCGTGGTTTTTTTTTCATTCTTTATACCGTCGTCATAGTGTCATACTAGTTGTTACGAGTATACTACTATCTCTTTATCAACCAGTGTACAGTGCGGTAGTTCACGGCTGTGGCTACCTCTGTGTCGGCAGTCGGCAGGCAGTCCGTCCATCCATAATTGTATTATTATTATAATATATACCACCTAACCGTGGTTTTTTTTCCATTCTTTATACCGTCGTCATAGTGTCATACTAGTTGTTACGAGTATACTACTATCTCTTTATCAACCAGTGTACAGTGCGGTAGTTCACGGCTGTGGCTACCTCTGTGTCGGCAGTCGGCAGGCAGTCCGTCCATCCATAATTGTATTATTATTATAATATATACCACCTAACCGTGGTTTTTTTATACCACCTAACCGTGGCAGTCCGTCCATAATTGTATACTAGTATCCAATCCATCCATCTCCATTGTTTACCTGAGGTGCCTTTTAGTTCTGCCTATAAAATATGGAGAACAAAAAAGTTGAGGTTCCAAAATTAGGGAAAGATCAAGATCCACTTCCACCTCGTGCTGAAGCTGCTGCCACTAGTCATGGCCGAGACGATGAAATGCCAGCAACGTCGTCTGCCAAGGCCGATGCCCAATGTCATAGTACAGAGCATGTCAAATCCAAAACACCAAATATCAGAAAAAAAAGGACTCCAAAACCTAAAATAAAATTGTCGGAGGAGAAGCGTAAACTTGCCAATATGCCATTTACCACACGGAGTGGCAAGGAACGGCTGAGGCCCTGGCCTATGTTCATGGCTAGTGGTTCAGCTTCACATGAGGATGGAAGCACTCAGCCTCTCGCTAGAAAACTGAAAAGACTCAAGCTGGCAAAAGCACCGCAAAGAACTGTGCGTTCTTTGAAATCCCAAATCCACAAGGAGAGTCCAATTGTGTCGTTTGCGATGCCTGACCTTCCCAACACTGGACGTGAAGAGCATGCGCCTTCCACTATTTGCATGCCCCCTGCAAGTGCTGGAAGGAGCACCCGCAGTCCAGTTCCTGATAGTCAGATTGAAGATGTCAGTGTTGAAGTACACCAGGATGAGGAGGATATGGGTGTTGCTGGCGCTGGGGAGGAAATTGACCAGGAGGATTCTGATGGTGAGGTGGTTTGTTTAAGTCAGGCACCCGGGGAGACACCTGTTGTCCGTGGGAGGAATATGGCCGTTGACATGCCAGGTGAAAATACCAAAAAAATCAGCTCTTCGGTGTGGAGGTATTTCACCAGAAATGCGGACAACAGGTGTCAAGCCGTGTGTTCCCTTTGTCAAGCTGTAATAAGTAGGGGTAAGGACGTTAACCACCTCGGAACATCCTCCCTTATACGTCACCTGCAGCGCATTCATAATAAGTCAGTGACAAGTTCAAAAACTTTGGGTGACAGCGGAAGCAGTCCACTGACCAGTAAATCCCTTCCTCTTGTAACCAAGCTCACGCAAACCACCCCACCAACTCCCTCAGTGTCAATTTCCTCCTTCCCCAGGAATGCCAATAGTCCTGCAGGCCATGTCACTGGCAAGTCTGACGAGTCCTTTCCTGCCTGGGATTCCTCCGATGCATCCTTGCGTGTAACGCCTACTGCTGCTGGCGCTGCTGTTGTTGCCGCTGGGAGTCGATGGTCATCCCAGAGGGGAAGTCGTAAGCCCACTTGTACTACTTCCAGTAAGCAATTGACTGTTCAACAGTCCTTTGCGAGGAAGATGAAATATCACAGCAGTCATCCTACTGCAAAGCGGATAACTGAGTCCTTGACAACTATGTTGGTGTTAGACGTGCGTCCGGTATCCGCCGTTAGTTCACAGGGAACTAGACAATTTATTGAGGCAGTGTGCCCCCGTTACCAAATACCATCTAGGTTCCACTTCTCTAGGCAGGCGATACCGAGAATGTACACGGACGTCAGAAAAAGACTCACCAGTGTCCTAAAAAATGCAGTTGTACCCAATGTCCACTTAACCACGGACATGTGGACAAGTGGAGCAGGGCAGGGTCAGGACTATATGACTGTGACAGCCCACTGGGTAGATGTATGGACTCCCGCCGCAAGAACAGCAGCGGCGGCACCAGTAGCAGCATCTCGCAAACGCCAACTCTTTCCTAGGCAGGCTACGCTTTGTATCACCGCTTTCCAGAATACGCACACAGCTGAAAACCTCTTACGGCAACTGAGGAAGATCATCGCGGAATGGCTTACCCCAATTGGACTCTCCTGTGGATTTGTGGCATCGGACAACGCCAGCAATATTGTGTGTGCATTAAATATGGGCAAATTCCAGCACGTCCCATGTTTTGCACATACCTTGAATTTGGTGGTGCAGAATTTTTTTAAAAACGACAGGGGCGTGCAAGAGATGCTGTCGGTGGCCAGAAAAATTGCGGGACACTTTCGGCGTACAGGCACCACGTACAGAAGACTGGAGCACCACCAAAAACTACTGAACCTGCCCTGCCATCATCTGAAGCAAGAAGTGGTAACGAGGTGGAATTCAACCCTCTATATGCTTCAGAGGTTGGAGGAGCAGCAAAAGGCCATTCAAGCCTATACAATTGAGCACGATATAGGAGATGGAATGCACCTGTCTCAAGTGCAGTGGAGAATGATTTCAACGTTGTGCAAGGTTCTGATGCCCTTTGAACTTGCCACACGTGAAGTCAGTTCAGACACTGCCAGCCTGAGTCAGGTCATTCCCCTCATCAGGCTTTTGCAGAAGAAGCTGGAGGCATTGAAGAAGGAGCTAACACGGAGCGATTCCGCTAGGCATGTGGGACTTGTGGATGCAGCCCTTAATTCGCTTAACAAGGATTCACGGGTGGTCAATCTGTTGAAATCAGAGCACTACATTTTGGCCACCGTGCTCGATCCTAGATTTAAAGCCTACCTTGGATCTCTCTTTCCGGCAGACACAGGTCTGCTGGGGTTGAAAGACCTGCTGGTGACAAAATTGTCAAGTCAAGCGGAACGCGACCTGTCAACATCTCCTCCTTCACATTCTCCCGCAACTGGGGGTGCGAGGAAAAGGCTCAGAATTCCGAGCCCACCCGCTGGCGGTGATGCAGGGCAGTCTGGAGCGACTGCTGATGCTGACATCTGGTCCGGACTGAAGGACCTGACAACGATTACGGACATGTCGTCTACTGTCACTGCATATGATTCTCTCAACATTGATAGAATGGTGGAGGATTATATGAGTGACCGCATCCAAGTAGGCACGTCACACAGTCCGTACTTATACTGGCAGGAAAAAGAGGCAATTTGGAGGCCCTTGCACAAACTGGCTTTATTCTACCTAAGTTGCCCTCCCACAAGTGTGTACTCCGAAAGAGTGTTTAGTGCCGCCGCTCACCTTGTCAGCAATCGGCGTACGAGGTTACATCCAGAAAATGTGGAGAAGATGATGTTCATTAAAATGAATTATAATCAATTCCTCCGCGGAGACATTGACCAGCAGCAATTGCCTCCACAAAGTACACAGGGAGCTGAGATGGTGGATTCCAGTGGGGACGAATTGATAATCTGTGAGGAGGGGGATGTACACGGTGATATATCGGAGGGTGAAGATGAAGTGGACATCTTGCCTCTGTAGAGCCAGTTTGTGCAAGGAGAGATTAATTGCTTCTTTTTTGGGGGGGGTCCAAACCAACCCGTCATATCAGTCACAGTCGTGTGGCAGACCCTGTCACTGAAATGATGGGTTGGTTAAAGTGTGCATGTCCTGTTTTGTTTATACAACATAAGGGTGGGTGGGAGGGCCCAAGGATAATTCCATCTTGCACCTCTTTTTTCTTTTCTTTTTCTTTGCATCATGTGCTGATTGGGGAGGGTTTTTTGGAAGGGACATCCTGCGTGACACTGCAGTGCCACTCCTAGATGGGCCCGGTGTTTGTGTCGGCCACTAGGGTCGCTAATCTTACTCACACAGTCAGCTACCTCATTGCGCCTCTTTTTTTCTTTGCGTCATGTGCTGTTTGGGGAGGGTTTTTTGGAAGGGACATCCTGCGTGACACTGCAGTGCCACTCCTAGATGGGCCCGGTGTTTGTGTCGGCCACTAGGGTCGCTAATCTTACTCACACAGTCAGCTACCTCATTGCGCCTCTTTTTTTCTTTGCGTCATGTGCTGTTTGGGGAGGGTTTTTTGGAAGGGACATCCTGCGTGACACTGCAGTGCCACTCCTAGATGTGCCCGGTGTTTGTGTCGGCCACTAGGGTCGCTAATCTTACTCACACAGTCAGCTACCTCATTGCGCCTCTTTTTTTCTTTGCGTCATGTGCTGTTTGGGGAGGGTTTTTTGGAAGGGCCATCCTGCGTGACACTGCAGTGCCACTCCTAGATGGGCCCGGTGTTTGTGTCGGCCACTAGGGTCGCTTATCTTACTCACACAGCGACCTCGGTGCAAATTTTAGGACTAAAAATAATATTGTGAGGTGTGATGTGTTCAGAATAGGCTGAAAATGAGTGTAAATTATGTTTTTTGAGGTTAATAATACTTTGGGATCAAAATTACCCCCAAATTCTATGATTTAAGCTGTTTTTTAGGGTTTTTTGAAAAAAACACCCGAATCCAAAACACACCCGAATCCGACAAAAAAAATTCGGTGAGGTTTTGCCAAAACGCGGTCGAACCCAAAACACGGCCGCGGAACCGAACCCAAAACCAAAACACAAAACCCGAAAAATTTCCGGCGCTCATCTCTAATTTTAAGTCATAAAATAAGCTTGGGAGGCACTGATAGCAAGTGCCTCCCGTTGATAACGGTAACGGGATAGAGCGGGTGGGCGAAGCTGAGCACTGGGCTCTATAAGCCCATTGAAAAAAGTAGTGAAAACGGCACTTCTACATGTGCCTCATTGACAGGGACGGGCTTCCCCTGCCAGCGAGTCACATGTGATTGGACAGCGGATCCAGGGCTGGATCCGCTGGTCCAATCACAGATACGAGGACCAGAACAAGGATCCCCTCTCTTCATTCCCCCTGACACCTGTCCTGCTGGGGGTGATATGAGCCCTCCTGACGCCCGGTGCTCTCCGTTACCCCGCAGCTGTCAGCGCCGGGAAGGCCGGAGAGCATTTTACCGATAATTAGCGGCGCCGGACCTGGAGGCAGTGGCGGAGGTAAGCTGGGAGACGGAGTGCTTTTTGCAGCGGCACTTGTCAGGGGCGCTGACAGAGGAAGGGGCGGGCGGCCCACCCGGCCCACCCTGCGGCCCACCCGCGGATAATGTAGAATCATAGGAGAACAGTACCGTAGTTCCGATGGAGAACTAATCTCTTCTATCAACCATGATGCGGGGGCGTCATGGGAGCTGTAGTCTGACCCGGGTGCTCAGCTAGGTGCCGGAGGCCACAGAACGGTGATTAGAGAACTACATTTCCCAGAGGCCTCTGGGAGCTGCATCTGGCTGCTGTCCGATTTTTGTTACTCAGTTCACAGGGGGCTGGCTGAGGGGGGCTTCTCTGGCTCCGCTCATCATAAGGGGGAGACTGCAGGAGGAGTAGGGCAGTGCTGGGGCTGCCCTAGAAGCAAGGCAACAAAGGCAGGTTCCAGGTACCGGCCATGGGGCATGATGAGACGGTATAACGGGGCTTAAAATAACACAAGAAGACACTGCAGACTGTATACTGAAATTAATATTAATACTCCTTTTCCACTTATGAGCACGGGTCGCAGCCGACTGCTGCTCCCTCGTGGGGGATTTATTCCTGTGTGTGGCGTAACATGTATAATGGGTACTACTGTGTGGTGTAATGTGAATAAGGGGCTATAGTGTGTGGTGTAATGTGAATAAGGGGACTACTGTGTGGCGTAATTTTAATTGGGGGTACTATTGTGTGGCCATATCGCTTCCCCACAAGACCATGCCCCTTTTTTTCTGTGCGCTGCCCCTATTTGTAACATGGGGGGCACCAGTTCCTTACTTTGCCAGGGGCGCACAGGCCAATAGATACACCCCTGGTGCCCGGTGGTCTCCGTTACCCCTCAGCTGGCAGCGCCGGGAAGGCCGGAGAGCAAGGTGCAGATAATCAGCGGCGCCGGGCTTGAAGGCAGTGGCGGAGGTAAGCTGGAAGTGCTCTGTGCAGCGGCGCCCGGTGCTCTCCATTACACCTCAGCTGGCAGCGCCGGGGAGGCCGGAGAGCAAGGTGCTGATAGTCAGCAGTGCCGGACCTGGAGGCAGTGGCGGAGGTAAGCTGGAACTGCATTGTGCAGCCCGGTGCTCTCCTCCTTTCAGGTAGCATCCTCAGCAGCGCCCGCCTGTCACAAGGCGCTGCACAGTGACAGTACCCTGGAGTCACCCATAAGTGTATGGCCCATACACACACATAAAGGGTCACATACCATCACATCTAGAGTGCCTATAAGGGAGACCTCAATACAGGTACTCGGGGAATGGGGACTGGCAGCCGGAATAGAATGTTGAGCTCCAAGCAGACGATACGTGACTCCTGAGTACTACTATAACATAGTGGCTGTATAGACGCCAGTGCGTGTGCTGCCCCGCACCAGGCACATCATCCCCTGTACTGGAGATGTACTGGAGAAGCCAGTGCCTCCCCAGCCATTGACCTCACCGCACGTCACTGGAGCATATCACCGGGAGTCTGAGCCTCTCTGCCAACCCCAGTCTCTCTGTTTGGATGGACCGGCCATTCAGGCTCTCAACTCTTCTCGTATTTGCCAGAAGGGCCAGATGGCCAAGCCGTCCCTGCACTAGCCCTATCCTTGTTATTAGATATCCATCTGGATCCTTGTATATGCACAAATCAGGTGTACTGTAGGTGTGTGTGTGTGTATTTTCATGCATACTTTGTCATTGTCCCCTAGTACCGCAGTGCATGGGTTACTTATCAACTAAGAATATACATAAAAAATTATAACATGTTTACTCCCAGCAGTAAGGCTTTTTCTCACTGTCAGTGGACAATCGTTATCTGCCAATATCTGACATTCTGCCGTTTTGATCAGGACTTATTACAATACAGCACGTTTTTAGAAAATTAATTTGTATTACCGAAACAAGAAGAAGTAGATAGATGAATTCATCTCATTCATCTCATTTATAAAAGAAAAAAGAAAAAAAAAAAAGGATAGCACTGAGTAATATGTATGTACTGGGCATAGAAACAAATCTGTATTGTGAGTTCAGGTTTTATTAAAGACAGATGGCTTTCATTTTGGGCTTTCCTAAAGCTTTATCTTTCTGGTGTCTTCTGTGCTTTTTAGCCATGTAGCTATAGTATCCAATAGAGTTGTTGATTTTATTGTCATGTTGTGCAACACAAGCTCTTTGGGTGTAAATGTATTCAGTGAGTCAGTACATATGGGTGCAGATTCAATTAGCCTGGGGAAATTGCAGCCATATGGTAAGTCCAGTAGATAATTGAATCTCCCCCATGGTGTGTCATAACTAGAGGTGTGCACTGGAAATTTTTTGTGTTTTGTGTTTTGGTTTTGGATTCGGTTCCGCGGCCGTGTTTTGGATTCAGAGGCGTTTGGCAAAACCTCCCTGAAAATTTTTTGTTGGATTCGGGTGTTTTTTTTCAAAAACCTCTCAAAAACAGCTTAAATCATAGAATTTGGGGGGAATTTTGATCCTATAGTATTATTAACCTCAATAACCGTAAATTCCACTCATTTCCAGTCTATTCTAAACACCTCACTCCTGATAATATTATTTTTAGTCCTAAAATTTGCACCAAGGTCGCTGGATGACTAAGCTAAGCGACCCAAGTGGGCGGCACAAACACCTGGCCCATCTAGGAGTGGCACTGCAGTGTCAGACAGGATGGCACTTAAAAAAATTGGCCCCAAACATCACATTATGCAAAGAAATAGAATAAAAAAAGAGGTGCAAGATGGAATTGTCCTTGGGCCCTCCCACCCACCCTTATGTTGTATAAACAGGACATGCACACTTTAACAAACCCATCATTTCAGCAATAGGGTCTGCCACACGACTGTGGCGGAAATGACTGGTTGGTTTGGGCGGCGGCCCCCACCAAAAAAGAAGTAATCAATCTTTCCTTGCTCAAACTGGCTCTACAGAGGCAAGATGTCCACCTCATCATCATCCTCCGATTTCTCACCCCTTTCACTGTGTACATCCCACTCCTTTCAAAAGGGTACATAATTCCAATGCGGGTGCCCTTAGGAACTTCTGGGGTGTACAGGTGATACAACAGAAATGGAGAACAAGGGATTTGGATAAGAGACTTTCTCAAACAGAAATGAAATTAATACACCGTTTAGGCACCCTGTATCCAGGTGGTCTGAACGGTGAATTTGAATTAAAATGTTTTCTGACTTAATCCCTTTTTTTCTATTCAAGTATCCAAAAAAAATTTATTTATTTTTTTGAACTGTTTTACTATCTAGATATGTGCATTTTTAATTTGGTAATTGCTGCTATTTTTCTTTTTTATTTTATATGGTTGCACACTGATCCTGGATTTTATGGTTTATTTGCTATGAGAACCCTGTATAAGGGAATATAATGGATGATGGGTCTATGTGCGTCTTTTGGTCAGTGACACGCACAATAACAGCAAGGATATCCACGTACCGAAGTGAAGGAAAGCCGTTCTGAGGACTTCCGGGTATGTGGAACGCAGGTGACACGCACCGACGACTTCCGGTTTCCGGTTGTCACAGCGCATGTGCGCTGGATGGAGCGCAATGAGCGTACGACGATTGGAGACAGCTGGGACCCCTAACCAGGATGGGATATAAACACCAATTTGGAGCCACTAACCCACGCTTCTGATGAAGGACACATCGTCCGATACGCGTTAAGCGTGGCTTCTCGTTTTTAATCTTTGACTGACCCTGGGACATCTGGACACTAGAGATGAGCGCCGGAAATTTTTCGGGTTTTGTGTTTTGGTTTTGGGTTCGGTTCCGCGGCCGTGTTTTGGGTTCGACCGCGTTTTGGCAAAACCTCACCGAATTTTTTTTGTCGGATTCGGGTGTGTTTTGGATTCGGGTGTTTTTTTAAAAAAAACCTAAAAAACAGCTTAAATCATAGAATTTGGGGGTAATTTTGATCCCAAAGTATTATTAACCTCAAAAAACATAATTTACACTCATTTTCAGCCTATTCTGAACACATCACACCTCACAATATTATTTTTAGTCCTAAAATTTGCACCGAGGTCGCTGTGTGAGTAAGATAAGCGACCCTAGTGGCCGACACAAACACCGGGCCCATCTAGGAGTGGCACTGCAGTGTCACGCAGGATGGCCCTTCCAAAAAACCCTCCCCAAACAGCACATGACGCAAAGAAAAAAAGAGGCGCAATGAGGTAGCTGACTGTGTGAGTAAGATTAGCGACCCTAGTGGCCGACACAAACACCGGGCACATCTAGGAGTGGCACTGCAGTGTCACGCAGGATGTCCCTTCCAAAAAACCCTCCCCAAACAGCACATGACGCAAAGAAAAAAAGAGGCGCAATGAGGTAGCTGTGTGAGTAAGATTAGCGACCCTAGTGGCCGACACAAACACCGGGCCCATCTAGGAGTGGCACTGCAGTGTCACGCAGGATGTCCCTTCCAAAAAACCCTCCCCAATCAGCACATGATGCAAAGAAAAAGAAAAGAAAAAAGAGGTGCAAGATGGAATTATCCTTGGGCCCTCCCACCCACCCTTATGTTGTATAAACAAAACAGGACATGCACACTTTAACCAACCCATCATTTCAGTGACAGGGTCTGCCACACGACTGTGACTGATATGACGGGTTGGTTTGGACCCCCCCCAAAAAAGAAGCAATTAATCTCTCCTTGCACAAACTGGCTCTACAGAGGCAAGATGTCCACCTCATCTTCACCCTCCGATATATCACCGTGTACATCCCCCTCCTCACAGATTATCAATTCGTCCCCACTGGAATCCACCATCTCAGCTCCCTGTGTACTTTGTGGAGGCAATTGCTGCTGGTCAATGTCTCCGCGGAGGAATTGATTATAATTCATTTTAATGAACATCATCTTCTCCACATTTTCTGGATGTAACCTCGTACGCCGATTGCTGACAAGGTGAGCGGCGGCACTAAACACTCTTTCGGAGTACACACTTGTGGGAGGGCAACTTAGGTAGAATAAAGCCAGTTTGTGCAAGGGCCTCCAAATTGCCTCTTTTTCCTGCCAGTATAAGTACGGACTGTGTGACGTGCCTACTTGGATGCGGTCACTCATATAATCCTCCACCATTCTATCAATGTTGAGAGAATCATATGCAGTGACAGTAGACGACATGTCCGTAATCGTTGTCAGGTCCTTCAGTCCGGACCAGATGTCAGCATCAGCAGTCACTCCAGACTGCCCTGCATCACCGCCAGCGGGTGGGCTCGGAATTCTGAGCCTTTTCCTCGCACCCCCAGTTGCGGGAGAATGTGAAGGAGGAGATGTTGACAGGTCGCGTTCCGCTTGACTTGACAATTTTGTCACCAGCAGGTCTTTCAACCCCAGCAGACCTGTGTCTGCCGGAAAGAGAGATCCAAGGTAGGCTTTAAATCTAGGATCGAGCACGGTGGCCAAAATGTAGTGCTCTGATTTCAACAGATTGACCACCCGTGAATCCTTGTTAAGCGAATTAAGGGCTGCATCCACAAGTCCCACATGCCTAGCGGAATCGCTCCGTGTTAGCTCCTTCTTCAATGCCTCCAGCTTCTTCTGCAAAAGCCTGATGAGGGGAATGACCTGACTCAGGCTGGCAGTGTCTGAACTGACTTCACGTGTGGCAAGTTCAAAGGGCATCAGAACCTTGCACAACGTTGAAATCATTCTCCACTGCACTTGAGACAGGTGCATTCCATCTCCTATATCGTGCTCAATTGTATAGGCTTGAATGGCCTTTTGCTGCTCCTCCAACCTCTGAAGCATATAGAGGGTTGAATTCCACCTCGTTACCACTTCTTGCTTCAGATGATGGCAGGGCAGGTTCAGTAGTTTTTGGTGGTGCTCCAGTCTTCTGTACGTGGTGCCTGTACGCCGAAAGTGTCCCACAATTTTTCTGGCCACCGACAGCATCTCTTGCACGCCCCTGTCGTTTTTTAAAAAATTCTGCACCACCAAATTCAAGGTATGTGCAAAACATGGGACGTGCTGGAATTTGCCCATATTTAATGCACACACAATATTGCTGGCGTTGTCCGATGCCACAAATCCACAGGAGAGTCCAATTGGGGTAAGCCATTCCGCGATGATCTTCCTCAGTTGCCGTAAGAGGTTTTCAGCTGTGTGCGTATTCTGGAAAGCGGTGATACAAAGCGTAGCCTGCCTAGGAAAGAGTTGGCGTTTGCGAGATGCTGCTACTGGTGCCGCCGCTGCTGTTCTTGCGGCGGGAGTCCATACATCTACCCAGTGGGCTGTCACAGTCATATAGTCCTGACCCTGCCCTGCTCCACTTGTCCACATGTCCGTGGTTAAGTGGACATTGGGTACAACTGCATTTTTTAGGAGACTGGTGAGTCTTTTTCTGACGTCCGTGTACATTCTCGGTATCGCCTGCCTAGAGAAGTGGAACCTAGATGGTATTTGGTAACGGGGGCACACTGCCTCAATAAATTGTCTAGTTCCCTGTGAACTAACGGCGGATACCGGACGCACGTCTAACACCAACATAGTTGTCAAGGACTCAGTTATCCGCTTTGCAGTAGGATGACTGCTGTGATATTTCATCTTCCTCGCAAAGGACTGTTGAACAGTCAATTGCTTACTGGAAGTAGTACAAGTGGGCTTACGACTTCCCCTCTGGGATGACCATCGACTCCCAGCGGCAACAACAGCAGCGCCAGCAGCAGTAGGCGTTACACGCAAGGATGCATCGGAGGAATCCCAGGCAGGAGAGGACTCGTCAGACTTGCCAGTGACATGGCCTGCAGGACTATTGGCATTCCTGGGGAAGGAGGAAATTGACACTGAGGGAGTTGGTGGGGTGGTTTGCGTGAGCTTGGTTACAAGAGGAAGGGATTTACTGGTCAGTGGACTGCTTCCGCTGTCACCCAAAGTTTTTGAACTTGTCACTGACTTATTATGAATGCGCTGCAGGTGACGTATAAGGGAGGATGTTCCGAGGTGGTTAACGTCCTTACCCCTACTTATTACAGCTTGACAAAGGGAACACACGGCTTGACACCTGTTGTCCGCATTTCTGGTGAAATACCTCCACACCGAAGAGCTGATTTTTTTGGTATTTTCACCTGGCATGTCAACGGCCATATTCCTCCCACGGACAACAGGTGTCTCCCCGGGTGCCTGACTTAAACAAACCACCTCACCATCAGAATCCTCCTGGTCAATTTCCTCCCCAGCGCCAGCAACACCCATATCCTCCTCATCCTGGTGTACTTCAACACTGACATCTTCAATCTGACTATCAGGAACTGGACTGCGGGTGCTCCTTCCAGCACTTGCAGGGGGCATGCAAATAGTGGAAGGCGCATGCTCTTCACGTCCAGTGTTGGGAAGGTCAGGCATCGCAAACGACACAATTGGACTCTCCTTGTGGATTTGGGATTTCAAAGAACGCACAGTTCTTTGCGGTGCTTTTGCCAGCTTGAGTCTTTTCAGTTTTCTAGCGAGAGGCTGAGTGCTTCCATCCTCATGTGAAGCTGAACCACTAGCCATGAACATAGGCCAGGGCCTCAGCCGTTCCTTGCCACTCCGTGTGGTAAATGGCATATTGGCAAGTTTACGCTTCTCCTCCGACAATTTTATTTTAGGTTTTGGAGTCCTTTTTTTTCTGATATTTGGTGTTTTGGATTTGACATGCTCTGTACTATGACATTGGGCATCGGCCTTGGCAGACGACGTTGCTGGCATTTCATCGTCTCGGCCATGACTAGTGGCAGCAGCTTCAGCACGAGGTGGAAGTGGATCTTGATCTTTCCCTAATTTTGGAACCTCAACTTTTTTGTTCTCCATATTTTATAGGCAGAACTAAAAGGCACCTCAGGTAAACAATGGAGATGGATGGATTGGATACTAGTATACAATTATGGACGGACTGCCACGGTTAGGTGGTATAAAAAAACCACGGTTAGGTGGTATATATTATAATAATAATACAATTATGGATGGACGGACTGCCTGCCGACTGCCGACACAGAGGTAGCCACAGCCGTGAACTACCGCACTGTACACTGGTTGATAAAGAGATAGTAGTATACTCGTAACAACTAGTATGACACTATGACGACGGTATAAAGAATGAAAAAAAAACCACGGTTAGGTGGTATATATTATAATAATAATACAATTATGGATGGACGGACTGCCTGCCGACTGCCGACACAGAGGTAGCCACAGCCGTGAACTACCGCACTGTACACTGGTTGATAAAGAGATAGTAGTATACTCGTAACAACTAGTATGACACTATGACGACGGTATAAAGAATGAAAAAAAAACCACGGTTAGGTGGTATATATTATAATAATAATACAATTATGGATGGACGGACTGCCTGCCGACTGCCGACACAGAGGTAGCCACAGCCGTGAACTACCGCACTGTACACTGGTTGATAAAGAGATAGTAGTATACTCGTAACAACTAGTATGACACTATGACGACGGTATAAAGAATGAAAAAAAAACCACGGTTAGGTGGTATATATTATAATAATAATACAATTATGGATGGACGGACTGCCTGCCGACTGCCGACACAGAGGTAGCCACAGCCGTGAACTACCGCACTGTACACTGGTTGATAAAGAGATAGTAGTATACTCGTAACAACTAGTATGACACTATGACGACGGTATAAAGAATGAAAAAAAACCCACAGTTAGGTGGTATATATTATAATAATAATACAATTATGGATGGACGGACTGCCTGCCGACTGCCGACACAGAGGTAGCCACAGCCGTGAACTACCGCACTGTACACTGGTTGATAAAGAGATAGTAGTATACTCGTAACAACTAGTATGACACTATGACGGTATAAAGAATGAAAAAAAAACCACGGTTAGGTGGTATATATTATAATAATAATACAATTATGGATGGACGGACTGCCTGCCGACTGCCGACACAGAGGTAGCCACAGTCGTGAACTACCGCACTGTACACTGGTTGATAAAGAGATAGTAGTATACTCGTAACAATTAGGATGACACTATGACGGTATAAAGAATGAAAAAAAAACCACGGTTAGGTGGTAGGTATATAATAATAAATAATACAATTCTGGTCGGACGGACTGCCTGCCGTGTGCCGACACAGAGGTAGCCACAGCCGTGAACTACCGCACTGTACACTGGTTGATAAAGAGATAGTAGTATACTCGTAACAATTAGGATGACACTATGACGGTATAAAGAATGAAAAAAAAACCACGGTTAGGTGGTAGGTATATAATAATAAATAATACAATTCTGGTCGGACGGACTGCCTGCCGTGTGCCGACACAGAGGTAGCCACAGCCGTGAACTACCGCACTGTACACTGGTTGATAAAGAGATAGTAGTATACTCGTAACAATTAGGATGACACTATGACGGTATAAAGAATGAAAAAAAAAACACGGTTAGGTGGTAGGTATATAATAATAAATAATACAATTCTGGTCGGACGGACTGCCTGCCGTGTGCCGACACAGAGGTAGCCACAGCCGTGAACTACCGCACTGTACACTGGTTGATAAAGAGATAGTAGTATACTCGTAACAATTAGGATGACACTATGACGGTATAAAGAATGAAAAAAAAAACCACGGTTAGGTGGTAGGTATATAATAATAAATAATACAATTCTGGTCGGACGGACTGCCTGCCGTGTGCCGACACAGAGGTAGCCACAGCCGTGAACTACCGCACTGTACACTGGTTGATAAAGAGATAGTAGTATACTCGTAACAATTAGGATGACACTATGACGGTATAAAGAATGAAAAAAAAACCACGGTTAGGTGGTAGGTATATAATAATAAATAATACAATTCTGGTCGGACGGACTGCCTGCCGTGTGCCGACACAGAGGTAGCCACAGCCGTGAACTACCGCACTGTACTGTGTCTGCTGCTAATATAGACTGGTTGATATTTAAAGAGATATTAGTAGTATACAACAATACTATACTGGTGGTCAGGCACTGGTCACCACTCCTGCAGCAAAAGTGTGCACTGTTAATTAATATAATTGTACTCCTGGCTCCTGCTAACAACCTGCAGTGCTCCCCAGTCTCCCCCACAATTAATTATAAGCTTTTAATTTATACATTGATGACTGTGCAGCACACTGGGCTGAGCTGAGTGCACACAGACTGAGTCACACTGTGTGACTGACTGTGCTGTGTATCGTTTTTTTTTTCAGGCAGAGAACGGATATAGCAGAGAGAAGTGAACGGATATATTATATTAAATAAAAGTTAACTAGCAACTGCACTGGTCACTGACTGTGGTAAACTAACTCTGTCTGCGACTCTGCACAATCTCTCTCTATCTAATCTATCTATCTCTATTCTAATGGAGAGGACGCCAGACACGTCCTCTCCCTATCAATCTCAATGCACGAGTGAAAATGGCGGCGACGCGCGGCTCCTTATATAGAATCCGAGTCTCGCGATAGAATCCGAGCCTCGCGAGAATCCGACAGCGTCATGATGACGTTCGGGCGCGCTCGGGTTAACCGAGCAAGGCGGGAAGATCCGAGTCGCTCGGACCCGTGGAAAAAAAAGTGAAGTTCGTGCGGGTTCGGATTCAAAGAAACCGAACCCGCTCATCTCTACTGGACACACTCACCCTTCACCATCCTGCGTGCTGTTGGACACTTGGAGAGACTGTGCACACTTTCCAATACCATCTGCCGTGGCTGCAAGAAATCGCTGGGTGATATAAACATCTGTGTTATCCCATGAAGTCTTTTATGACATGCCTTTGTTTTTTAACTTCCTGTAAGTTTAATCTGTGCATTAAAATTTGTGCGTGCTTTTAAGAAAACTACTGCACTATGGTCTGCGTTTAATGGTGCCTCTTGCATTTACCCTTATACCTTGGGGAACGAGGCACCTATTGTTTTTCAGATGTTTGTGAACCCATCTGCTCAATCTTGAATGTTATTGCCCGGGACGAAGTGAATCTTTTCCCTACATTCATTACATCAACAAGGAATATTACTAAGGGTGAATGCATTTTTATTAGCTGTTTATTCACTCCTGCATGTCACTTGGTGAGCGCTATTGTCATATGTGAATACTTTCTTTCCATTGTTATATCTTTTGAAGTGTGGGATACACCTCTTTTCACACTTGATTCAGCTGCACTCTAAGTTAATTGCGCATACTATTGGAAACACCTGCTGTACTACATCCCACTCCTCACAGAGTATTAATTTGTCCCCACTGGTATCCACCATCTCAGGTCCCTGTGTACTTTCTGGAGGCAATTGATGGTGAATGTCTCCATGGAGGAATTGATTATAATTCATTTTGATGAACATCATCTTCTCCACATTTTCTGGAAGTAACCTCGTACGCTGATCGCTGACAAGGTGACCGGCTGCACTAAACACTCTTTCGGAGTACACACTGGAAGGGAGGAAACTTAGGTAAAATAAAGCCAGTTTGTGCAAGGGCCTCCAAATTGCCTCTTTTTCCTGCCAGTATACGTACGGACTGTCTGACGTGCCTACTTGGATGCGGTCACTCATATAATCCTCAACCATTCTTTCAGTGGTGACAGAATCATATGCAGTGACAGTAGATTACATGTCAGTAATCGTTGGCAGGTCCTTCAGTCCGGACCAGATGTCAGCACTCGCTCCAGACTGCCCTGCATCACCGCCAGCGGGAGGGCTTGGATTTCTTAGCCTTTTCCTTGCAGCCCCAGTTGCGGGAGAATGTGAAGGAGGAGCTGTTGCCGGGTCACGTTCCGCTTGAGTTGACAAATGTCTCACCAGCAGGTCTTTGAACATGTGCAAACTTGTGTCTGCCGGAAAGAGAGATACAACCTAGGCTTTAAACCTAGGATCGAGCACGGTGGCCAAAATGTAGTGCTCTGATTTAAACAGATTGACCATCCGTGAATCCTGGTTAAGCAAATTAAGGGCTCCATCCACAAGTCCCACATGCCTAGCGGAATCGCTCCGTTTTAGCTCCTACTTAAATCTCTCCAGCTGCTTCTGCAAAAGCCTGATGACGGGAATGACCTGACTCAGGCTGGCAGTGTCTGAACTGACTTCACGTGTGGCAAGTTCAAAGGGTTGCAGAACCTTGCACAACGTTGAAATCATTCTCCACTGCGCTTGAGTCAGGTGCATTCCCCCTCCTTATATCATAGGCAGATGTATAGGCTTGAATGGTCTTTTGCTGCTCCTCCATCCTCTGAAGCATATAGAGGGTTGAATTCCACCTCGTTACCACCTCTTGCTTCAGATGATGGCGGGGCAGGTTCAGGAGTGTTTGCTGGTGCTCCAGTCTTCGGCATGCGGTGGCTGAATGCCGAAAGTGGCCTGCAATTCTTCGGGACACTGACAGCATCTCTTGCACACCCCTGTCGTTTAAAAAATATTCTACACCACCAAATTCAATATATTTGCAAAACATGGAACGTGCTGGAATTTGCCCACATGTAATGCACGCACAATATTGGTGGCGTTGTCCAATGTCATAAATCCCCAGGAGAGTCCAATTGGGGTAAGCCATTCTGCGATGATGTTCCTCAGTTTCCGTAAGAGGTTGTCAGATGTGTGCCTCTTACGGAAAGCGGTGATACAAAACTTAGCCTGCCAAGGAACGAGTTGGCGTTTGCAAGATGCTGCTACTGGTGCCGCCGCTGCTGTTCTTGCTGCGGGAGGCAATACATCTACCCAGTGGGATGTCACAGTCATATAGTCCTGAGTCTGCCCTGCTCCACTTGTCCACATGTCCGTGGTTAAGTGGACATTGGCTGCAACTGCATTTTTTAGGACATTGGTGAGTTTTTTTCTGACGTCTGTGTACATTCTCGGTATCGCCTGCCTAGAGAAGTGGAACCTAGATGGTATTTGGTACCGGGGACACACTACCTCAAGAAATTCTCTAAGTCCCTGTGAATTAACGGTGGATACCGGACACACGTTAAAGGCATGAGTTATCCGCTTTGCAGCAGGATGAC
This sequence comes from Pseudophryne corroboree, assembly GCF_028390025.1. Classification (NCBI taxonomy): domain Eukaryota; kingdom Metazoa; phylum Chordata; class Amphibia; order Anura; family Myobatrachidae; genus Pseudophryne; species Pseudophryne corroboree. Next base: position 273,085,961 of record NC_086454.1, read on the forward strand.
TGCTGTGATATTTCATCTTCCTCGCAAAGGACTGTTGGACAGTCAATTGCTTACTGGAAGTAGTACAAGTGGTCTTCCGACTTCCCCTCTGGGATGACGATCGATTCCCAGCAGCAACAACAGCAGCGCCAGCAGCAGTAGGCGTTACACTCAAGGATCCATCGGAGGAATCCCAGTTAGGAGAGGACTCGTCAGACTTGCCAGTGACATGGACTGCAGGACTATTGGCATTCCTGCCTAAGGAGGAAATTGACACTGAGGGTGTTGGTGGTGTGGTTTGCAGGAGCTTGGGTACAAGAGGAAGGGATTTAGTTGTCAGTGGACTGCTTCCGCTACCACCCAATGTAATTGAACTTGTCAATGACTTCTGATGAATGCACTCCAGGTGACGTATAAGGGAGGATGTAACTAGGTGGTTAACGTCCTTACCCCTACTTATTACAGCTTGACAAAGGCAACACACGGCTTGACACCTGTTGTCCGCATTTCTGTTAAAATAATTCCACACCGAAGAGGTGATTTTTTCTGTAATTTACCAGGCATGTCAATGGCCATATTCATCCCACGGACAACAGGTGTCTCCCCGGGTGCCTGACTTAAACAAACCACCTCACCATCAGAATCCTCCTTGTCAATTTCCTCCTCAGGCCAGCAACACCCATATCCTCATCCTGGTGTACTTCAACAGTGACATCTTCAATTTGACTATCAGGAACTGGACTGTGGGTGCTCCTTCCAGCACTTGCAGGGGTCGTGCAAGTGGTGGAAGGAGCCACCTCTTCCTGTCCAGTGTTGGGAAGGTCAGGCATCGCAACCCCCGACACAATTAGACTCTCCTTGGGAATTTTTGATTTAGAAGAACGCAGTTCTTTGCTGTGCTTTTGCCATCTTAACTCTTTTCAGTTTTCTAGCGGGAGAATGAGTGCTTCCATCCTCATGTGAAGCTGAACCACTAGCCATGAACATAGGCTAGGGCCTCAGCCGTTCCTTGCCACTCGTAAATGGCATATTGGCAAGTTTACGCTTCTCCTCAGGCTCTTTTAATTTAGATTTTTGGGTAATTTTACTGAACTTTTGTTTTTTGTATTTTACATGCTCTCTACTATGACATTGGGTATCGGCCTTGGCAGATGACGTTGATGGCATGGAAACGTCTCTGCCATGACTAGTGGCAGCAGCTTCAGCACTAGGTGGAAGTGGATCTTGATCTTTCCCTATTTCACCCTCCACATTTTTGTTTTCCATTTTTTAATGTGTGGAATTATATGCCAGTAATATTATTATATCAATAGCAATGGCATACTGTACTGTACAACTATATACTGTTGGTCACCAAAATGCTGCACTGTACTATTATATATACTGCTCACAAAAATGCAGCACTGATATGGAATGGATACTTGCAGTGACACAGAGCTGCAAGAACAGCAATGGCCTACTGTACCCTGCAACTATATACTGTTGGTCACCAAAATGCTGCACTGTACTACTATATATACTGCTCAGAAAAATGCAGCACAGATATGGAATGGATACTTGCAGTGACAGAGCTGCAAGAACAGCAATGGCCTACTGTACTGTACAACCATATACTGTTGGTCACCAAAATGCTGCACTGTACTACTATATATACTGCTCACAAAAATGCAGCACAGATATGGAATGGGTACTTGCAGTGACACAGAGCTGCAAGATACAGCAATGGCGTACTGTAGTGTACTGTACTGTACAACTATATACTGTTGGTCACCAAAATGCTGCACTGTACTACTATATATACTGCTCACAAAAATGCAGCACAGATATGGAATGGATACTTGCAGTGACACAGAGCTGCAAGATACAGCAATGGCCTACTGTACTGTACAATTATATACTGTTGGTCACCAAAATGCTGCACTGTACTACTATATATACTGCTCACAGAAATGCAGCACAGATATGGAATGGATACTTGCAGTGACACAGAGCTGCAAGATACAGCAATGGCCTACTGTACTGTACAACTAAATACTGTTGGTCCCCAAAATGCTGCACTGTACTACTATATACTGCTCACAAAAATGCAGCACAGATATGGAATGGATACTTGCAGTGACACAGAGCTGCAAGATACAGCAATGGCGTACTGTACTGTACAACTATATACTGTTGATCACCAAAATACACTGTACTACTATATATACTGCTCACAAAAATGCAGCACAGATATGGAATGGATACTTGCAGTCACACAGGGTCACCAAAATGCTGCACTGTACTACTATATATACTGCTCACAAAAATGCAGCACAGATATGGAATGGATACTTGCAGTCACACAGGGTCACCAAAATGCTGCACTGTACTAATATATATACTGCTCACAAAAATGCAGCACAGATATGGAATGGATACTTGCCGCGACACAGAGCTGTAAGATACAGCAATGGCCTACTGTACTGTACAGCTATATACTGTTTTTCACCAACATGCTGCACTGTACTACTATATATACTGCTCACAAAAATGCAGCACAGATATGGAATGGATACTTGCAGTGACACAGAGCTGCAAGATACAGCAATGGCCTACTGTAATGTACAAATATATACTGTTGGTCACCAAAATTCTGCACTGTACTACTATATATACTGCTCACAACAATGCAGCACAGATATGGATACTGGAAGTGACACGGAGCTGCAATATACAGCAATGGCCTACTGTACTGTACAACTATATACTGTTGGTCACCAAAATGCAGCACACTGAGCACAGATATTTGCAGCACACTGAACACAGATATGGAGCTTTTCAGGCAGAGAACGTAGATATTTGCAGCACACTGTGCACAGATATTTGCAGCACACTGAGCACAGATATTTGCAGCACACAGAGCACAGATATGGAGCTTTTCAGTCAGAGAACGTAGCCACGTCCTCTCCGATCAATCTCCAATGCACTAGTGAAAATGGCAGTGAAGCGCGGCTCTTTATATAGAATACGAATCTCGCGAGAATCCGACAGCGGGATGATGACGTTCATCCGCGTTCGGGTTAAACGAGCAAGGCTGGAAGATCCTAGGCTGCCTCGGACCCGTGTAAAATATGTGAAGTTCGGGGGGGTTCGGATCTCGACGAACCGAACCTGCTCATCTCTATTCATAACTGAGGAAAAGCAAGCTAATGGACACTTGAGGCGGGATGTCTGAAGTTGCTGTTGGAGCGGGATGCCGGCCGATCTCAGACATTTTTTAAAGCAGCAGCCATTTACAAGACATGGTTTTGCCCTATAATAATCACTGTCTCTTTAAAAATAAAAGTCAGAGTTTTGAACAGTTGAGCATTCTGGGTATAACAGACAGAGCCGGCCCTAACCAATATGATGCCCTAGGCAAGATTTTGGCTGGTGCCCCCTAGCACCACCACTAGTTCTGCAAGAGATACCTGGCATGAGGCAGCTCTGCTAACGTCGGATGCCTGTTGTTTATGAAAATGCATCTTATTTGCATTATTATGTGGCTAGGATGCACAAGCAGCTTCTGCTGATTAAAATGATACACAGCATGCCTATATACTGTGTGCGACTGCGGCTGTATCTGCATACGAAATGCTACATTACAGTGATTTCCAGGAATACACAGAATATAGGCATGCCACATATAATTTTAATCAGCAGAAGCTGCTGGTGCCCCTAAGCATACCAAATGCCCTAGGCATTTGCCTAGTTTGCCTATGCCTAAGGCCAGCTCTGATAACAGATAAGCATTCTGAATCTTCTTCTAGTCTGAGCTACCTTCTGCAAGTTTCTGGAGCCTTCTTGCCCATTCCCACAGAATGGCGGGGTAAGCCCTGATTTTCAGATAGGGGTCATCTGCCAGAATGAAGACGGTGGACCAGGGGTTTTAAGACGTGATTCGTCAGTGTCTCTATGACATGATTGTGTCACCGCCCATGCACCTAAAACTAGGCTGCCTCCTCCTCAACTCTTCCATCGTATCTACCCATTGGCCAAGATGGCAACGCCCAGGGCGCCAGCTGAGCAGGGAGCATCGCTCGACGGTGCCACCCTAGGCCAATGGGTGGAATCCCTTAAGCCGTAGTGTCTGGCAATACCTGCAGTGCCAAGCTGTCTGTTCATTGCCTGGGATACAGGGCAGAGGATCGCTCAGCAGGCAGGAGCTGGCGTCGGTGTCCGCCACCGCATAGCACTACAGGGAAGAAACTGAAAATAAACCACAACTCCCAGCAACCCTTGCTGTCGGGAGCTCCCGGTGGCAAGGGCTGCTGGGAGCTGTAGTTTATTTTCAGTTACTTTACATAGTTTGGTGCTGTGTTGGACACCGGCACCAGCTACTACCTGCTGAGCAATCCTTCATCCCAGGCAGCTCGGCACAGCAGCTATTGCCAGACACTATGGCTATCTGCTGGGATGTTGTGGGGTGGGGACAAGGGCTATGTGCTGTGTGGGGAGGCTATGTATGTGCTGGGAGTGGGGGAGACTACTACTATGTGCTAAGGGTGGACTACAGCTATGTGCTGGGAGGTGGATGGGGACTATGGCTATGTGCTTGGGGAGGTGAGGGGCTATATGCAGGGAGGGGAACTATGGCTATCTATGCTGGCAGGGAACTATTGTTATGTGATGGGAGGTGGTGGGGACTACGGCAAGTGCTGGGGGGACTATGTCTATTGCTCGGGGAGGTGGGGGCTATGGCTATTTATTACCAGGAGGGACTATGGCTATGTGCTGGGAGGGGGATGGAGACTATGACTATATGACTGTGGGGGCTTATCTGGCACCGTTGGGGCATATGTGTATCTGGCACTGTGGGGCATATGTGTATCTGGCACTGTGGAGGCATATCTAACACCGTGGGGGCATATCTGGCACTGTGGGGGCATGTGTATCTGGCACTATTGGGGGCATATGTGTATCTGGCACTGCACTACTGGGGTCATATGTGTATCATGCCCCCATTTTCATTGGCCACGCCCCATGTGGCCACACCCATTTTTTTGGCGTGCGCGCGCCTTTGGCGCGTGCACACAGTACCACTAAGGATTTTTTTCTATTTGCACCACTGGGTAGTGCGCTGCACTTCTTTGCACTACTATTTGATTATACTACCTGGCCTTAGGTGGCATTGCCTCCTCAGCCAGGCCAGGCACTGTTGATGTCTCCTCAGTGTTAAAAGAATTACTGTGTGGGCATAATGTGTAACGGGAACTGCTACTGTGTGGGCATGATATGTATAAGGGTTACTACTGTGTAGCATAATTTGAATTGGGGGAACTATTGTATGGTCATGCCCCTTTCCCACAAGATCATGTCCCTTTTTTGCACATGCACCTCCCCTATTTCAAATATGGGAGGCACCAGGGGCGCCCGGATCCCTAGATACACCCCTGGGTGACATTGTAAAAGTTGGCATGTATGGTTTGAACATAGCTAAAAAAAAAAGTCATACAAATGTTGGGAAATGCCCTAAAAGAGCCCTAGCACTGGAGTTTACCTTCATAACAGTGTAACTAATTACCAAGTGCAATTTACATGGGTGATACATCACAATTAAGCTCAGGGCAATTATCCCTATATTAAAATGGGATGTAGTTATGTACTGGTGGTCAGGAGACCACCGGTCACAATACCGACCACTACATCTCGCCCGTTCAATATCCCGCCGGTTGGCATGCCGACCAACAGGGACTATAGAGTGGGAATAGAACCTGTTGCGAGTGCAGCGATCCACCGAGCCCGCAAGGGGCTTTGTTGCGCTTGATCCCCACCCCCACCCCACCGGCCATCTGACAGCAGGGATCCCACCATCGGTATTGTGCCTGGCGGTCTTCTGACCGCCAGTCACACATGCCAAACCTATTAAAATGACCCTGTATGTATTGTGTAGAATAAGCAGTGGATCAGGTTATTTTATGCACATAAAGCCGCAGAGCTGTGACTGCTGTAATCTTTCACCAACCAAAACGTGTCATTTAATAAAAATCTAATACATTTTGGTCATTAGAAACATCTGGAACTATATGAAATTGAAGTTAAATAAAATGCATACATTAGATGTAACTTTCTTTACGGATGTTTGAAGATAGCTGTGTTATCTGTCATCCAGGATATAAGATAAATAAGGGCTGGTAAGTAATGGGGACATTGGATTTGCTGTTATGTGGAGGCAGATGAGTACAAGAAAGAGAAATGGGAGGGGGGTGGGGGAGGAGCGTTTAATGTGATACCCACTGCTTCAGCCAACACCCATCCATTCCCAATGGAATAATTCTTCTGACAAAGCTGGATAATGTTTGAGGACAGTGAGAGCGCAAAACTGGTTTCCTATAGCTGGTGGAAGGTGGGCGGTCTGAGCATGTATGACTGAATGTGTGCTACTGTAATTGCAGAAGCGCGCCTAGCCACACTTGCGGCTTAGTGGGTTTAACTGGGTGGCAACTGGATGGTCATCCAAAGCATAAGTGGTAAGTTTCTGTGTTGCAGGCATATACTGTACATAGAAGCGAGAGCTGTTCAGAGGTGACATCATACGGAGGGTTTGAGACATTACTCAGAGATCTGGCTGATTACATATGGATCTCCTGCACCAAGGATAGTCCTGGTGCAGATGCATACTGAACCTTGTGTAACAGTCCACTGTGTGTTTTATTGAGGGTCATTCAGACCCGATAACACTATAGCTATTTTTGGAGTGGTGCAATCGGGACTGAACTGCGCATGCTCCGCAATGCACAGGCGCGTCGGCCGCCGGTGATGGGGATCGCCGGACAGCGACGGATTTAATGAAGAAAGCGATCGCACCGGCGATCGCAAGAAGATTGACAGGAAGAGGCCGTTTGTGGGTGTCAACTGACTGTTTCTAGGGAGTGTACGGAAAATCGCGGGCGTGCCCAGCCGTTTGGAGGGAGGATTCCTGACGTCAGCTCCTGGCCAGATCATCGCAGCGGCTGAGTAAGTCCTGAGCTGTGCAGAGACTGCACAAACTTTTGTTTGTGCAGCTCTCTGCACAAGCGATCGCACCCCGGCACATTGATTACCCCCTCCCCCTGTAGATGGCGACTACCTGATCGCAGCACTGCAAAAAAACGCCTGCGTGCGATCAGGTCTGAATTACCCCCCTTGTGTGAAAGACTGCAATCTGTGATGCAGTGAGACTACTGTACCTATAATGTCCTGGTATGCAGAGGCAAATTTAAGGGTCAGGTCACAACATTAATGGCCGCCCTCAAATTCTACCATTTTAATATTTTGTTTATAAGCACTCATTCAGTGATTGGCAGTTTCATATAACATAATAATAAAACAAGCCGTTTTTTTGGGACTGTCCTGCTGTTCCACCCACGGGCCGCAGTGTCCCGCGTTGGGGGGTGGGGGCCAGTTGGGAGGCTCCTGTCACTGCTGCTCTGCTTAGCAGAGTAGCGGTGAATAGACACTGCGCATGCGCACAGCATCTATTCACAGGTGACAGAGGGGGCATGCCAGCAGCTCAGAGAGTGCTGGGCATGCCCCCTCAGTGACTGTACAAGGGGGTGTGACCCGTGACTGCAGCTCTGCCACTAGACCCTTTCATATAAGTCACACACCCTTTTCGGGCATGCATGCGCGTGGCGTGCCCCTTTGTACTTTTAATAAGTTGGGAGGTATGCAGTAAGCTGCCTAGCAATCTCCGCCTCACTCCTAATTCAAGTAGCTCTAATTCTTAATGCTCTCTTTTCTTTCCTGTGTAGCAGGGCTCAGACTGCTGACATCATCAAGGCACACAAAGAACAGCCAATCAGCACTTTTACATGAATACAGGGTTGAATAACCTGGGTTGGACACTTTAGAGTGCACATTGGCCCTCATTCCGAGTTGATCGCTCGCTAGCTGCTTTTAGCAGCAGTGCAAACGCTAAGCCGCCGCCCTCTGGGAGTGTATCTTAGCTTAGCAGAAGTGCGAACGAAAGGATCGCAGCGCTGCTACAAAAAAAGATTGTGAAGTTTCATGGTAGCTCGAGACTTACTCCTAGCTAGCGATCACTTCAGTCAGTTAGTTCCTGTTTAAACGTCACAAACACGCCCTGCGTTCGGCAAGCCACGCCTACATTTCCCCAGCCACTCCTGCGTTTGTATCTGGCACGCCTGCGTTTTTACACACACTCCCCGAAAACGGTCAGTTACCACCCAGAAACACCCACTTCCTGTCAATCACTCTGCGGTCAGCAGTGCGACTGAAAAGCATCGCTAGACCTTGTGTGAAACTGCATCGGCTTTTGTGAAAGTAAGACGCGCGTGCGCAGTGTGCCCCATGCGTATGCGCAGAATTGCCGTTTTTTTTGCATGATTGCTGCGCTGCGAACGAAAGCAGCTAGCGATCAACTCGGAATGAGGGCCATTGACCCGGGTCCAACCCGTGTATAACACTGCTTTTATACCGGGTTGAAATGCAGGGTTACTCGACACGGGATATTCTAAGTGGTGCTTTTAGACTGCACCTCGACCGCAATATCCCGGGATATATTTGCGGTGTGAAAGGGGTATAAGTAACCATTATGGTGTGTGCTGGAGGAGAAAAGTTTATTACTGCAGTTTAGCCTTGTTCTATTAAATACAATTACATCTTGATTTCACCTTGAGATGGCGGGCCACCCAATTTATTTGCATGAACTGCACAGTGAGAGTGCAGGATATGCACCATGCTTTACTGCCCCTGAGAGGTCACTCTCAGATTATGGCAGCTCCCATGCTCTGACCAATCAGAAAGGTTCCATTAATTTTTACGAAAGGGAGTTTATTTTAATAAAGTTTTTTCCAAACACATAATAGGGATACTGTGGCTTTGTGATATTTCTTTCTTACATTGTTATACATAATAATAATATATAATTATTGCCTCCATACCTAAAGCATCTAGGGTACAAAGATGAGCCCTTTAGCAGTAGGACTTGTTGCACACATCAGGGCCTCACTCTCTTGAGGAAACAAGCCCTGGTGCCAACAGGCCTAGCTAGGGCGTAGGTAGCTACTGTCGGTTCAGGGGCTCAGCTGCTACGGGGCCCAGAATATCTACAGGTCACCTCACTCAGGCAATTGTGCAATCAGTGGCTGATTACTTCTATTGGTCTGCAAGCTGTACAGAAGGAACCGCAGCGCTGGCCACACAAATAAAACTTAAACCAGCTGATCCTGATGATTAAAGCCCTCCTGCAGCCAGCTCTAAGCTCTGGTGATTTACTATATGTAACCAGGAGGTGGGGTTGTGCTGGGCTAAGGTAGAGCTACATAGCGTGAAGCTCCATGGGGAGAGCCAGGGCTACATGGGGGAGGAGCAGAGCTACATGGGGCGACGCTTGTCATACACCATAGTCAGGTGTGTGAATGTGTGTGTTAAGGACTGCTGACACTGATGGTCCCTGCAGCAAACTGCTTCTGAGTCACAGGCAGACATCTTCTTGTGACATAGCAGTAGTTTACTGCTGGGATCTTCAGTGCTGCAGCCCCCTGTCTGACACTGCCATAGTGACTGTGCAGAAGAAGACAGCTACAGAATCCAGGGCCGAATTTAGCCTTGGGGGAGCTCGGGGCATGTAAGACCGCGGGACCCCCGGTGGAAAGGAGGGTGGGGATATTAGATTGTGCGTACCTTTCAACATGAGACATTCCAGGAGGGACAAAATGCTCTCTACCTGGACTTTGATAGGAAAGGTATTTCAAGTGATTGCAATCATAACTTAAGAAGAGCATTTTGTCCCTCCTGAAATGGGTAATGTTGGGATGTATGGATTGTGTATATTAAACTTAAACCAATGGTAAATATTAGACTTAAACTAATAGTTTAATAATGCGTGCGTACAGTTTATAGCTCCACCTAATTGAGAGACAACTGTTTTATAACATTTTCTTGTAGTGGAACAAAAAAACTTAACCTTAAAATACACATAGAAAAAGAAAATCTATAATTAATCTTGACACATGCAAGAATAGCAGCAGCCACTGTACTATTACACACTGGGACAGGACTCAGGTGTGTGTGTGTGTGTGTGTGTGTGTGTGTGTGTGTGTGTGTGTGTGTGTGTGTGTGTGTCTAGACCCTCACTATACAGTATAATCAGTTACACAGTAGTACCCAGACACCCAGGCAGGGAGGAGGAGAAGCTGGGATCCCTGTGTCACGTACAGCTCCCTCCACACTCCTATCTCTCCTCTGGTGGGAAAGCTTCATAGGTTGCTCAAGAAACCTGATACTCCTGTGTCTCTGCTTGCACTTAAAACTGTCCTGCTTGCATTCTGGCTGCCTGGTTCTGCTGCTGCATAAGAGGGAAAGCTAGTTATGTCAGTGTCCTCCAGCTGGGGGCCCCCTGTCAAAGGGGGGCCAGCGGTACGGTATGCTATGCAAACACCCCCCCCCCCCTAATCTGGCTATGAAGAACTGATTTTAAATGGGCTCTTGAAAATAACTTTTCCCTGGCCACACTCTTATAGGATGCTTCACATATTTCCCTCTCCCCATCTCTCCTCCTTTATTCTCTTCCTTGCTGTACTGGGGATCAACGCAATTTATCACCGTTGCATCCGCTAGGGTAGAGTAATCATCACCTTCCTGGTGTATCTGTTCATTCCCAAACTCCCATTGACTAGTTAAACAGGAGTCTCAGGTAGAGATGAGCGGGTTCGGTTCCTCGGAATCCGAACCCCCCCGAACTTCAGCCTTTTTACACGGGTCCGAGGCAGACTCGGATCTTCCCGCCTTGCTCGGCTAACCCGAGCGCGCCCGAACATCATCATCCCGCTGTCGGATTCTCGCGAGGCTCGTATTCTATCGCGAGACTCGGATTCTATATAAGGAGCCGCGCGTCGCCGCCATTTTCACACGTGCATTGAGATTGATAGGGAGAGGACGTGGCTGGCGTCCTCTCCGTTAGAATAGATAGAGACACTTGAGTTGATTAATTACTTAGTAATTTTGGGGAGCATTAGGAGTACTCAGAGTGCAGAGTTTTGCTGATAGTTACTAGTGACTGACCACCACCAGTTTTATTTATTATTTAATATAATCCGTTCTCTGCCTGAAAAAAAACGATACACAGTCACATACCATATCTGTGCTCAGCCTCAGTGTGCTGCATGATAATATCATCTATGTATATCTGACAGTGCTGAGTGCTCACTGCTCACACAGCTGAATTGTGGGGGAGACTGGGGTGCAGTTATAGCAGGAGTACAGTGCACACTTTTGCTGCAAGTGTGACTGACCAGTGACCACCAGTATATTGTCTGCCTGAAAAAGTTAAACACTCCTGTGGTGTTTTTTTTTTTTATTCTATAAACGCATTCTGCTGACAGTGTCCAGCAGGTCAGTCATTCATTATATTATATAAATATTTACCTGCAGTAGTGTTATATTTTTTTTGTTCATCTCTATCATCTTTATCATCTCTATATTAGCAGACGCAGTACGGTAGTCCACGGCTGTGGCTACCTCTGTGTCGTCAGTGCTCGTCCATAATTGTATACCTACCTGTGGTGGGGTTTTTTTTTCTATCTTCTTCATACTAGTAGTTTAGGAGTCTGCTGACAGTGTCCAGCAGGTCCGTCATTATATTATATATACCTGCAGTAGTGATATATATATATTTTTTATATCATTATCATCTCTATACTAGCAGACACAGTACGGTAGTCCACGGCTGTAGCTACCTCTGTGTCGTCAGTGCTCGTCCATAATTGTATACCTACCTGTGGTGGGGTTTTTTTTTTCTATCTTCTTCATACCAGTAGTTTAGGAGTCTGCTGACAGTGTCCAGCAGGTCCGTCATTATATTATATATACCTGCAGTAGTGATATATATATATATTTTATATCATTATCATCTCTATACTAGCAGACGCAGTACGGTAGTCCACGGCTGTAGCTACCTCTGTGTCGTCAGTGCTCGTCCATAATTGTATACCTACCTGTGGTGGGTTTTTTTTTTCTATCTTCTTCATACTAGTAGTTTAGGAGTCTGCTGACAGTGTCCAGCAGGTCCGTCATTATATTATATATACCTGCAGTAGTGATATATATATATTTTTTATATCATTATCATCTCTATACTAGCAGACGCAGTACGGTAGTCCACGGCTGTAGCTACCTCTGTGTCATCAGTGCTCGTCCATAATTGTATACCTACCTGTGGTGGGTTTTTTTTTCTATCTTCTTCATACTAGTAGTTTAGGAGTCTGCTGACAGTGTCCAGCAGGTCCGTCATTATATTATATATACCTGCAGTAGTGATATATATATATATATTTTTTTTTAATCATTATCATCTCTATACTAGCAGATGCAGTACGGTAGTCCACGGCTGTAGCTACCTCTGTGTCGTCAGTGCTCGTCCATAATTGTATACCTACCTGTGGTGGTTTTTTTTTTCTATCTTCTTCATACTAGTAGTTTAGGAGTCTGCTGACAGTGTCCAGCAGGTCCGTCATTATATTATATATACCTGCAGTAGTGATATATATATATTTTTTATATCATTATCATCTCTATACTAGCAGACGCAGTACGGTAGTCCACGGCTGTAGCTACCTCTGTGTCGTCAGTGCTCGTCCATAATTGTATACCTACCTGTGGTGGGTTAATTTTTTCTATCTTCTTCATACTAGTATTTTAAGAGTCTGCTGACAGTGTCCAGCAGGTCCGTCATTATATTATATATACCTGCAGTAGTGATATATATATATATATATATATATATATATATTTTATATCATTATCATCTCTATACTAGCAGACGCAGTACGGTAGTCCACGGCTGTAGCTACCTCTGTGTCGTCAGTCACTCGTCATCCATAAGTATACTAGTATCCATCCATCTCCATTGTTTACCTGAGGTGCCTTTTAGTTGTGCCTATTAAAATATGGAGAACAAAAATGTTGAGGTTCCAAAAATAGGGAAAGATCAAGATCCACTTCCACCTCGTGCTGAAGCTGCTGCCACTAGTCATGGCCGAGACGATGAAATTCCATCAACGTCGTCTGCCAAGGCTGATGCCCAATGTCATAGTACAGAGCATGTAAAATCCAAAACACAAAATATCAGTAAAAAAAGGACTCAAAAATCTAAAATAAAATCGTCAGAGGAGAAGAGTAAACTTGCCAATATGCCATTTACCACACGGAGTGGCAAGGAACGGCTGAGGCCCTGGCCTATGTTCATGGCTAGTGGTTCAGCTTCACATGAGGATGGAAGCACTCAGCCTCTCGCTAGAAAAATGAAAAGACTTAAGCTGGCAAAAGCACAGCAAAGAACTGTGCGTTCTTCGAAATCACAAATCCACAAGGAGAGTCCAATTGTGTCGGTTGCGATGCCTGACCTTCCCAACACTGGACGAGAAGAGCATGCGCCTTCCACCATTTGCACGCCCCCTGCAAGTGCTGGAAGGAGCACCCGCAGTCCAGTTCCTGATAGTCAGATTGAAGATGTCAGTGTTGAAGTACACCAGGATGAGGAGGATATGGGTGTTGCTGGCGCTGGGGAGGAAATTGACAAGGAGGATTCTGATGGTGTGGTGGTTTGTTTAAGTCAGGCACCCGGGGAGACACCTGTTGTCCGTGGGAGGAATATGGCCATTGACATGCCTGGTGAAAATACCAAAAAAATCAGCTCTTCAGTGTGTAAGTATTTCAACAGAAATGCGGACAACATTTGTCAAGCCGTGTGTTGCCTTTGTCAAGCTGTAATAAGTAGGGGTAAGGACGTTAACCACCTCGGAACATCCTCCCTTATACGTCACCTGCAGCGCATTCATCATAAGTCAGTGACAAGTTCAAAAACTTTGGGCGACAGCGGAAGCAGTCCACTGACCAGTAAATCCCTTCCTCTTGTAACCAAGCTCACGCAAACCACCCCACCAACTCCCTCAGTGTCAATTTCCTCCTTCCCCAGGAATGCCAATAGTCCTGCAGGCCATGTCACTGGCAATTCTGACGAGTCCTCTCCTGCCTGGGATTCCTCCAATGCATCCTTGCGTGTAACGCCTACTGCTGCTGGCGCTGCTGTTGTTGCTGCTGGGAGTCGATGGTCATCCCAGAGGGGAAGTCGTAAGACGACTTTTACTACTTCCACCAAGCAATTGACTGTCCAACAGTCCTTTGCGAGGTAGATGAAATATCACAGCAGTCATCCTGCTGCAAAGCGGATAACTGAGGCCTTGGCATCCTGGGCGGTGAGAAACGTGGTTCCGGTATCCATCATTACTGCAGAGCCAACTATAGACTTGATTGAGGTACTGTGTCCCCAGTACCAAATACCATCTAGGTTCCATTTCTCTAGGCAGGCGATACCGAAAATGTACACAGACCTCAGAGAAAGACTTACCAGTGTCCTAAAAAATGCAGTTGTACCCAATGTCCACTTAACCACGGACATGTGGACAAGTGGAGCAGGGCAGACTCAGGACTATATGACTGTGACAGCCCACTGGGTAGATGTATTGACTCCCGCCGCAAGAACAGCAGCGGCGGCACCAGTAGCAGCATCTCGCAAACGCCAACTCTTTCCTAGGCAGGCTACGCTTTGTATCACCGCTTTCCAGAATACGCACACAGCTGAAAACCTCTTACGGCAACTGAGGAAGATCATCAAAGAATGGCTTACCCCAATTGGACTCTCCTGTGGATTTGTGGCATCGGACAACGCCAGCAATATTGTGTGTGCATTAAATATGGGCAAATTCCAGCACGTCCCATGTTTTGCACATACCTTGAATTTGGTGGTGCAGAATTATTTAAAAAACGAGAGGGGCGTGCAAGAGATGCTGTCGGTGGCCAGAAGAATTGCGGGAAACTTTCGGCGTACAGGCACCACGTACAGAAGACTGGAGCAACACCAAAAACGCCTGAACCTGCCCTGCCATCATCTGAAGCAAGAAGTGGTAACGAGGTGGAATTCAACCCTCTATATGCTTCAGAGGTTGGAGGAGCAGCAAAAGGTCATTCAAGCCTATACAACTGAGCACGATATAGGAGGTGGAATGCACCTGTCTCAAGCGCAGTGGAGAATGATTTCAACGTTGTGCAAGGTTCTGCAACCTTTTGAACTTGCCACACGTGAAGTCAGTTCAGACACTGCCAGCCTGAGTCAGGTCATTCCCCTCATCAGGCTTTTGCAGAAGAAGCTGGAGACATTGAAGGAGGAGCTAACACTGAGCGATTCCGCTAGGCATGTGGGACTTGTGGATGGAGCCCTTAATTCGCTTAACAAGGATTCACGGGTGGTCAATCTGTTGAAATCAGAGCACTACATTTTGGCCACCCTGCTCGATCCTAGATTTAAAACCTACCTTGGATATCTCTTTCCGGCAGACACAAGTCTGCAGGGGTTCAAAGAACTGCTGGTGAGAACATTGTCAAGTCAAGCGGAACGCGACCTGTCAACATCTCCTCCTTCACATTCTCCCGCAACTGGGGGTGCGAGGAAAAGGCTCAGAATTCCGAGCCCACCCGCTGGCGGTGATGCAGGGCAGTCTGGAGCGACTGCTGATGCTGACATCTGGTCCGGACTGAAGGACCTGACAACGATTACGGACATGTCGTCTACTGTCACTGCATATGATTCTCTCACCATTGAAAGAATGGTGGAGGATTATATGAGTGACCGCATCCAAGTAGGCACGTCAGACAGTCCGTACGTATACTGGCAGGAAAAAGAGGCAATTTGGAGGCCCTTGCACAAACTGGCTTTATTCTACCTAAGTTGCCATCCCACAAGTGTGTACTCCGAAAGAGTGTTTAGTGCCGCCGCTCACCTTGTCAGCAATCGGCGTACGAGGTTGCTTCCAGAAAATGTGGAGAAGATAATGTTCATTAAAATGAATTATAATCAATTCCTCCATGGAGACATTCACCAGCAGCAATTGCCTCCACAAAGTACACAGGGAGCTGTGATGGTGGATTCCAGTGGGGACGAATTGATAATCTGTGAGGAGGGGGATGTACACGGTGATGAATCGGAGGATGATGATGAGGTGGACATCTTGCCTCTGTAGAGCCAGTTTGTGCAAGGAGAGATTAATTGCTTCTTTTTTGGTGGGGGTCCAAACCAACCCGTCATTTCAGTCACAGTCGTGTGGCAGACCCTGTCACTGAAATGATGGGTTGGTTAAAGTGTGCATGTCCTGTTTATACAACATAAGGGTGGGTGGGAGGGCCCAAGGACAATTCCATCTTGCACCTCTTTTTTCTTTCATTTTTCTTTGCGTCATGTGCTGTTTGGGGAGTGTTTTTTGGAAGGGCCATCCTGCGTGACACTGCAGTGCCACTCCTAGATGGGCCAGGTGTTTGTGTCGGCCACTAGGGTCACTTATCTTAGTCACACAGCTACCTCATTGCGCCTCTTTTTTTTCTTCTTTGCGTCATGTGCTGTTTGGGGAGTATTTTTTGGAAGGGCCATCCGGCCTGACACTGCAGTGCCACTCCTAGATGGGCCAGGTGTTTGTGTCGGCCACTAGGGGTCGCTTAGCTTACTCACACAGCTACCTCATTGCGCCTTTTTTTTTCTTTGCGTCATGTGCTGTTTGGGGAGTAGTTTTTTGAAGGGCCAGCCTGCGTGACACTGCAGTGCCACTCCTAGATGGGCCAGGTGTTTGTGTCGGCCACTTGGGTCGCTGAGCATAGTCATCCAGCGACCTCGGTGCAAATTTTAGGACTAAAAATAATATTGTGAGGTGTGAGGTGTTCAGAATAGACTGAAAATGAGTGGAAATTATGGTTATTGAGGTTAATAATACTTTGGGATCAAAATGACCCCCAAATTCTATGATTTATGGGTTTTTTTAGGGTTTTTTGAAAAAAACACCCGAATCCAAAACACACCCGAATCCGACAAAAAAAATTCGGTGAGGTTTTGCCAAAACGCGTTCGAACCCAAAACACGGCCACGGAACCGAACCCAAAACCAAAACACAAAACCCGAAAAATTTCCGGTGCACATCTCTAGTCTCAGGTATGGGTAGATACAGCATGGAGGTGCTGATTGCTCTGTACTGATGGATACACTGCGATGATCCCCAGTGAGCTTATGTTCCTGGCTTCCCTCTGCTAAGTTTGGTCTATACTGCAGCCCCGGAAAAGCAACCCCCACTGATTGGGGGCACCTTCAAAATGTTGCTAAAGGGTCCAAAAGTTCTAACTACGCCCCTGTGGCCTAGGACTAGTGGAATCATGGTGGAAGGCCCTCCATACTGCAGATCTTCTGTCTATGGTTCCTTTATTCCTGGCTGGCCTGTCCCACAGACTTTTCCAATACTAGCCTAGGCTAGAGATGAGCGCCGGAAATTTTTCGGGTTTTGTGTTTTGGGTTCGGTTCCGCGGCCGTGTTTTGGGTTCGACCGCGTTTTGGCAAAACCTAACCGAATTTTTTTTGTCGGATTCGGGTGTTTTTTTCCAAAAAACCTAAAAAACAGCTTAAATCATAGAATTTGGGGGTCATTTTGATCCCAAAGTATTATTAACCTCAAAAACCATAATTTCCACTCATTTTCAGTCTATTCTGAATACCTCACACCTCACAATATTATTTTTAGTCCTAAAATTTCCAAACAGCACATGATGCAAAGAAAAAAAGAGGCGCAATGAGGTAGCTGTGTGACTAAGCTAAGCGACCCTAGTGGCCGACACAAACACCTGGCCCATCTAGGAGTGGCACTGCAGTGTCACGCAGGATGTCCCTTCCAAAAAACCCTCCCCAAACAGCACATGACGCAAAGAAAAAAAGAGGCGCAATGAGGTAGCTGTGTGAGTAAGATAAGCGACCCTAGAGGCCGACACAAACACCGGGCCCATCTAGGAGTGGCACTGCAGTGTCACGCAGGATGTCCCTTCCAAAAAACCCTCCTCAAACAGCACATGACGCAAAGAAAAAAAGAGGCGCAATGAGGTAGCTGTGTGAGTAAGATAAGCGACCCTAGTGGCCGACACAAACACCGGGCCCATCTAGGAGTGTCACTGCAGTGTCACGCAGGATGTCCCTTCCAAAAAACCCTCCCCAAACAGCACATGACGCAAAGAAAAAAAGAGGCGCAATGAGGTAGCTGTGTGAGTAAGATAAGCGACCCTAGTGGCCGACACAAACACCGGGCCAATCTAGGAGAGGCACTGCAGTGTCACGCAGGATGTCCCTTCCAAAAAACCCTCCCCAAACAGCACATGACGCAAAGAAAAAAAGAGGCGCAATGAGGTAGCTGTGTGAGTAAGATAAGCGACCCTAGTGGCCGACACAAACAACGGGCCCATCTAGGAGTGTCACTGCAGTGTCACGCAGGATGTCCCTTCCAAAAAACCCTCCCCAAACTGCACATGACGCAAAGAAAAAAAGAGGCGCAATGAGGTAGCTGTGTGAGTAAGATAAGCGACCCTAGTGGCCGACACAAACACCGGGCCCATCTAGGAGTGTCACTGCAGTGTCACGCAGGATGTCCCTTCCAAAAAACCCTCCCCAAACAGCACATGACGCAAAGAAAAAAAGAGGCGCAATGAGGTAGCTGTGTGAGTAAGATAAGCGACCCTAGTGGCCGACACAAACACCGGGCCAATCTAGGAGAGGCACTGCAGTGTCACGCAGGATGTCCCTTCCAAAAAACCCTCCCCAAACAGCACATGACGCAAAGAAAAAAAGAGGCGCAATGAGGTAGCTGTGTGAGTAAGATAAGCGACCCTAGTGGCCGACACAAACAACGGGCCCATCTAGGAGTGTCACTGCAGTGTCACGCAGGATGTCCCTTCCAAAAAACCCTCCCCAAACTGCACATGACGCAAAGAAAAAAAGAGGCGCAATGAGGTAGCTGTGTGAGTAAGATAAGCGACCCTAGTGGCCGACACAAACACCGGGCCCATCTAGGAGTGTCACTGCAGTGTCACGCAGGATGTCCCTTCCAAAAAACCCTCCCCAAACAGCACATGACGCAAAGAAAAAAAGAGGCGCCATGAGGTAGCTGTGTGAGTAAGATAAGCGACCCTAGTGGCCGACACAAACACCGGGCCCATCTAGGAGTGGCACTGCAGTGTCACGCAGGATGTCCCTTCCAAAAAACCCTCCCCAAACAGCACATGACGCAAAGAAAAAAAGAGGCGCAATGAGGTAGCTGTGTGAGTAAGATAAGCGACCCTAGTGGCCGACACAAACACCGGGCCCATCTAGGAGTGTCACTGCAGTGTCACGCAGGATGTCCCTTCCAAAAAACCCTCCCCAAACAGCACATGACGCAAAGAAAAAAAGAGGCGCAATGAGGTAGCTGTGTGAGTAAGATAAGCGACCCTAGTGGCCGACACAAACACCGGGCCCATCTAGGAGTGTCACTGCAGTGTCACGCAGGATGTCCCTTCCAAAAAACCCTCCCCAAACAGCACATGACGCAAAGAAAAATTAAAGAAAAAAGAGGTGCAAGATGGAATTGTCCTTGGGCCCTCCCACCCACCCTTATGTTGTATAAACAGGACATGCACACTTTAACCAACCCATTATTTCAGTGACAGGGTCTGCCACACGACTGTGACTGATATGACGGGTTGGTTTGGACCCCCACCAAAAAAGAAGCAATTAATCTCTCCTTGCACAAACTGGCTCTACAGAGGCAAGATGTCCACCTCATCATCATCCTCCGATATATCACCGTGTACATCCCCCTCCTCACAGATTATCAATTCGTCCCCACTGGAATCCACCATCTCAGCTCCCTGTGTACTTTGTGGAGGCAATTGCTGCTGGTCAATGTCTCCGCGGAGGAATTGATTATAATTCATTTTAATGAACATCATCTTCTCCACATTTTCTGGATGTAACCTCGTACGCCGATTGCTGACAAGGTGAGCGGCGGCACTAAACACTCTTTCGGAGTACACACTTGTGGGATGTCAACTTAGGTAGAATAAAGCCAGTTTGTGCAAGGGCCTCCAAATTGCCTCTTTTTACTGCCAGTATAAGTACGGACTGTGTGACGTGCCTACTTGGATGCGGTCACTCATATAATCCTCCACCATTCTTTCAATGTTGAGAGAATCATATGCAGTGACAGTAGACGACATGTCCGTAATC
Organism: Pseudophryne corroboree; assembly: GCF_028390025.1. Taxonomy (NCBI): domain Eukaryota; kingdom Metazoa; phylum Chordata; class Amphibia; order Anura; family Myobatrachidae; genus Pseudophryne; species Pseudophryne corroboree. Next base: position 273,106,020 of record NC_086454.1, read on the forward strand.
GTTGTCAGGTCCTTCAGTCCGGACCAGATGTCAGCATCAGCAGTCGCTCCAGACTGCCCTGCATCACCGCCAGCGGGTGGGCTCGGAATTCTGAGCCTTTTTCTCGCACCCCCAGTTGCGGGAGAATGTGAAGGAGGAGATGTTGACAGGTCGCGTTCCGCTTGACTTGACAATTTTCTCACCAGCAGGTCTTTCAACCCCAGCAGACTTGTGTCTGCCGGAAAGAGAGATCCAAGGTAGGCTTTAAATCTAGGATCGAGCACGGTGGCCAAAATGTAGTGCTCTGATTTCAACAGATTGACCACCCGTGAATCCTTGTTAAGCGAATTAAGGGCTCCATCCACAAGTCCCACATGCCTAGCGGAATCGTTCCGTGTTAGCTCCTCCTTAAATGTCTCCAGCTTCTTCTGCAAAAGCCTGATGAGGGGAATGACCTGACTCAGGCTGGCAGTGTCTGAACTGACTTCACGTGTGGCAAGTTCAAAGGGCATCAGAACCTTGCACAACGTTGAAATCATTCTCCACTGCGCTTGAGACAGGTGCATTCCACCTCCTATACTGTGCTAAATTGTATAGGCTTGAATGGCCTTTTGCTGCTACTCCAACCTCTGAAGCATATAGAGGGTTGAATTCCACCTCGTTACCACTTCTTGCTTCAGATGATGGCAGGGCAGGTTCAGTAGTTTTTGGTGGTGCTCCAGTTTTCTGTACGTGGTGCCTGTACGCCGAAAGTGTCCCGCAATTCTTCTGGCCACCGACAGCATCTCTTGCACGCCCCTGTCGTTTTTTAAAAAATTCTGCACCACCAAATTCAAGGTATGTGCAAAACATGGGACGTGCTGGAATTTGCCCATATTTAATGCACACACAATATTGCTGGCGTTGTCCGATGCCACAAATCCACAGGAGAGTCCAATTGGGGTAAGCCATTCCGCGATGATCTTCCTCAGTTGCCGTAAGAGGTTTTCAGCTGTGTGCGTATTCTGGAAACTGGTGATACAAAGCGTAGCCTGCCTAGGAAAGAGTTGGCGTTTGCGAGATGCTGCTACTGGTGCCGCCGCTGCTGTTCTTGCGGCGGGAGTCCATACATCTACCCAGTGGGATGTCACAGTCATATAGTCCTGACCCTGCCCTGCTCCACTTGTCCACATGTCCGTGGTTAAGTGGACATTGGGTACAACTGCATTTTTTAGGACACTGGTGAGTCTTTTTCTGACGTCCGTGTACATTCTCGGTATCGCCTGCCTAGAGAAGTGGAACCTAGATGGTATTTGGTAATGGGGGCACACTGCCTCAATAAATTGTCTAGTTCCCTGTGAACTAACGGCAGATACCGGACGCACGTCTAACACCAACATAGTTGTCAAGGCCTCAGTTATCCGCTTTGCAGCAGGATGACTGCTGTGATATTTCATCTTCCTCGCAAAGGACTGTTGAACAGTCAATTGCTTACTGGAAGTAGTACAAGTGGGCTTACGACTTCCCCTCTGGGATGACCATCGACTCCCAGCAGCAACAACAGCAGCGCCAGCAGCAGTAGGCGTTACACGCAAGGATGCATCGGAGGAATCCCAGGCAGGAGAGGACTCGTCAGAATTGCCAGTGACATGGCCTGCAGGACTATTGGCATTCCTGGGGAAGGAGGAAATTGACACTGAGGGAGTTGGTGGGGTGGTTTGCGTGAGCTTGGTTACAAGAGGAAGGGATTTACTGGTCAGTGGACTGCTTCCGCTGTCGCCCAAAGTTTTTGAACTTGTCACTGACTTATTATGAATGCGCTGCAGGTGACGTATAAGGGAGGATGTTCCGAGGTGGTTAACGTCCTTACCCCTACTTATTACAGCTTGACAAAGGCAACACACGGCTTGACACCTGTTGTCCGCTTTTCTGTTGAAATACCTCCACACTGAAGAGCTGATTTTTTTTGTATTTTCACCAGGCATGTAAACGGCCATATTCCTCCCACGGACAACAGGTGTCTCCCCGGGTGCCTGACTTAAACAAACCACCTCACCATCAGAATCCTCCTGGTCAATTTCCTCCCCAGCGCCAGCAACACCCATATCCTCCTCATCCTGGTGTACTTCAACACTGACATCTTCAATCTGACTATCAGGAACTGGACTGCGGGTGCTCCATCCAGCACTTGCAGGGGGCGTGCAAATGGTGGAAGGCGCATGCTCTTCACGTCCAGTGTTGGGAAGGTCAGGCATCGCAACCGACACAATTGGACTCTCCTTGTGGATTTGGGATTTCGAATAACGCACAGTTCTTTGCGGTGCTTTTGCCAGCTTGAGTCTTTTCAGTTTTCTAGCGAGAGGCTGAGTGCTTCCATCCTCATGTGAAGCTGAACCACTAGCCATGAACATAGGCCAGGGCCTCAGCCGTTCCTTGCCACTCCTTGTGGTAAATGGCATATTGGCAAGTTTACGCTTCTCCTCCGACAATTTTATTTTAGGTTTTGGAGTCCTTTTTTTACTGATATTTGGTGTTTTGGATTTGACATGCTCTGTACTATGACATTGGGCATCGGCCTTGGCAGACGACGTTGCTGGCATTTCATCGTCTCGACCATGACTAGTGGCAGCAGCTTCAGCACGAGGTGGAAGTGGATCTTGATCTTTCCCTAATTTTGGAACCTCAAGATTTTTGTTCTCCATATTTTAATAGGCACAACTAAAAGGCACCTCAGGTAAACAATGGAGATGGATGGATACTAGTATACAATTATGGATGGACTGCCGAGTGCCGACACAGAGGTAGCTACAGCCGTGGACTACCGTACTGTACTGTGTCTGCTGCTAATATAGACTGGTTGATAATGAGATGTAGTATGTATAAAGAAGAAAGAAAAAAAACCATGGGTAGGTGGTATACAATTATGGATGGACTGCCGAGTGCCGACACAGAGATAGCTACAGCCGTGGACTACCGTACTGTACTGTGTCTGCTGCTAATATAGACTGGATGATAATGAGATGTAGTATGTATAAAGAAGAAAGAAAAAAAAACACGGGTAGGTGGTATACAATTATGGATGGACTGCCGAGTGCCGACACAGAGGTAGCTACAGCCGTGGACTACCGTACTGTACTGTGTCTGCTGCTAATATAGACTGGATGATAATGAGATGTAGTATGTATAAAGAAGAAAGAAAAAAAAACCACGGGTAGGTGGTATACAATTATGGATGGACTGCCGAGTGCCGACACAGAGGTAGCTACAGCCGTGGACTACCGTACTGTACTGTGTCTGCTGCTAATATAGACTGGATGATAATGAGATGTAGTATGTATGTATAAAGAAGAAAGAAAAAAAAAACACGGGTAGGTGGTATACAATTATGGATGGACTGCCGAGTGCCGACACAGAGGTAGCTACAGCCGTGGACTACCGTACTGTACTGTGTCTGCTGCTAATATAGACTGGATGATAATGAGATGTAGTATGTATAAAGAAGAAAGAAAAAAAAACCACGGGTAGGTGGTATACAATTATGGATGGACTGCCGAGTGCCGACACAGAGGTAGCTACAGCCGTGGACTACCGTACTGTACTGTGTCTGCTGCTAATATAGACTGGTTGATAATGAGATGTAGTATGTATAAAGAAGAAAGAAAAAGAAAACCACGGGTAGGTGGTATACAATTATGGATGGACTGCCGAGTGCCGACACAGAGGTAGCTACAGTCGTGGACTACCATACTGTACTGTGTCTGCTGCTAATATAGACTGGATGATAATGAGATGTAGTATGTATAAAGAAGAAAGAAAAAAAAACCACAGGTAGGTGGTATACAATTATGGATGGACTGCCGAGTGCCGACACAGAGGTAGCTACAGCCGTGGACTACTGTACTGTACTGTGTCTGCTGCTAATATAGACTGGTTGATAATGAGATGTAGTATGTATAAAGAAGAAGAAAAAAAACCACGGGTAGGTGGTATACAATTATGGATGGACTGCCGAGTGCCGAGTGCCGACACAGAGGTAGCTACAGATGTGGACTACCGTACTGTACTGTGTCTGCTGCTAATATAGACTGGATGATAATGAGATGTAGTATGTATAAAGAAGAAAGAAAAAAAAAACACGGGTAGGTGGTATACAATTATGGATGGAGTGCCGACACAGAGGTAGCTACAGCCGTGGACTACCGTACTGTACTGTGTCTGCTGCTAATATAGACTGGATGATAATGAGATGTAGTATGTATGTATAAAGAAGAAAGAAAAAAAAACCACGGGTAGGTGGTATACAATTATGGATGGACTGCCGAGTGCCGACACAGAGGTAGCTACAGCCGTGAACTACCGTACTGTGTCTGCTGCTAATATAGACTGGTTGATAATGAGATGTAGTATGTATAAAGAAGAAAGAAAAAAAAAACCACGGGTAGGTGGTATACAATTATGGATGGACTGCCGAGTGCCGACACAGAGGTAGCTACAGCCGTGGACTACCGTACTGTACTGTGTCTGCTGCTAATATAGACTGGATGATAATGAGATGTAGTATGTATAAAGAAGAAAGAAAAAAAAAAACCACGGGTAGGTGGTATACAATTATGGATGGACTGCCGAGTGCCGACACAGAGGTAGCTACAGCCGTGAACTACCGTACTGTGTCTGCTGCTAGTATAGACTGGATGATAAATAATGATATAAAAAATATATATATATCACTACTGCAGCCGGACAGGTATATATTATATAATGATGGACCTGCTGGACACTGTCTGTCAGCAGAATGAGTTTTTTAATTTTTATAGAATAAAAAAACACCACACAAGTCACACGACGAGTGTACTTTTTCAGGCAGACATTCAATCACAATATACTATACTGGTGGTCAGTGTGGTCAGGTCACTGGTCACAGTGGTCAGTGGTCAGTCACACTGGCAGTGGCACTCTGGCAGCAAAAGTGTGCACTGTTTAATATGTACTCCTGGCTCCTGCTATAACCTATAACTGCTCCCCAGTCTCCCCCACAATTAAGCTGTGTGAGCACAGTCAGATATTATACATAGATGATGCAGCACACTGGGCTGAGCACAGATATGGTATGTGAGTGTGACTGAGTCACTGTGTATCGTTTTTTTCAGGCAGAGAACAAGAACAGAACGGATTATTAAATAATAATAAATTATAAAACTGCACTGGTGGTCAGGTCACTGGTCATCAGTCACTAGTATAACTCCTCCTAAGCTCCAGTAAGTAAATGAAGTGTCTCACTCTCACTCTCCTATCTATTTTAATTTCTAAACGGAGAGGATGCCAGCCACGTCCTCTCCCTATCAATCTCAATGCACGTGTGAAAATGGCCGCGCGTCGCGGCTCCTTATATAGAATCCGAGTCTCGCGATAGAATCCGAGCCTCGCGAGAATCCGACAGCGTGATGATGACGTTCGGGCGCGCTCGGGTTAACCGAGCAAGGCGGGAAGATCCGAGTCGCTCGGACCCGTGTAAAAAAACATGAAGTTCGGGCGGGTTCGGATTCAGAGAAACCGAACCCGGTCATCTCTAGCCTAGGCTAGTTCTTTTTAAGAGGGGGGTGACCCTACACATTTCTTTTCTTTTCTTTTTTAGTTTTAACATAATTAAATGACATGGAGCATGGGGGGTCATTCCGAGTTGATCGCACATAGCAACTTTTTGCTGCCCGTGCGATCAACTAGAAGCCGCCTATGGGGGAGTGTTTTTTAGCATAGCAAGGCTGCGATCGCTTGTGCATCCCTGCTATGCAATAAAAGTTTTCTGTAAAACAAGATCAGGGTAAGACTTACCTGTGCGATGAATCCAGCGTTGCAGGTCCTGGAATTTACGTCACACATCCGCCCTCCAAACGCCTTGACACGCCTGCATCCGGATCTTCATGCCCAGAAAATGGTGAGTTGATGCCCCGGAACGCCTTCCTCCTGTCAGTCTTCTTGCGGTCACCGCTGCAACCACTTTCTTCACTAGCAGCGTCGCTGCCCGGTGACGGTTGTCGCTGGGCAACAGCGCACCTGTGCAATGCGGGCGCAGCACATGTGCAGTTCCGACCCGATCGCACGGCTGCGATGAAGCGCAGCGTGTGATTGGGTCGGAATGACCCCCTTGGTGAGATATCCGCATTAGCAGCTATCTTGCTTCACTGATGCCTGTCTATAATTTAGTGAATTTTTCTATATATTTCTGGCAACTTTTTAACTACTTCCTAGCATTTTTTAAATGAGACATAAGTATTACTGTGCAAAAGAAAGGTTAGATTGGTATCAATGGTTTGATACACGTTCTGGCGCTATGATTGTGCTGGTTCTCTAAGCTGCTGTTAGGGGGAGAGATAGTCAGTCTCTCATGAACTGCAAAAACAACATGTAAAACATAAAACAGCGCTAAATGAAGAAACTAAAAAACAGGTGTTTCCTTAAAAAGAATTATATACGTTTTAATAATACATATAAAAAATGAGGAATTCTCATGAATACACCATAGGATAATGGAGCCTCTATAGCCAGTCTCTGACCCTTGACAATTAGATGTAAATGTGCACACCTCTTGGTTTTGACAATGTCCCTGTGACCGGTCACAATATCAACAGGATCTTCACTTAAATATGCAGATGAGTCCAATCTTGTGATATATTTACCAGGATATAGTGGATTGGCCGGGTATCCCACCTAGCGAAGATCCAGAGGCTATCTCAGATCCAACGCCGATGATTTTGGTGGTTTTCCCTCTATTAATTTTCCACGTCCATGGATTAGGAATGTCCAAGATGGTGGTAACTGCAATGGTGTCCTGGAGGTGATTCCGGAATGTCTGGGTCAGGGCTGGTATCCTAAGGATACCAGCCCTGACCCAGACATTCCGGAATCACCTCCAGGACACCATTGCAGTTACCACCATCTTGGACATTCCTAATCCATGGACGTGGAAAATTAATAGAGGGAAAACCACCAAAATCATCGGCGTTGGATCTGAGATAGCCTCTGGATCTTCGCTAGGTGGGATACCCGGCCAATCCACTATATCCTGGTAAATATATCACAAGATTGGACTCATCTGCATATTTAAGTGAAGATCCTGTTGATATTGTGACCGGTCACAGGGACATTGTCAAAACCAAGAGGTGTGCACATTTACATCTAATTGTCAAGGGTCAGAGACTGGCTATAGAGGCTCCATTATCCTATGGTGTATTCATGAGAATTCCTCATTTTTTATATGTATTATTAAAACGTATATAATTCTTTTTAAGGAAACACCTGTTTTTTAGTTTATTCATTTAGCGCTGTTTTATGTTTTACATAAGTATTACTGTATTGCCTGTATAAAACGTTGATCAGTATGCCCTTAATCAAGTTTGATTTCCTCCATATTAACAAAGCAAGTAAGCAAGTAAGCTTCTATTCCAGCAAAATGGAAAATTGTCAGCGCAATGGCTTCTTACACAGCAATTCAGGAACATAAAACTGCAGCATACAAAAAACAGCATTCACAGGAGCACAGCATTCACAGCAAACAGATACTGAGGGCCTAATTCAGGTTTTTGCAGAGGTCTGTGATCAGATAGTCGCCGCCCATAGAGAGTAAAAACCTGCCCCGTGTAAGTGTGCGAATGCATGCGTACACTAGAGATGAGCGGGTTCGGTTTCTTTGAATCCGAACCCGCACGAACTTCACTTTTTTTTTCACGGGTCCGAGCGACTCGGATCTTCCCGCCTTGCTCGGTTAACCCGAGCGCGCCCGAACGTCATCATGACGCTGTCGGATTCTCGCGAGACTCGGATTCTATATAAGGAGCCGCGCGTCGCCGCCATTTTCACACGTGCATTGAGATTGATAGGGAGAGGACGTGGCTGGCGTCCTCTCCATTAGAATAGATTAGAAGAGAGAGAGAGAGATTGTGCAGACAGAGTTTACCACAGTGACCAGTGCAGTTGTTGTTAAGTTAACTTTTATTTAATATATCCGTTCTCTGCTATATCCGTTCTCTGCCTGAAAAAAACGATACACAGCAGTCACACAGTGTGACTCAGTCTGTGTGCACTCAGCTCAGCCCAGTGTGCTGCACATCAATGTATAAAAGCTTATAATAATTGTGGGGGAGACTGGGGAGCACTGCAGGTTGTTATAGCAGGAGCCAGGAGTACATAATATTATATTAATTTAAAATTAAACAGTGCACACTTTTGCTGCAGGAGTGCCACTGCCAGTGTGACTAGTGGTGACCAGTGCCTGACCACCAGTATAGTAGTATATTGTTGTATACTATCTCTTTATCAACCAGTCTATATTAGCAGCAGACACAGTACAGTGCGGTAGTTCACGGCTGTGGCTACCTCTGTGTCGGCAGTCGGCACTCGGCAGGCAGTCCGTCCATCCATAATTGTATAATTATATACCACCTAACCGTGGTATTTTTTTTTCTTTCTTTATACCGTCGTCATAGTCATACTAGTTGTTACGAGTATACTACTATCTCTTTATCAACCAGTGTACAGTGCGGTAGTTCACGGCTGTGGCTACCTCTGTGTCGGAACTCGGCAGGCAGTCCGTCCATCCATAATTGTATTATTATAATATATACCACCTAACCGTGGTTTTTTTTTCATTCTTTATACCGTCATAGTCAGTCATACTAGTTGTTACGAGTATACTACTATCTCTTTATCAACCAGTGTACAGTGCGGTAGTTCACGGCTGTGGCTACCTCTGTGTCGGCAGTCGGCAGGCAGTCCGTCCATCCATAATTGTATTATAATATATACCACCTAACCGTGGTTTTTTTTTCATTCTTTATACCGTCATAGTCAGTCATACTAGTTGTTACGAGTATACTACTATCTCTTTATCAACCAGTGTACAGTGCGGTAGTTCACGGCTGTGGCTACCTCTGTGTCGGAACTCGGCAGGCAGTCCGTCCATCCATAATTGTATTATTATAATATATACCACCTAACCGTGGTTTTTTTTTCATTCTTTATACCGTCATAGTGTCATACTAGTTGTTACGAGTATACTACGAGTATACTACTATCTCTTTATCAACCAGTGTACAGTGCGGTAGTTCACGGCTGTGGCTACCTCTGTGTCGGCAGTCGGCAGGCAGTCCGTCCATCCATAATTGTATTATAATATATACCACCTAACCGTGGTTTTTTTTTCATTCTTTATACCGTCATAGTCAGTCATACTAGTTGTTACGAGTATACTACTATCTCTTTATCAACCAGTGTACAGTGCGGTAGTTCACGGCTGTGGCTACCTCTGTGTCGGAACTCGGCAGGCAGTCCGTCCATCCATAATTGTATTATTATAATATATACCACCTAACCGTGGTTTTTTTTTCATTCTTTATACCGTCATAGTCAGTCATACTAGTTGTTACGAGTATACTACTATCTCTTTATCAACCAGTGTACAGTGCGGTAGTTCACGGCTGTGGCTACCTCTGTGTCGGAACTCGGCAGGCAGTCCGTCCATCCATAATTGTATTATAATATATACCACCTAACCGTGGTTTTTTTTTCGTTCTTTATACCGTCGTCATACTAGTTGTTACGAGTATACTACTATCTCTTTATCAACCAGTGTACAGTGCGGTAGTTCACGGCTGTGGCTACCTCTGTGTCGGAACTCGGCAGGCAGTCCGTCCATCCATAATTGTATTATAATATATACCACCTAACCGTGGTTTTTTTTTCGTTCTTTATACCGTCGTCATACTAGTTGTTACGAGTATACTACTATCTCTTTATCAACCAGTGTACAGTGCGGTAGTTCACGGCTGTGGCTACCTCTGTGTCGGCACTCGGCAGGCAGTCCGTCCAACCATAATTGTATTATATACCACCTAACCGTGGTTTTTTTTTCATTCTTTATACCGTCGTCATACTAGTTGTTACGAGTATACTACTATCTCTTTATCAACCAGTGTACAGTGCGGTAGTTCACGGCTGTGGCTACCTCTGTGTCGGCACTCGGCAGCCCGTCCATAATTGTATATACCAGTGACCTAACCGTGGTTTTTTTTTCTTTCTGTATACATACATACTAGTTACGAGTATACTATCTCTTTATCAACCAGTCTATATATTAGCAGCAGACACAGTACAGTGCGGTAGTTCACGGCTGTGGCTACCTCTGTGTCGGCACTCGGCAGCCCGTCCATAATTGTATATACCACCTAACCGTGGTTTTTTTTTCTTTCTTTATACATACATACTGCAGTGCCACTCCTAGATGGGCCCGGTGTTTGTGTCGGCCACTAGGGTCGCTAATCTTACTCACACAGTCAGCTACCTCATTGCGCCTCTTTTTTTCTTTGCGTCATGTGCTGTTTGGGGAGGGTTTTTTGGAAGGGCCATCCTGCGTGACACTGCAGTGCCACTCCTAGATGGGCCCGGTGTTTGTGTCGGCCACTAGGGTCGCTAATCTTACTCACACAGCTACCTCATTGCGCCTCTTTTTTTCTTTGCGTCATGTGCTGTTTGGGGAGGGTTTTTTGGAAGGGACATCCTGCGTGACACTGCAGTGCCACTCCTAGATGGGCCCGGTGTTTGTGTCGGCCACTAGGGTCGCTTATCTTACTCACACAGCGACCTCGGTGCAAATTTTAGGACTAAAAATAATATTGTGAGGTGTGAGGTATTCAGAATAGACTGAAAATGAGTGTAAATTATGGTTTTTGAGGTTAATAATACTTTGGGATCAAAATGACCCCCAAATTCTATGATTTAAGCTGTTTTTTAGTGTTTTTGGAAAAAAACACCCGAATCCAAAACACACCCGAATCCGACAAAAATAATTCGGTGAGGTTTTGCCAAAACGCGTTCGAACCCAAAACACGGCCGCGGAACCGAACCCAAAACCAAAACACAAAACCCGAAAAATTTCAGGCGCTCATCTCTAGCGTACACCGTGCGAAAACTTTGCCAGACAGCGGACATCTGCAAATCCATTCGCACCTCGCTCACCATCAAATGATTTTTCCATTCAAGCAGAGCTATGAGTGACTGGGGCCTCCTAACTGCCCACCTCCCCCCACTGTGTGACAGTCCCAGAAAACATGCTTGCCCTGTGAAAACCGGGACAGTTGGGAGGTACAGATGGAGCCACGCTAGTCATGGCTCCGTCTGTGACTAGGCCTGCTCGCCTGGGCGCACCGAGATGCTGTGAGCGTCTCCACCTGGAAGGGCGCGTGTGCCCGGACGGAGACGTGCCCCATTCACTTTAATGGAGAGCATCTCTGTCCAGGCGGGCACGTGCGCCCAGACAGAGATGCTTACAAAGGGAAGCGGCTCTGTGCACTCCCGGCGTGACTAGGACGGAACGCCAAGTCACGCCGGGGGTGCATGCCTGCGACAAGGGGGGTAAGATAAGGGCCACTCCATCTGTATTTACTTTGTATTGTTCACTGTTGTGCAATGTATTCTGTTTATTATATTGCTTTGTTTGTTACATCTTATATGCAGCTGAGTAATAATAAAAAGATAATAAAAATAGTAAAGATAATAATGTATTTCTATGGCTACATGTAAGTGGGTGAGGACTAAGTTAACCCCACCACCACCTCAAGGCCTTCTAATTTCTAAAATGTTACCACAGGCCTGACATAACTGTAACGAAATACGTTTTTATTTTTTTTATTTTTTTAAAAAGCTTTTACAATCACTGATTTCATTGCACTTAGAACATAAGTGGAAAAATGCTGAAAAATATGTTTCTGGTATTACACAAAGCAACTAGAACTTAATATAATATAAAAGGAACAAGAGCTATAACACAGAAACAAAAATTGGTTTCATCGATGTAATGAGTCTAGTGAGACTAAGCACTACCAGTCCTGTTATGAAACTGGCCCTGAATGGACATTTATTTTAAAGCTTAGTTTTATTGTAACATCAGACTCTAGGCGCCCTTGCTCTACTTTTACTACTGATGTTCTCGTATATACTAGTGATGAGCGGGTTCGGTTTCTCGGAAACCGAACCCCCCCGAACTTCACCCATTTTACACGGGTCCGAGGCAGGTTCGAACCTTCCCGCCTTGTTCGGCTAACCCGAGCGCGCCCGAACGTCATCATCCCGCTGTCGGATTCTCGCGAGATTCGGATTCTATATAAGCAGCCGCGCGTCGCCGCCATTTTCACTCGTGCATTGGAGATGATTGGGAGAGGACGTGGCTGGCGTCCTCTCCGTTTATTCACTTTATTGTTGAACTTGATTGCTTAATTGTGTGGAGGACTGGGGAGCAGCTGTTAGGAGGAGTACAGTGCAGAGTTTTGCTGATCAGTGACCACCAGTCCGTTCTCTGCCTGAAAAAAACGCTCCATATCTGTGCTCAGTGTGCTGCATAATAAATTAATATATATGTGCTCACACTGCTTAATTGTGGGGACTGGGGAGCAGCTGTATTATATAGCAGGAGTACAGTGCAGAGTTTTGCGGACAGTGACCACCAGTATACGTTGTCTGCCTGAAAAACACTCCATATCTGTGCTCAGTGTGCTGCTTTATTCAATTGTGGGGACTGGGGACCACCAGTATAATTAATATTATATAGGAGGAGTACAGTGCAGAGTGACCACCAGTATACTATTTATAGCAGTACGATACGGAAGGCCACTGCTGTGCCTACCTCTGTGTCGTCATTAAGTATACTATCCATCTACATTCTATACCTGTGGTGCATTTTAGTTTTGCAGTTTGCCGACACAGTGACCACCAGTATACTATATATAGCAGTACGATACGGAAGGCCACTGCTGTGCCTACCTCTGTGTCGTCATTAAGTAAACTATCCATCTACATTCTATACCTGTGGTGCATTTTAGTTTTGCAGTTTGCCGACACAGTGACCACCAGTATACTATATATAGCAGTACGATACGGAAGGCCACTGCTGTGCCTACCTCTGTGTCGTCATTAAGTATACTATCCATCTACATTCTATACCTGTGGTGCATTTTAATTTTGCAGTTTGCCGACACAGTGTCCACCAGTATACTATATATAGCAGTACGATACGGAAGGCCACTGCTGTGCCTACCTCTGTGTCGTCATTAAGTATACTATCCATCTACATTCTATACCTGTGGTGCATTTTAGTTTTGCAGTTTGCCGACACAGTGTCCACCAGTATACTATATATAGCAGTACGATACGGAAGGCCACTGCTGTGCCTACCTCTGTGTCGTCATTAAGTATACTATCCATCTACATTCTATACCTGTGGTGCATTTTAGTTTTGCAGTTTGCTGACAGTGACCACCAGTATATATATATATACAGCGACCTTGGTGCGCCTCTTTTTTTCTTTGCATCATGTGCTGTTTGGGGACAATTTTTTTGAAGTGCCATCCTGCCTGACACTGCAGTGCCACTCCTAGATGGGCCAGGTGTTTGTGTCGGCCACTTGTGTTGCTTAGCTTAGTCACACAGCGACCTTGGTGCGCCTCTTTTTTTCTTTGCATCATGTGCTGTTTGGGGACAATTTTTTTGAAGTTCCATCCTGCCTGACACTGCAGTGCCACTCCTAGATGGGCCAGGTGTTTGTGTCGGCCACTTGTGTCGCTTAGCTTAGTCACACAGCGACCTTGGTGCTCCTTTTTTTTTCTTTGCATCATGTGCTGTTTGGGGACTATTTTTTTGAAGTGCCATCCTGCCTGACACTGCAGTGCCACTCCTAGATGGGCCAGGTGTTTGTGTCGGCCACTTGTGTCGCTTAGCTTAGTCACACAGCGACCTTGGTGCGCCTCTTTTTTTCTTTGCATCATGTGCTGTTTGGGGACTATTTTTTTGAAGTGCCCCCCTGCCTGACACTGCAGTGCCACTCCTAGGTGGGCCAGGTGTTTGTGTCGGCCACTTGTGTCGCTTAGCTTAGTCACACAGCGACCTTGGTGCGCCTCTTTTTTTCTTTGCATCATGTGCTGTTTGGGGACTATTTTTTTGAAGTGCCATCCTGCCTGACACTGCAGTGCCACTCCTAGATGGGCCAGGTGTTTGTGTCGGCCACTTGTGTCGCTTAGCTTAGTCACACAGCGACCTTGGTGCTCCTTTTTTTTTTCTTTGCATCATGTGCTGTTTGGGGACTATTTTTTTGAATTGCCATCCTGCCTGACACTGCAGTGCCACTCCTAGATGGGCCAGGTGTTTGTGTCGGCCACTTGTGTCGCTTAGCTTAGTCACACAGCGACCTTGGTGCGCCTCTTTTTTTCTTTGCATCATGTGCTGTTTGGGGACTATTTTTTTGAAGTGCCATCCTGCCTGACACTGCAGTGCCACTCCTAGATGGGCCAGGTGTTTGTGTCAGCCACTTGTGTCGCTTAGCTTAGTCACACAGCGACCTTGGTGCGCCTCTTTTTTTCTTTGCATCATGTGCTGTTTGGGGACTATTTTTTTGAAGTGCCACCCTGCCTGATACTGCAGTGCCACTCCTAGGTGGGCCAGGTGTTTGTGTCGGCCACTTGTGTCGCTTAGCTTAGTCACACAGCGACCTTGGTGCGCCTCTTTTTTTCTTTGCATCATGTGCTGTTTGGGGACTATTTTTTTGAAGTGCCATCCTGCCTGACACTGCAGTGCCACTCCTAGATGGGCCAGGTGTTTGTGTCGGCCACTTGTGTCGCTTAGCTTAGTCACACAGCGACAGTGTAGAAGTTACCCGTGGCAACCAATCAGTGTTGAGGCAACATTTATAAAATGCATTTTATAAAATTATATGTAGCAGCTGATAAGTTGCCTATGGCAACTTCTCCACTGGCTCACTTCTCCACACTTTTCCCACCAGATCATTGGATCCGCAAAAGCTCTACTATTCTTGTTGCCCTTCATTCATTTCACCATACTTACATACAATGTTATACAGCACATACTGGGGGTCATTCCGAGTTGTTCGCTCGTTATTTTTTTCTCGCAACGGAGCGATTAGTCGCTAATGCGCATGCGCAATGTCCGCAGTGCGACTGCGCCAAGTAAATTTGCTATGCAGTTAGGTATTTTACTCACGGCATTACGAGGTTTTTTCTTCGTTCTGGTGATCGTAATGTGATTGACAGGAAGTGGGTGTTTCTGGGCGGAAACTGGCCGTTTTATGGGTGTGTGCGAAAAAACGCTACCGTTTCTGGGAAAAACGCGGGAGTGGCTGGAGAAACGGAGGAGTGTCTGGGCGAACGCTGGGTGTGTTTGTGACGTCAAACCAGGAACGACAAGCACTGAACTGATCGCAGATGCCGAGTAAGTCTGGAGCTACTCAGAAACTGCTAAGAAGTGTCTATTCGCAATTCTGCTAATCTTTCGTTCGCAATTTTAAAATGCTAAGATTCACTCCCAGTAGGCGGCGGCTCAGCGTGTGCAAAGCTGCTAAAAGCAGCTTGCGAGCGAACAACTCGGAATGACCCCCCCTGTTTGTGGTACTTTTATCTTGTTTACCCACATGGCATTTGAAATACATATGATAAGCTTGCATTAACTTCTTTGTGATTGACCGACATAGTGGCTATGATGTTCTTTGTCCATAAATATAGCAAAACACTATCTGCTAAATTTGGTGAATTTATACATGTGCAACGGGGTGTGGATCATTAGATCGACCTAGCACATGTCGACCTAGACATCTAGTCAGATTGCTTAGAAATTAAGTAAATGTCGCTCCGTGTGTACCTCCCTTTAGTGGCAGATCTGGAATCAGAGATCGGAGCATAAAAGTTAACAGAAAACAACAGTTTAGATCCATGTTGCTGAAGCCTTGTTTATTTAGTGTTGTTAATCTTATTATACTCTCACTGTGCTTCTGGTAGGATACAAATTATCTCTTTTGAGGGGTACATATACTAAGGGGAAATAAGGGAAAAAAACATAATGCCAAAAATAATCCCTGAACAGTTCAGTTCTAGATATATACCAAAGGGATATATCTGTAATTTACCTTCAAACGCTAATGCACTTTGATTAAGAGCACCCAGATATTATTAAGATCAAAAGTCACTAACTGTTGTTTTCTCCAGCGCTAATTTTGTCACCTGTAACTGCTGATAACTGTGGCACTCACTGTTAAGGCCCATATGTCAGGTCCGGGTGTTTTTGTGAATCCGTTAACCCGGAACCAACCACAGGTGTAGGTGCTGGGGTATGAAGAAAGCAGGGAGGACGAAGGAAGTTCCGTTTCATACATTTATTAAGATAACAATTCAGTAAGGAGTTAAATGACTAGTTGTTAATCATCATTTTATACTGAAGTATTGCAGGAATGGCAGAAATAATATGCTAGAGAAAACTCACAAATAAATAAAAGAAATGTTCATGGAAACATATGCAAAAACAAGCTGATGAATAAATGTTGAATTGTCCAAATATAAACAAGCTTGATGCTGAACTGCAGAATGTGTTTAACTGGTTAATGCAGACATGAAGAAATAACTGTAAGGATTTGCAATGGAGTTTTGAGAGTTAACTGAGAAACTGTGAAGAATTATCCTTGTTATGACAACATAGAAAATATAAAGTACTGAATTGGGTTACTTGCGGGTTCCGGAGATCACTGTGAAACTGTAGTAGATGACAAGGTGATGAATGGGTTAAATGCAGAGTTGAACAAACGAACAGCTGAGGGAAATGGAATCCTCCAAACTTTGAATGGTAGGCCGACAAGGTAACCTCATGCAAGACTCAGGGAATTCAACTGTTTCCAGTAGGTGAGCAATTAACTGACAGCACAGCGGAGAGCCGGTGGATCTTTCAGCAGTGAAGGCTGCAGACGAACCTCTGGGAACGGAGGCGATATCTGGACCACGGGAATCACACAGGAATGCACGAAGAGAGCTCAGAGCTAGAGCACAGCGTTGATACAACAAAGCACTGGCCCAGAGTAACATGATCCCAGCCTACTTAAAGGCAGCACACGCACGGGATTGGCTTACACCTGCCCACAGGTGTTTTCACAAGTGCTCTGTATTACCTATTTGGTCTCCAACATGGCCACCTCCAATACAGCAGACACACCGCAGTGCCTTAGGCCATTTGGTCCCCGCACTCCCAGTTCCCAGACTCTGCATTACCTGTGCCACTGATCACGCCGCGTCCCCACACGGGCGCACAGCACCGCGAGCAACCGCACTGGCAACGGATGAACCCCAGAACCCGCAGAGGAGAGAGTCCGGTTCGTGACAGTACCCCCTCTTCTAAGGGTGGTCTCCGAACACCTTTGAACCTTATCAGGATTTTTGGAGAAGTATTTCTGTACCAGTCTTGGAGCATGAACATCTTCAGAGAAAACCCAGGATCTTTCCTCCGGACCGTAACCCTTCCAGTCGACCAGAAACTGTAAACGTCCATATCGGGAACGTGAGTCCACAATCTCTTTAACTTCAAATTCCTCATTCTGCAAAGAGTGAACTTTAGGAGATTTGGACTGGGTAGTACGGAACTTATTGAGAATCAAAGGCTTCAGTAAAGATGTATGAAAGGCGTTAGGAATTCTCAAAGACGGTGGCAACTTGACTTTGTATGACACAGGGTTAAGTACTTTTACAATGGGAAATGGACCAATAAACCTGGGAGCAAATTTCTTAGAAGGAACTCTGAACCTGAGATTGCGTGTAGAAATCCAAACCTGGTCTCCCACCTTATAATTCGGTACAGTTTTACGTTTTCTATCTGCAAAAGATTTATAACGAGCAGAAGTTTTGACCAACGACTTACGCACACAACTCCAGATTCTAGATAGACGTTGAAGCTCTTGATCTGCTGCTGGAACCTCTAGGGCTGGCAATGGATGGAACTCTGGCACACGAGGATGAAAGCCGAAGTTAATATAAAAGCGCGTAGATTCAGAAGACGAATGGAAGAGATTATTATGAGCAAATTCTGCCAATGGAAGGTAGTCAACCCAGTCATCCTGTGAGGACGATATATATAGCCGGAGAAATGTTTCAAGGTCTTGGTTTACTCTCTCAGTTTGTCCATCTGTCTGAGGATGATATGCAGAAGAAAAGTTCAACTTGACATTTAAAGACGAACAAAGCGACCTCCAAAACTTGGCCACAAACTGTGTTCCCCGATCAGAGATGATCTCTCGAGGAAGGCCATGCAACTTGAAGATTTCAGAGATGAACAATCTGGCTAATAAAGGGGCTGATGGTAACCCAGTTAATGGAATAAAATGTGCCATTTTCGAAAATCGATCCACTATCACCCAAATGGTATTTCGCCCTTTTGATGGAGGTAGATCGGTCACGAAATCCATTGAGATATGAGTCCATGGTTGTTTGGGTATGGATAATGGATGTAATAAACCTGGTGGAGAACTTCTTGGACTCTTATGTTGGGCACATTTAGGACATGCTGCTATAAACTCTTGGACATCGGCTTTGAGACGTGGCCACCAATAAGACTGTTGAATAACTTTGAGAGTCTTTAGAACCCCAGGGTGACCCATGAAAGTGGAGGAGTGAGCCCAGGTAAGCAGCCGTTTTCGAAGACTTGTGGCGACAAAGGTCTTGCCAGGCGGAGGAACTGGAGAGGTTCGAGTCATTAAAAAGGACGTAGGATTCACAATGGCTTGATTCGTGGTAGCATCATTTGATTCAGAAGAAGCAAAGGACCGAGAAAGGGCATCTGCCTTTTTGTTCTGAGACCCTGGACGATAGGTGAGCTTGAAATTAAATCGTGTGAAGAAAAGCGCCCATCGAGCTTGTCGTGGATTTAAGCACTGAGCTGACTGCAGATATAGAAGATTCTTATGATCAGTATATACTGTAATGCGATGTTGTGCTCCTTCTAGAAGGTATCTCCACTCCTCAAATGCCAACTTGATGGCAAGTAATTCTTGCTCACCGATTGCATAATTACGCTCGGCCGGGAGGAACTTACGGGAGAAATATCCGCAGGGATGGACTTTTTTATCTTCAAAGACTTGGGATAACACAGCTCCAACTGCTTCTGTAGATGCATCCACCTCTAGTAGAAAGGGACGATTCAAATCAGGCTGTCGAAGAATGGGGGCTGACACAAAGGCTTGCTTTAAATCAGAGAAGGCTTTGATTGCTTCAGAAGACCAGTTCGTAGGATTTGCTCCCTTGCGAGTTAGGGCTGTGATGGGAGCAGCTAACGTAGAATAATTCTTAATGAATCTCCTATAGAAATTAGCAAAGCCAAGAAATCGCTGAATCCCCTTGAGAGTTGTAGGAGTGGACCAATCTCGGATAGCTTGTACCTTACCGGGATCCATACATAGCTCTGATCCCGAAATGATGTAACCAAGGAACGGTATGGAAGATACTTCAAAAGTGCACTTTTCTAACTTACAATAAAGTTGATTTTTCCTCAGACGTGTCAGTACCTCTTTAGCTTGGTGACGGTGAGACTTTAGATCCTTAGAGAATATTAGGATATCATCCAGGTACACTACTAGACACTTGTAGAGAAGGTCACGAAAAAGTTCATTCACATAGCTTTGAAAAACTGCAGGTGCATTACAAAGACCAAAAGGCATTACAAGGTATTCGTAATGCCCATCCCGGGTATTAAAAGCAGTCTTCCACTCGTCCCCTGCCCGGATGCGGATTAAATTGTAGGCCCCTCGGAGATCCAGTTTTGTAAACACAGTAGCTCCCTTTACCCGGTCAAATAACTCTGGAATTAAGGGTAATGGATACTTGTTTTTCACAGTGATCTCATTGAGTCCGCGGTAATCTATGCAAGGTCGTAACCCACCGTCCTTCTTCTTAACGAAAAAGAATCCGGCTCCTGCAGGTGAAGAAGATGGTCTGATAAATCCTTTGGTTAGATTTTCCTGTATATAATCAGACATAGCTTGCGTCTCTGGGATGGATAGCGGATAATTTCGTCCCCTAGGAGGGGTTTTGCCCGGAACCAGGACGATTGGGCAGTCCCATTCGCGATGAGGAGGTAGAGAGTCTGCTGCTTGTTTACTGAAAACATCCGCAAAGGGTTGATACACCGGAGGTAGATCGGGAAGGCTAATTGACCGGAGAGGTACAATTGAGGCTAAACAGTCCTTGGTACAAGATTTACCCCACGAAAGGACTTCCATGGTTTGCCAATTGAGTTGAGGATTATGTTTCTGCAGCCAAGGTAAACCAAGTATCACATCTTGAGAGGCTTTGGGAATCACGTAGAAGGAGAGGTATTCGGAATGGAGCACACCAACTTTCATCTTGAGACATACGGTTCGATGAGTAATTATACCATCTGGAATTCGACTGCCATCCACTGCTGCAACAGCAACTGCTGCTTCCAGAGGTATGGTTTGAACTTTAGACCGTATGACAAAGGCTGAGGAGATGAAGTTCTCGGCTGCCCCGGAATCTAGGAGAGCTGAAACTTTCACTGTAGAACTTGGAACTTCTAATTGAATAGACAAGGTCGGCTCTTTCCCAGAACGTGATTCTAGAGTAACTCCTAGCTTAACCTCTCTTGAATAAGCTGGGAGCGAGAGTTTCCCGGTCGGAGTTTGCAGAATTTAACTAAGTGTTCGGAGGACCCACAGTACATGCAGAGGTTACCCTGTCGACGACGAAGTTGTTCCTCTTCTGTGAGGCGAGAGCGCCCAATCTGCATAGGTTCTTCTGTCGTTACCGGAGACTGTGATGAAGAATCTTGTCGAGGCCTAGGATGATAACGTGGACTGGATCGCTCTGCCCTGGATTTCTCTAAACATCGCTCCCTGTAGCGTAGGTCAAGTTTGTTACAGAGAGAAATCAATTCATCCAGTTTAGTTGGCACATCCCGGATAGTTAAATCATCCTTGATTCTCTCTGAAAGTCCATTCCAAAACGCGGCGATCAGGGCCTCCTCATTCCAGTTTAACTCTGAAGACAACGTGCGAAACTGAATAATATATTGACTGACAGGACGTAAACCTTGACGTAGACGGAGAATCTCCAAGGATGCTGAGGTGGTCCTGCCTGGTTCGTCAAAGATTCTCCGGAAGGAAGATACGAACTCTTTGTAATTAGAGAGGATAGGATCACCTCTCTCCCATAATGGTGATGCCCACTCCAGAGCCTGACCGGAGAGGAGGGCAATAATATATGCAACCTTAGAACGAGCAGATGGGAAAATGGCGGACATCAGTTCGAACTGGATCTCGCATTGATTCAGGAATCCTCTGCAAAGTTTTGGAGTTCCGTCAAACTTACTTGGAGAGGGTAACTGCAAGCGGGACATAGGCAGCATCACAGGAGAAGCTGTAGTGGTAACTGGGACAACCGGAGTTGGAATCTGGACTTGAGACGTTTTAATAGCTGTATGAAGAGTCTCTAAACGGTCTGCCATAGTTTGCATAAACTGCACTATTTGTGTCTGTATAGACTCCTGGTTTTCCAGACGGGAAAGGATATCTGATGTAGCACCGCCTCCTGCGAATTGGTCACTTGACGGATCCATGTGGCCAGTGCTTACTGTCAGGTCCGGGTGTTTTTGTGAATCCGTTAACCCGGAACCAACCACAGGTGTAGGTGCTGGGGTATGAAGAAAGCAGGGAGGACGAAGGAAGTTCCGTTTCATATATTTATTAAGATAACAATTCAGTAAGGAGTTAAATGACTAGTTGTTAATCATCATTTTATACTGAAGTATTGCAGGAATGGCAGAAATAATATTCTAGAGAAAACTCACAAATAAATAAAAGAAATGTTCATGGAAACATATGCAAAAACAAGCTGATGAATAAATGTTGAATTGTCCAAATATAAACAAGCTTGATGCTGAACTGCAGAATGTGTTTAACTGGTTAATGCAGACATGAAGAAATAACTGTAAGGATTTGCAATGGAGTTTTGAGAGTTAACTGAGAAACTGTGAAGAATTATCCTTGTTATGACAACATAGAAAATATAAAGTACTGAATTGGGTTACTTGCGGGTTCCGGAGATCACTGTGAAACTGTAGTAGATGACAAGGTGATGAATGGGTTAAATGCAGAGTTGAACAAACGAACAGCTGAGGTAAATGGAATCCTCCAAACTTTGAATGGTAGGCCGACAAGGTAACCTCATGCAAGACTCAGGGAATTCAACTGTTTCCAGTAGGTGAGCAATTAACTGACAGCACAGCGGAGAGCCGGTGGATCTTTCAGCAGTGAAGGCTGCAGACGAACCTCTGGGAACGGAGGCGATATCTGGACCACGGGAATCACACAGGAATGCACGAAGAGAGCTCAGAGCTAGAGCACAGCGTTGATACAACAAAGCACTGGCCCAGAGTAACATGATCCCAGCCTACTTAAAGGCAGCACACGCACGGGATTGGCTTACACCTGCCCACAGGTGTTTTCACAAGTGCTCTGTATTACCTATTTGGTCTCCAACATGGCCACCTCCAATACAGCAGACACACCGCAGTGCCTTAGGCCATTTGGTCCCCGCACTCCCAGTTCCCAGACTCTGCATTACCTGTGCCACTGATCACGCCGCGTCCCCACACGGGCGCACAGCACCGCGAGCAACCGCACTGGCAACGGATGAACCCCAGAACCCGCAGAGGTGAGAGTCCGGTTCGTGACACCATATAGACGGGCCGATGCAGGAGAGATGTGTGCTGAGCGAACCGCTCAGCACACATCTCTCCCGCCGTTTAGCACAGCGCGATCTGTGCTGAGCGTGCGGGGGGCCGCTCACTTCACCCAGCGGGTGAAGTGAGCGACCCGCTAGATTGGCCTGCATGCAGGCCAATCTAGCACCAGCGATAGCGATGCGCGGGGCTGCGCATCGCTATCGCTGTTAGGGCTACACACGGAGCGATCTTGCTGAAAATCTAAGCAATCTAGTCAGATTGCTTAGATTATCGCTCCGTGTGTACCCCCCTTTAATGTAATGGAAGCAAAAAGTGTCTAATGACAGAATGTTCGCTTGACATTAAAGTTGGTTGATTTTTCCCCCCGTCTCATTCAGCTTCACAAAAGAGGCCTTCTAATGAGCATGGGTAGTGAATAGACCCCCTTCAGACAATGTAGTCTCTGACGTCATGAGACCATGTCAACCATGGGACATACCATGTGAACCACGACAGCAGTGGTAAAAGCAAGGTCGTGGGCTATTAGTTTTAATATCCACGTTAACGTCTATTCCCTTTAGTAACAAGTGGTGGCGATGCAAAGTGAACGAATCAAGCTTGTAGGGGTATACTTTGGGTCAGCATGTTACACTTTGGGTCCCATGTTCTGAATCTTTCTGCTCTCCTTGCATCACGGTTCACATGGTATGTCCCATGGTTCACATGGTCTCATTCCAACTGAGGGAACATTCACTGAAGGGGAGATACATGTGCAATGTTTGTGTCTACAGTATCGAATCTGGATACTGCGCATGCATAGGCAACATAGAAGACACTCTATGCATCTTAGCACTAATTGAAGAAATGGTGACTTATTGCTCACCCACTTCAGCGAGAGATTTCTTATTATATACCATGGTAAACATTTCCCGCTTTGCCACAGTAGTAGTTAAAGCAGGTGCTTTATTATCACCTTAGTAAGTGGGCTATTCAGAGATGAACGCAGATGGCTGCATACACAGCCAGATCTGCGTTCATCTCTGCACATGCTGAGGGCATGTGTGAGGCCGCATCCCGATGCGTCCACGATAAGATTGCAAAAGCATCGGATCTAAGCTTGACCCTTGGCAGCGCAGCCTGGCTGTGCTGTCAGCAGGTGTTTTTTCTTATCAGAACGTCTGCGGGTGATGTCACGCAGCCGCCACAAAAACACTGCCAAATCACCCCTGTTTTCCCGGCACCGCCCACACGACACCATAACTCCACCCCTGCAATGCTGTCAATTGCAATGTGATTGCATCCATCAGGGATGCGACCACAATGTGTATGGCCGCTGTGCGGCCACTGCGCATGCGCAGTTTGCCGACACCAGCAAACTGCGCTGCGGGACCCTGTTGCTGCCGTGTCTGAATGACCCCATAAGTGTCAACTTAGTTCTTTACATTCACCCCTTAGTTCTGCCTGCCGCCAACTTCACCAATCTAAACTGCAGTATGCACAGTATCTATAGTACTTGACGGAAGATCTGAACACTTGGCGTTGGTACAAAATTCCATCAGTAGCTAAAAAAACAAATGAAGTCTAAGAAAAGTTTAGTTAAAGGCTACGATAACTTTAGCAAATTGAGGCCCAATAAATAATAGAAGCAGCTTGGACATACCCTTTGAATGTTATTTAAAGTTAATTTAATTCACACACATCCTGTTTAAATCTTTATAGGTTTTACTAAGTACCAAAAGCAACATGCAAAGCATGTAAAGTGTGGTAATACAGCCCCATTAATGGAATGAAAGACCCGTTTAAGGTTAAAGACTTTGCATTAGAGGAGATACATTTCCTGGGTTAAAGAAGCATTCCTGGGAAGTTAGTTATTAACTCATTTACATTTAGTATGGTTAAATGTGAAATTAACGCGGTCATTGTAAATGTCTTCTTACCGGTCACATGTACAAATCAATTAGACATAATTTCTTTTAGAATCAGTCATTTTAGCCTTTCAGTGACTCGATTAAAAAAAATAATAATATATATATATATATATATATATATATATATAAAATTATATATATATATATTTCTCTATCGTCCTAGTGGATGCTGGGGTTCCTGAAAGGACCATGGGGAATAGCGGCTCCGCAGGAGACAGGGCACAAAAAGTAAAGCTTTAGGATCAGGTGGTGTGCACTGGCTCCTCCCCCTATGACCCTCCTCCAAGCCTCAGTTAGATTTTTGTGCCCGGCCGAGAAGGGTGCAATCTAGGTGGCTCTCCTAAAGAGCTGCTTAGAAAAGTTTAGCTTAGGTTTTTTATTTTACAGTGAGTCCTGCTGGCAACAGGATCACTGCAACGAGGGACTTAGGGGAGAAGAAGTGAACTCACCTGCGTGCAGGATGGATTGGCTTCTTGGCTACTGGACATTAGCTCCAGAGGGACGATCACAGGTACAGCCTGGATGGTCACCGGAGCCTCGCCGCCGGCCCCCTTGCAGATGCTGAAACGAGAAGAGGTCCAGAATCGGCGGCAGAAGACTCCTCAGTCTTCTTAAGGTAGCGCACAGCACTGCA
Organism: Pseudophryne corroboree; assembly: GCF_028390025.1. Taxonomy (NCBI): domain Eukaryota; kingdom Metazoa; phylum Chordata; class Amphibia; order Anura; family Myobatrachidae; genus Pseudophryne; species Pseudophryne corroboree. Next base: position 273,131,082 of record NC_086454.1, read on the forward strand.
GCTGTGCGCCATTTTCCTCTCAGCACACTTCACACGGCAGTCACTGAGGGTGCAGGGCGCTGGGAGGGGGGCGCCCTGGGAGGCAAATGAAAACCTTTTTTGGCTAAAAATACCTCACATATAGCCTCCGGGGGCTATATGGAGATATTTAACCCCTGCCAGAATCCGTTAAGAGCGGGAGACGAGGCCGCCGAAAAAGGGGCGGGGCCTATCTCCTCAGCACACAGCGCCATTTTCCCTCACAGAAAGGCTGGAGGGAAGGCTCCCAGGCTCTCCCCTGCACTGCACTACAGACACAGGGTTAAAACAGAGAGGGGGGGCACTAATTTGGCGTTAGAAATATATAAAAAAGATGCTATAAGGGAAAACACTTATATAAGGTTGTCCCTATATAATTATAGCGTTTTTGGTGTGTGCTGGCAAACTCTCCCTCTGTCTCTCCAAAGGGCTAGTAGGTCCTGTCCTCTATCAGAGCATTCCCTGTGTGTGTGCTGTGTGTCGGTACGTGTGTGTCGACATGTATGAGGACGATGTTGGTGAGGAGGCGGAGCAATTGCCTGTAATGGTGATGTCACTCTCTAGGGAGTCGACACCGGAATGGATGGCTTATTTAGGGAATTACGTGATAATGTCAACACGCGCCAAGGTCGGTTGACGACATGAGACGGCCGACAAACAATTAGTACCGGTCCAGACGTCTCAAAAACACCGTCAGGGGTTTTAAAACGCCCGTTTACTTTAGTCGGTCGACACAGACACAGACAGGGACACTGAATCCAGTGTCGACGGTGAATAAACAAACGTATTCCTTATTAGGGCCACACGTTAAGGGCAATGAAGGAGGTGTTACATATTTCTGATACTACAAGTACCACAAAAGAGGGTATTATGTGGGATGTGAAAAAACTACCGTAGTTTTTCCTGAATCAGATAAATTAAATGAAGTGTGTGATGATGCGTGGGTTCCCCCCGATAGAAAATATGGGCGGTATACCCTTTCCCGCCAGAAGTTAGGGCGCGTTGGGAAACACCCCTTAGGGTGGATAAGGCGCTCACACGCTTATCAGAACAAGTGGCGGTACCGTCTATAGATAGGGCCGTCCTCAAGGAGCCAGCTGACAGGAGGCTGGAAAAATATCATAAAAAGTATATACACACATACTGGTGTTATACTGCGACCAGCGATCGCCTCAGCCTGGATGTGCAGAGCTGGGGTGGCTTGGTCGGATTCCCTGACTAAAAATATTGATACCCTTGACAGGGACAGTATTTTATTGACTATAGAGCATTTAAAGGATGTATTTCTATATATGCGAGATGCACAGAGGGATATTTGCACTCTGGCATCAAGAGTAAGTGCGATGTCCATATCTGCCAGAAGATGTTTATGGACACGACAGTGGTCAGGTGATGCAGATTCCAAACGGCACAAAGGTGTATTGCCGTATAAAGGAAGAGGAGTTATTTGGGGTCGGTCCATCGGACCTGGTGGCCACGGCAACTGCTGGAAAATCCACCGTTTTTACCCTAAGTCACATCTCTGCAGAAAAAGACACCGTCTTTTCAGCTTCAGTCCTTTCGTCCCTATAAGAGTCATATCTGCCCAGGGATAGAGGAAAGGGAAGAAGACTGCAGCAGGCAGCCCATTCCCAGGAACAGAAGCGTTCCACCGCTTCTGACAAGCTCTCAGCATGACGCTGAGACCGTACAGGACCCCTGGATCCTACAAGTAGTATCCCAGGGGTACAGTTTGGAATGTCGAGACGTTTCCCCTGCGCAGGCTCCTGAAGGCTGCTTTACCAAGGTCTCCCTCCGACAAGGAGGCAGTATGGGAAAAAATTCACTAGCTGTATTCCCAGCAGGTGATAATTAAATTACCCCTCCTACAACAAGAAAAGGGGTATTATTCCACACTATATTGTGGTACTGAAGCCAGAAGGCTAGGTGAGACCTATTCAAAATCTAAAAAAATTTGAACACTTACAAAGGTTCAAATCAAGATGGAGTCACTCCGAGCAGTGATAACGAACCGGGAAGAAGGGGACTATCTGGTGTCCCGAGACATCAGGGATGCTTACCTCCATGTCCCAAATTTGCCCTTATCACTAAGGGTACCTCAGGTTCGTGGTACAGAACTGTCACTATCAGTTTCAGACGCTGCCGTTTGGATTGTCTACGGCACCCCGGGTCTTTACCAAGGTAATGGCCGAAATGATGGTTCTTCTTCGAAGAAAAGGCGTCTTAATTATCCCTTACTTGGACGATCTCCTGATAAGGGCAAAGTCCAGGGAACAGTTGGAGGTCGGAGTAGCACTATCTCGGATACTGTTACAACAGCAGGGGTGGATTCTAAAGATTCCAAAATTGCAGCTGATCCCGACAACAAGTCTCCGGTGCTTAGGGATGATTCTGGACACAGTCCAGAAAAAGGTGTTTCTCCCGGAAGAGAAAGCCAGGGAGTTATCCGAGCTAGTCAGGAACCTCCTAAAATCAGTGCATCATTGCACAAGGGCCATGGTAAAAAAATGGTTACTTCCTTCGAAGCAATTCCAGTCGGCAGATTTCATGCAAGAACTTTTCAGTGGGATCTGCTGGACAAATGGTCCGGATCGCATCTTCAGATGCATCAGCGGATAACCCTATATCCAAGGACAAGGGTGTCTCTCCTGTGGTGGTTACAGAGTGCTCATCTTCTAGAGAGCCGCAGATTCGGCATTCAGTTTTGGATGTTGGTGACCACGGAGGCCAGCCCGAGAGGCTGGGGAGCAGTCACACAAGGAAAAAATTTCCAGGGAGTGTGATCAAGTCTGGAGATTTTTCTCCACATAAATATAGCTAAGGGTAAATTTATAATGCTCTAAGCTTAGCAAGACCTCTGCTTCAAGGTCAGCCGGTATTGATCCAGTGGGATAAAACATCACGGCAGTCGCCCACGTAAATAGACAGGGCGGCACAAGAAGCAGGAGGGCAGTGGCAAAAACTGCAAGGACTTTTCGCTGGGCGGAAAATCATGTGATAGCACTGTCAGCAGTGTTTCATTCCGGGAATGGAAACTGGGAAGCAGACTTCCTCAGTAGGCACGACCTCCACCCGGCAGAGTGGGAACTTCATGGGGAAGTTTTCCACATAATTGTAAACCGTTGGGAATTACCAAAGGTGGACATGATGGCGTCCCGTCTGAACAAAAAACGGGACAGGTATTGCGCCAGGTTAAGAGACCCTCAGGCAATAGCTGTGGACGTTCTGGTAACACCGTGGGTGTACCAGTCGGTGTATGTGTTCCATCCTCTGCTTTTCATACCTAAGGTACTGAGAATTATAAGACGTAGAGGAGTAAGAACTATACTCATGGCTCCGGATTGGCCAAGAAGGACTTGGTACCCGGAACTTCAAGAGATGCTCACAGAGGACTTATGGCCTCTGCCGCTAAGAAGGGACTTGTTTCAGCAAGTACCATGTCTGTTCCAAGACTTACCGCAGCTGCGTTTGACGGCATGGCGGTGGAACGCCGGATCCTAAGGGAAAAGGCATTCAGGAAGAGGTCATTCCTACCCTGGTCAAAGCCAGAAAGGAGGTGACCGCACAACATTATCACCACATGTGGCGAAAATATGTTGCGTGGTGTGAGGCCAGGAAGGCCCCACGAAGAAATTTCAACTCGGTCGATTCCTGCATTTCTTGCAAACAGGAGTGTCTATGGGCCTCAAATTGGGGTCCATTAAGGTTCAAATTTCGGCCCTGTCGATTTTTCTTCCAGAAAGAATTGGCTTCAGTTCCTGAAGTCCAGAAGTTTGTCAAGGGAGTATTGCATATACAACCCCCTTTTGTGTCTCCAGTGGCACTGTGGGATCTCAACGTAGTTCTGGGATTCCTCAAAACACATTGGTTTAAAACCAGTCAAATCTGTGGATTTGAAGCATCTCACATGAAAAGTGAACATGCTCTTGGACCTGGCCTGGACCAGGCGAGTGTCAAATTGGTGTTTTTTTTCTCAAAAAAGCCCATATCTGTTTGTCCATTCGGACAGGGCAGAGCTGCGGACTCGTCCCCAGTTCTCTCCCTAAGGTGGTGTCAGTGTTTCACCTGAACCAGCTTATTGTGGTGTCTTGCGCCTACTAGGGACTTGGAGGACTCCAAGTTGCTAGATGTGGTCAGGGCCCTGAAAATATAGGTTCCAGGACGGCTGGAGTCAGGAAAACTGACTTGCTGTTATCCTGTATACACCCAACAAACTGGGTGCTCTTGCTTTTAAGCAGACTTTTGCTAGTTGGATGTGTAATACAATTCAGCTTGCACATTCTGTGGCAGGCCTGCCACAGCCAAAATATGTAAATGCCCATTCCACAAGGAAGGTGGGCTCATCTTGGGCGGCTGCCCGAGGGGTCTCGGCTTTACAACTTTGCCGAGCGGCTATTTAGTCAGGGGCAAACACGTTTGTAAAATCCTACAAATTTGATACCCTGGCTAAGGAGGACCTGGAGTTCTCTCATTCGGTGCTGCAGAGTCATCCGCACTCTCCCGCCCGTTTGGGAGCTTTGGTATAATCCCCATGGTCCTTTCAGGAACCCCAGCATCCACTAGGACGATAGAGAAAATAAGAATTTACTTACCGATAATTCTATTTCTCGGAGTCCGTAGTGGATGCTGGGCGCCCATCCCAAGTGCGGATTATCTGCATTACTTGTACATAGTTACAAAAATCGGGTTATTATTGTTGTGAGCCATCTTTTCAGAGGCTCCGCTGTTATCATACTGTTAACTGGGTTCAGATCACAGGTTGTACAGTGTGATTGGTGTGGCTGGTATGAGTCTTACCCGGGATTCATAAATCCTTCCTTATTGTGTACGCTCGTCCGGGCACAGTACCTAACTGAGGCTTGGAGGAGGGTCATAGGGGGAGGAGCCAGTGCACACCACCTGATCCTAAAGCTTTACTTTTTGTGCCCTGTCTCCTGCGGAGCCGCTATTCCCCATGGTCCTTTCAGGAACCCCAGCATCCACTACGGACTCCGAGAAATAGAATTATCGGTAAGTAAATTCTTATTATATATGCAGAATACACTTAAATAGGATTTATTTTAAAGTGAATTATAGCCAGCATTAATTGTTTCACGAGCTGACAGACTTGCTGTATAGTTTCAGCAGCGTCTAGTGTTATATATTTAATTTAATTTTTTTTACAGTTGTATAAAATGTACTTGTTATATTATTTAAAATGTTAAATGGTATTTGTACCGTTAACTACTAGCTGTTCTACCCATCCTTCGCACAGGAGTTTCTGATTTTCACGGTTGTAAATATAAATGAGTGTTAAAAATTTGGTAAATCCATAGAGATGTCAATTTGAGACATCTTAAATGTAAGTAAATATTAATCCATGGTTCTTGGCATTACCCGTGGAGCACCCGTAGCAGATACGGTAAAAAGTGACAGGACCATGTTTGTAGTTTATTAAAATTCTACTCACTGGAGGTGCAATCCAAATTTTGACCCGATTGTCGTTATCGTTCACGCAACGCAAACCATTCATCGGTAATGATGTAATGATGTAATTATGTCAACCCCCTTTTCATCCCCTTAGAGGAGGTTTATTACAATTCTAATTACGTTGTTTTCCTATTTCTCACCTAAAGTATACCTTTGTTAAATTTCCGCTTCCTACCATATCGAGGAGTAAAAGAAGTACTGATGAGTCAGTCAGTGACCGAGTGAGAGACATGGTAAAAAATGACAGGACCATTTTTGTACTTTATGAAATTAGACGCACTGGAGGTGAAATCCAAATTTTCAACCGATTGTCCATTTGGGCATTATCATTCACGCAAAGCAAGCCAAGCATTGGTAGTGATGTTGTTATGTCAACGCCCTTTTCATTCCCTTAGAGGAGGTTTATTAACATCCTAATTGTGTGCTGTAGCTTTCTTATTTCCCACCTGAAGAATACCTATGTTAAATTGCAGCTTCCTAACATATCAGGAAGCAAGAGAATTAGTGATTAGTCAGTGAGTGAGTGAGTGAGTGAGTGAGGGCTTTTGCATATTATATATATATATATATATACACATATACACACACATATACACACACACACACACACACACACACATATATATGTATATATATACAGTATACACACACAGGGTGATTAAAAAGTTGCAGTAAACCCTTTTGTTTCAAAAACTGTGCAGGAAATGGGAAAAATGAATACTCTAGTAAGGTATAGGTGGAGTGGGCTATCTTTTAGGATATGTCCCAAACATGGGCGCCATTGTGATATTGGCCATCTTGAATATAAGTCAGTTTTTTAAAATTGAAATTGGGTTGTGTAACATATTAAACAACAAAATTTGCTGAAAAGTTTATTGCTGCAAACAGATTTGAAATAGCAGTTATGGTTCAAGTTACAACAATTTTTTGTTGCAGGTAAATGAAGATGGCTTTGACAAAAGAGGAGACAATTGAGTCCCACAAGTCCCACATACTTTGCAGAATCGCTCCGTCTTAGCTCCTCCTTCAAGTTCTGCAGCTGCTTCTGCAAAAGCCTGATGAGGGGAATGACCTGACTCAAGCTGGCAGTGTCTGAACTGACTTCACTTGTGGCAAGTTTGAAGGGTTGGAGAACCTTGCACAAGACGGAAATCATTCTCCACTGCTCGAGTCAGGCGCATTCCCCCTCCTTTGCCTATATTATAGGTGGATGTATATGCTTGAATGGCCTTTTGCTGCTCCTCCATCCTCTAAAGCATATAGAGTGTTGAATTCCACCTCGTTATCACCTCTTGCTTCAGGTGATGGCAGGGCAGGTTCAGGAGGGTTTGATGGCACTCCAGTCTCCGGCACGCAGTGGCTGAATGCCGAAAGTGGCCCACAATTTTTTGGGCCACCGATAACATCTCCTGCACACCCCTGTCATTGTTAAAAAAAATTCTGCACTACCAAATTAATTGTATGTGCAAAACATTGGACGTGCTGGAATTTGCCCAGATGTAATGCACGCACAATATTGGTGGCGTTGTCCGATATCACAAATCCCCAGGAGAGTCTAATTGGGGTAAGCCATTGTGCAATAATATCCCTCATTTTCTGTAAGAGGTTGTCAGAGGTGTGCCTCTTATGGAAAGCGGTGATACATAGCGTAGCCTTCCTAGGAACGAGTTGGCGTTTGGGAGATGCTGTTACTGGTGACGCTGCTGTTGTTGCTGCGGGATGCCATACATCTATCCAGTGGGCTGTCACAGTCATATAGTCCTTAGTCTGCCCTGTTCCACTTGTCCGTGGTTAAGTAGACAGTGGGTACAACTGCATTTTTTAGGACACTGAAAACACTTTTTCTGACTTCTCTGTACATTCTCAGTATCGCCTGCCTAGTGAAGTAGAACCTAGATGGGATTTGATACCGGGGACAAACTACCTCAAACAATTCTCTAAGTCCCACTGAACTAATGGCGGATACCGGACACAGCTCTAACACCAACATACAGTATCTATCGAGGCCTCGGTTATCCGCTTTGCAAAAGGATTACTGCTGTCATATTTGATCTTCCTCACAAAGGACTGTTGGACAGTCAATTGCTTAGTTGAAGTAGTACAAGTGGTCTTCCGACTTCCCCACTGGGATGACGATTGACTCCCAGCAGCAACAACAGCAGCGGAAGCAACAGCAGGCATTACTCAAAGATCCTCTGGAAGAATCCCGGTTAGGAGAGGACTCCTCAGCCTTGCCAGTGACATGGCTTGCAGGACTACTGACGTTCCTGACTGAGGAGGAAGTTGACGTTGAGGGAGTTGGTGCTGTGGCTTGCAGGAGTTTGGGTACAAGAGGAAAAAGGAATTTAGGTGTCAGTAGACTGCTTACGCTCTTACCCAAAGTTTCACAACTTGACACTGACTTCTGATGAATGCGCAGCAGGTGACGTATAAGGTAGGATGTTCCTAGGTGGTTATCATGCTTACCCCTACTTATTACAGATTGACAGAGGCAACATACAGCTTGACACCTGTTGTCTGGATTTGTGGAGAAATAATTCCACACCGAAGAGGTGGCTTTTTTGGTATTTTGCCCAGGCATCACAATGGGCTTATTCATCCCATGGACAAAGGTGTCTCCCCCGGTGCCTGATTTAAACAAACCACATCACCATCAGAATCCTCATTGTCAACTTCCTCCTCATCACCAGCAACACCCATATCCTCATCCTGGTGTACTTCAACAGTGACATCTTCAATTTGAATATCAGAAACTGGACTGTGGGTGCTACTTCCAGCACTTGCAGAGGGCGTGCAAGTGGTGGCAGAAGCCACCTCTTCCCGTCCAGTGTTGGGAAGGTCAGGCATTGCAACCACCGACACAATTGGACTCTCCTTGGGAATTTGTGATACCATCTTAGAACACACAGTTCTTTGCTGTGCTTTTTCCAGCTTAACTCTTATCATTTTTCTAGCGGGAGGATGAGGGCGTCCATCGTCATGTGAAGCTGAATCACTATTCATGAACACAGGCCAGGGCCTGAGCCATTCCTTGCCACTCCGTGTCGTAAATGGCATATTGGCAAGTTTACGCTTCTCCTCAGACTATTTAAAAAAAAATTTGGGGGTCTTTTTACTGAACTTTGGCTTTTTGGATTTTACATGCCCTCTACTATCACATTGGGCATCGGCCTTGACAGATGACGTTAATGGGATTTCATCATCTATGTCATGACTAGTGGCAGCAGCTTCAGCACTAGGAGGAAGTGGTTTTTGATCTTTCCCTATTTTATCCTCCAAATTTTTGTTCTCCATTATTTTTCTGGAGTTATATAACAATATGCAGTACAGGAGAGCATACCTCTACACCACACAGGACAAACCCTGTGAAAATTATTTGGATTAAATATTAATAACCCCTTTATTTGGAGTAAATAATATAAAGCACAGGATAGCACTAATGAACTTATATGGCAGCAACACTGGACTGGACTTATACGGAATTATATGGATTTATATGGAATTATACGGCAGGATCACTGGATTTATACACCATTACCACTGGAATTATATAGCAGGATCACTATAATTATACGGTAGTACCACTGGACTTACACAGCAGTACCACTGGATATATTCAGCAGTATCACTGGACTGGACTTATACACCAGTACCACAGGAATTTTACAGCAGGATCACTGGAGTTATATGCTGGTACCACTGGAATTATAAAATAGGATCACTGGACTTATACGCCAGTACCACTGGAATTATACGGCAGGATCACTTTACTCTATACGCCAGTGCCACTGGAATCATATGGCAGGATCACTGGATTTATACGCCAGTACCACTGGAATTATACTGCAGGATCACTGGACTGGATTTATATGCCAGTACCACTGAAATTATACAGCAGGATCACTGGACTTATTCACCAGTACCACTGGAATTACACGGCAGGATCACTGGAATTATACGGAGGGATCACTGGATTTATACGGCAAGATCACTGTACTTATACGGCAGGATCACTGCAATTATATGGCAGGATCACTGGAATTATACAGCAGGATCACTGGATTTATACGGCAGGATCACTGGAATTATACGGCAGGAACACTGGATTTATATGCAAGTACTACTGGAATTATACGGCAGGATCACTGGATTTATACGCCAGTACCGCTGGAATTATACGGCAGGATCACTGGAATTATACAGCAGGATCACTGGAATTATACGGCAGGATCACTGGATTTATACGGCAATACCGCTGGACATATACAGCAGTATCAATGGACATATACGGCAGTACCACTGGACATATACAGCAGCACAGGGACACCACCACTGGACTGATGCAGTACAACACAGCACCACTGCAATCGACTGGCTTTATACAGGAGCACTGGACATATGGCAGCAGAGGACACCACCACTGTGACTTGACTGATGCAGCACATCACACCACCACTGGACTGATGCAGCACAACAAAGCACCACTGGACTGAACTTATACAGCAGCACTGGACTTATGACAGCAGAGGACACCACCACTGTGACTGGACTGATGCAGCACAAGACACCACCACTGGACTGATGCAGCACAACACAGCACCACTGGACTAGACTTATACAGCAGCACTGGACATATGGCAGTAGAGGACACCACCACTGTGATTGGACTGATGCAGCACAAGACACCACCACTGGACTGATACAGCACGGCACAGCACCACTGGAAGGGACTTATACAGCAGCACTGGACATATGGCAGCAGAGGACTCAACCACTGTGACTGGACTGATGCAGCACAAGACACTAACACTGAACTGATGCAGGACACTGAGGACGGAGACACGTCCTCTCTCTACAGTCTCCAATGTTGGAGTGAAAATGGCGGTGACTTATATGGAATCCAAACCCCACGAGAATCCGACAGCGGGATGATGACGTTTCGCCTCGTTCTGGTTTCCGAGTCAGACGGGAAAACCCGAGCCTGACTTGGATCTGGGCTCAGGTGGTGAAGTTCGGCTGGGTTCGGTTCTATATCGAATTAAGCCCCAATTCTGCGCTAGTGATAAGCTTCACCGTGGGAGGTACCTTCTGTTAGGTGAGGTACAAAAAGAAAAAGATTAACATAGGGGTTCCAAAGGGAGCTATTGTAACATTGTATATTATTTCTCCAAACTTTGACCACAATCATATAAATAAAATCCAATTTTATTCACATATACAATGGATTCCAATTCATGTAAATACTGTATCAGCAATATATACTGTATAGTACATCCACAAAATACATACAATTTATTTAAAACCATATATAACACAATTAATTGTGGAAATAGGATCAATGATCCAATTGCTTCTCGGAGTCACACTAATAGAAGCATGAAGACTTCAAATCTGTAGAGAACAACCCATCGCATTTCATCAAATGGATTTCATCAGGGTCTGCATCAGGGATCTGAATATCTGAATTAAATCTATAAATAATAATTATACAATTCTCAAGCCAGTGGTCAAATATCGGACTAATTAGTATATACGTACCACTGAAGTCATCAGACAGACCTTGGTGGTCATTCAGAGTTGTTCGCTCATTGCCGATTTTCGATATGCTGTGATTTGTTGCAAAATGTGCATGCGCATGGTACGCAGCGCGCATGCGCTAAGTTATTTAGCTAAAAACTTAGCAGTTTTGCTGCTGTTCGTACGACGCTTTTCAGTCGCACTGCTGATCGGTAAATGATTGACAGGAAAGGGGCATTTCTGGGAGGTAACAGAGCATTTTCCAGGAGTGTGCTAAAAAACGCAGGCGTGTCAGGGAAAAACGCGGGAGTGTCTGGAGAAATGGGGGAGTGGCTGGCCGAACGCAGGGCGTGTTTGTGACGTCAAACCAGGAACTAAACTGACTGAGCTGATCGCAATCTGTGAGTAGGTCTGGAGCTACTCAGAAACTGCAAAGAATTATTTAGTAGCAGTTCTGCTAATCTTCCGTTCGCTATTCTGCTAAGCTAAGATACACTCCCAGAGGGTGGCGGCCTAGCGTGTGCAATGCTGCTAAAAGCAGCTAGCGAGCGAACAACTCGGAATGACCACCCTTATGCGGTAATTAATGGTACCGCTAAAATGGCCCCACAGTCATAAAAGATCTGAAAGAACCATACCATTGGGTGAGGATATCTGGGTCATAGCAAAATTTCTCAACAGTTCAAAAAGATTATAGTCATAATGGCGTCTTTTTACCAGACTTGTTTAAACATACATTCAAAACAAATATTGAACAATGTAACCAGAGCCAGCCTTAGGCATAGGCAAACTAGGCAAATGCCTAGGGCATTTGGTATGCTTAGGGGCACCAGCAGCTTCTGCTGATTACAATGGTATGCGGCATGCCTATATTCTGTGGGTCACTCTGGCTGTATCTGCATACGATAGGCTGCGTGTATTCCTGGAAATTGCTGTAATGCAGCATTTCGTATGCAGATACAGCCGCAGTTGCACACAGAATATAGGCATGCTGCATATCAGTTTAATCAGCAGAAGCTGCTTGTGCGTCCTAGCCACATAGTAATGCAAATTAGATGCATTTTCATCAAAAAAGGCCCCAGACGTTAGCAGAGCTGCCAGCTGACTCATGCCAGGCATTTCCTGCAGAACTAGCGGCGGTGCTAGGGGGCACCAGCCAAATCTTGCCTAGGGCATCATATTGGTTAGGGCCGGCTCTGAATGTAACAAACATATATGTTTACAGTCAGTATATTTACACACAAAAACAAATGGATAAAAAGTGAGTATAACAAAGGTTGGACAGAGAGGATAATTTACACAGATGACAATATATAATCAAACGATTTGAGGCATATACATACCAATACGAGACTTTAAAAACAGAATACACAGAGTTTGCTGTTTGTAATAAATAAGTCACATAAACCAGGCCTAGGACGGAACAGATTATATATAACAATTTGTACTTTCCACAATATACAGTAGATCCAAATGTACAAAGGTGCAATTGGCATACAGTACATCTGAAGCTAATTACCTATGTGTATGAGTAGCCGTATAGGTTAAAACTTATAGACATATCTATATTTAACTCATATACCAAATAAATACATGTATAAGTAGGGTATGCTTACATACTAAATTATTTTGGTCATCATGCCCTAATGAGCAGAATAATAATAAGTCCTTTTCCGCATCACTAGATATATTAATTCCAGAGGGTAAAGGCTGAGCACAACAGGTAAGGGCTGAGCACAATACAAAATAACCCTAAACAGATATCGGTGGTCATTCCGAGTTGATCGCTAGCTGCATTTGTTTGCAGCGCAGTGATCAGGTTAAAAAATGGCAGTTCTGCACATGCGTATGCGGCGCAATGTGCACGCGCGAAGTACGGGCACAACGAATGATACAGTTTTGCACAGGGTCTAGCGATGCATTTCAGTCGCACTGGTTGCCGCAGAGTGATTGACATGAAGTGGGTGTTTGTGGGTGGCAACTACCCATTTTTAGGGAGTGTTTGCAAAACGCAGGTGTGGCTGGGCGAACGCTGGGCGGGTGTGTGACGTCAAACCCGGAACTAAATAGTCTGAAGTGATCGCAAGCGCTGAGTAGGTTTTGAGCTACTCTGAAACTACACAAAATGTTTTTGCAAGCGCTCTGCGATATAACCGTTCGCACTTCTGCCAAGCTAAAATACACTCCCAGTGGGCTGCAGCATAGCGTTTGCACGGCTGCTAAAATCTGCTAGCGAGCGATCAACTTGGAATGACCCCCCCAGTCAATTAGGGCATAAACACAGCCTATTTAGGCTAAGTATAATACAATCAGCGGGTAAACCAGCATGAAATCCTCATATACACACAGCCAATATGGGCAAACCTGAATGTGACCAAAAGAATCATGGATAAACAAATAAACTTACTTGTCAGCTCTGAGATAGCACTCCTAAACAGCAGTAACTCAGTGTCCAATTAGCCCTAGTTTATATACCCTGCTTACAGTGACCTCACTTCCTGTGCAATCTATGTGTATGGAGAACATAATACTAATAAGATCCTTCGTTCTATAACACTAACTCCACTATAGGCTTCTACAACTTGGACTTATTTCCACCTTGGAAGGTAAAAACCTTCCTAATCAGCATCCAGAAACACCGCCGCTGACCATGGAAGCATTCTTCCTGAATGCATTCCACTCGGCAGCACGTGTTCCACCTGCGGCACTTCCGGATTCTTTAGGCGGAAGTGCACAGGTGGCTTCTCCGTAGTGTGAGCATCTCTCACACTACGGCCAGCTAACAACTATCTCTGACATACTTCCTAGTCGGGGAAATGCGTTCCACCTCATCCCGGGCTGCGTTCCACAAACGAAATGGAACTTACGCATATGTTATTAAGGGATATCTTATTTTTATCTTAATTTTCATAAATCTAATCTATATACCTAATGATTAGTCAGTGAAACATACACTATGTTCCAGCATAAATAATTCAATCATAATAATATAAGTAACGCTGCCATATTTCCGTTCGGAGTTTGGAGAAATAATATATAATGTTATAATAGCTCCCTTGGGAACCCCTATGTTAATATATATATACACTGCTCAAAAAAATAAAGGGAACACTTAAACAACACAATGTAACTCCAAGTCAATCACACTTTTGTGAAATCAAACTGTCCACTTAGGAAGCAACACTGATTGACAATCAATTTCACATGCTGTTGTGCAAATGGAACAGACAACAGGTGGAAATTATAGGCAATTAGCAAGACACCCCCAATAAAGGAGTTGTTCTGCAGGTGGTGACCACAGACCACTTTTCAGCTCCTATGCTTTCTGGCTGATGTTTTGGTCACTTTTGAAAGCTGGCGGTGCTTTCACTCTAGTGGTAGCATGAGACGGAGTCTACAACCCACACAAGTGGCTCAGGTAGTGCAGCTCATCCAGGATGGCACATCAATGCGAGCTGTGGCAAGAAGGTTTGCTGTGTCTGTCAGCGTAGTGTCCAGAGCATGGAGGCGCTACCAGGAGACAGGCCAGTACATCAGGAGACGTGGGGAAGGCCGTAGGAGGGCAACAACCCAGCAGCAGGACCGCTACCTCCGCCTTTGTGCAAGGAGGAACAGGAGGAGAACTGCCAGAGACCTGCAAAATGACCTCCAGCAAGCCACAAATGTGCATGTGTCTACTCAAACGATCAGAAACAGACTCCATGAGGGTGGTATGAGGGCCCGACGTCCACAGGTGGGGGTTGTGCTTACAGCCCAACACCATGCAGGACGTTTGGCATTTGCCAGAGAACACCAAGATTGGCAAATTCGCCATTGGCGCCCTGTGCTCTTCACAGATGAAAGCAGGTTCTCACTGAGCACATGTGACAGATGTGACAGAGTCTGGAGACGCCAAGGAGAACGTTCTGCTGCCTGCAACATCCTCCAGTATGACCGGTTTGGCAGTGGGTCAGTAATGGTGTGGGGTGGCATTTCTTTGGGGGCCGCACAGCCCTCCATGTGCTAGCCAGAGGTAGCCTGACTGCCATTAGGTATCGAGATGAGATCCTCAGACCCCTTGTGAGACCATATGCTGGTGCGGTTGGCCCTGGGTTCCTCCTAATGCAAGACAATGCTAGACCTCATGTGGCTGGAGTGTGTCAGCAGTTCCTGCAAGACGAAGGCATTGATGCTATGAACTGGCTCGCCCGTTCCCCAGACCAGAATCCAATAAAGCACATCTGGGACATCATGTTTATCTCCATCCACCAACGCCACGTTGCACCACAGACTGTCTAGGAGTTGGCGGATGCTTTAGTCCAGGTCTGGGAGGCGATCCCTCAGGAGACCATCTGCCACCTCATCAGGAGCATGCCCAGGCATTGTAGGGAGGTCATACAGGCACGTGGAGGCCACACACACTACTGAGCCTCATTTTGACTTGTTTTAAGGACATTACATCAAAGTTGGATCAGCCTGTAGTGTGTTTTTCCACTTTAATTTTGAATGTGACTCCAAATCCAGACCTCCATGGGTTAATAAATTTGATTTCCATTGATAATTTTAGTGTGATTTGTTGTCAGCACATTCAACTATGTAAAGAACAAAGTATTTAATTAGAATATTTAATTCATTCAGATCTAGGATGTGTTATTTTAGTGTTCCCTTTATTTTTTTTGAGCAGTGTATACATATATATATATATATATATATATATGCACACACACACACACACACACACACA